>NC_089267.1:39498486-39801516 GCF_963930625.1 Muntiacus reevesi | reverse complement strand
GAACAGTCTCTTCAATAAATACTGCTTGGACAACTGGATTTCCACCCGTAGGAATATACTCCAAAGAACTGAAAATAAGGACTCACAGATCTGTATACAATGTTCACTGCAGCATTACTCATGACAAAGAATAGAAATAACCTACGTGTTCATCAATAGATGAGTGAATTAAAATGTGGATGTATCCTTGCAACAGAATATTCTTCAGCCATAAAAAGAATTACGTTCTGATATATGCTACAACATGGATAAATCTAGAAAAATTATGCTAAATGAAATAAGCTGAACATGAAAAGGCAAATACTGTATGATTCCACTTACATGAACTATCCAGAACAGGCAAATTTACATAGTTTTGTCTATATATATGGAGTTTACCAGGGGCCGAAGGAAAGGGACAATAAGTAGCTATTGTTTATTTAGGCAGTTTATTTAGGGTGATGAAAAATTTTGGAAACAGTAGTGATGGTTGCACTGCATTGTGAACCTAATCAATGCTGCTGAACTGTACACTTAAAACAGTAAAACTACAAATCTCTTTTGTTTTGTGACCCCACGGACTGTAGCCCACCAGGTTCCTCTGTCCATGGGATTTCCCAGGCAAGAATATTGAAGTAGGTTGCCATTTCCTTCTCCAGAGGTTCTTCCCAGTGCAGGGATCCAAACATGCGTCTTTTGCACTGGCAGGAGGGTTCTCTACCACTGAGCCACCAGGGAAAGGTGGCTGAGGAAAGCCCTCATCCTTTATTGGTCCAGTCAAAATCAACCTACCTCTAAAGAGACTTTCCTCACCTCTAGATACTGACAACCACCACCACCAATTAGATGCAAATACTTTATCCAGCTAACTTCCATAGCACTTGTTTTCACTTTTCCTACATTTTCTTTGTTGTGTTTTGGATATATTAATAATAATTTGTATTTGTCTAATTCTCCCACCCCATCTGGGTTATAAACTTTAACAAAAGACTATATTTACACTGCATGCCTCTTTGTACTGTCAGCTGTTTTTATATAGGTAAACAGTGAGTGGTCAATCAATAACTACTAGATTTAACTAAACAGGCAAAAACCTACAGCAAAAAACATCTGGAATACACATGAGAAAACTCCTTCATCCATACTGACACAAATGTAATTCCAAAATTTAAGAACACCTTATGTTACCAGACCCAACTTTGGGTTCACCTGCCTACCAGCAAAGCCAATTTACTGATGCTAGTTGTGGTGAAGGACACTACAGTGTTTATTGTGGATGCCAAGCAAGGACTAGGGGTGGCTCATGCTCAAAAGACCCAAACTCCACAACCCAAACTCCAAGCATTTTTAAAGGCAACATCTGGGGGCTTCGGGGTTGCAGGATGCACGACTTTCTTCTGATTGGCTGGTGGTAAGGTAGAGTGGTTTCAGGGATCTCAACCATCAACCTTCCAATGTCACCTGAGGGATGCAGGTCTTAGTTCCTAAGAATAACTCCAAGAGATCCTTCAGATTGTTCTGCATATTCCTTGAGGAGGAACTAGCACTCTTTTTACCCATGAACTACTGTCATTACTTTTCTTGTTTAACTGCTTTTCCTTTGTTTCTGCATTCACTCACTTCCCTACTAAAGTAACTACCTATGCCTGCTCTATGGAACTCAAGGAAGACCCAGGAGACTAAAGTCTTTTTCTACAAACAAGAAATGGGGAACATGAAGGGGCTTTTGTACCTGGGAGGGTCCTGCAGGGTCCTGCTTGGTTTCAATCCCCCATTCCTTTGATACTCTTCACTCTTGAAAAGAATAGGTGCAGGACAAGGAAGGGAATAGTTTTGGATAGAGGTTAATCATACTCTGCAGAGGAACTTGGGCTCAAGGGAGACTTAGTTTCACTTCTTAAGAAAATGAACAATAATGCCTTTCAAACAAACAATGTGATGGTGAGACGGTTTAAGTATATTTACTATCAACAAAGTCTGGTAACAGGAAACTTTTTTTCAAAGAAGTCCAAGTACAATATGGATACATTTGTTGCTGCTGTTGCTTAGTTGCTGAGCAGTGTCCATCTCTTTTGCAACCCCATGGACTGTAGCCCACCAGGCTTCTCTGTCCATCAGATTTTCCAGGCAAGAACACTGGAGTGGGTAACCATTTCCTTTTCCAGGGCATCTTCCCCATGCAGGGACTGAACCTGCATCTCCTGCATTGGCAGGCAGATTCTTTTACCACTGAGCCATCTGGGAAGCCTGGATACATTTGTTTGGACTTTTTAATTTCTGAACAAAAAGTATAATTAAGGGAATGAACATCTGAAAGTTGTATTTGATATGAAAATAAACCTATCTTTGTCTTTCAGGTTCTCCAAGATCAAGCAAGAATGCCAGATGACCTTTACATAAAAACAATTTATGTAATGCATTCACTAATCCCAATGTTTGTCACCTTATTTATAAAACCTAAATTTGTACTGCCAAGTTTTCAGCTGGTTTCCTCTACTGTGTGGAACTCAAGCGTGTCTATGCTCATGTCTGGTACCCTTTCTGTCTGGAGAGAACACAAAGACAATGACTTGATTTTAAAATGAGTCAAACTTTTCAGATCTCTAATACCCCTTTCAACATATAAAATTTTAGGAAGACTATATGTTCTAAGTGGAATATGAACATTCATAAAATATACTCCCTTGCACATAGCGTTTTCCACTTCTCGTTTTAATACTTATTATAATGTGTTATACTAATTACAGAGGGAGTACAACGTAGTGGCTAGCAAGAGAAGCTTTGGCATAAGATGAATTTGGGTCCAACAACCAATCTTCCACTTAGTAGCAATATGGCTTTAAGCAAGTTGGTTAGCTCTTCTATGGCTCTATTTTCTCATTAATAAAACTGGGAAAACATTTGAGTCTAACTCAAAGTGATACAGTGAGTGCATTCAGCACTTCCCATCCTTGAGGCTAGTAAACATTCAATGAACAGCTGCAGCGCCTGACAGGAGGATTACAATCATCTGTCTCAGACTGGAAAGGGATGTGGGATCTCCCCTGATGAGAAAAGGGACTAGATCTAAAGTCATCTCAAAGGAGATGCCCACACCAAAATACTTTAACTGTTTTTGGGTGACAGAATTACAAGCAATTTTTGTTCTGTTCCTTTGATCTTTTTTGCATTGAGTGTATGTAACTTATTAAGAAAAAAGCTAAAAGCCCTTAAAAACCTGATCTATCACCAAGAAGCAGCCTCTAGCACAAAGTCTTATATGCTCTGTGTGTGTGCTCAGTCACTCTCGTCATGTCGACTTTGCAACCCTACAGACTATAGCCCGCCAGGCCCCTCTATTCATGGGATTTTCCTGGCAAGACTACTGGAGTAGGGTGCAAATTCCTCCTCAAGGGGATCTTTCCAACCCATGGATCAAACCCAGGTCTCCCGCAATGCAGGTGGAACCTTTACTGATGAGCTACCAGGGAAGCCCATTATGCTTTATAAATAACTTGCAAAATGAACAAATTTCTACAGTGCATTCAGTTTTAAAGCAAACATGTTTATATGCATCTACTTCTTTGCTTCTCATCATCACTTCTTGGTAGGTAGGGCAGTTTATTATTACTACCCCTAGAAAATGAAGATGAGAGTTCAGAAACAACTAATCAGGGACTAGGCTGAAACTTAGGAACCCAAAACCTCTAACTTCAAATTCCGAGTTTTTCACTTTACTACTAAGCACTAAAATTGAACTCTTACATTCCCAAGTCAGAGAGCCTAAATCACTTGTACATATCTGAAAGGCAAGGAACAAAGAATAAAGGAATGCAACTTTTAAAAAAAGTTTCATTAATCCTTTCAAACAATCTGAGTACATGAGTGTACCAAATCAAATTGTTCCAGAAAGTCCAAGTAATCAGCAAAAACAGCCCCAATATGTGCCAGACACTGTTCTAAACACTTTACATATACCTATTTTATTAATTTAATTCTATGGAACATAACTACTGTCTCTATTTCACAAATGAGTACACTAAAACACAAAGAAGTTAAATCACTTGCCTAAGATAACACAGTAATTGGCAGACCCAGGTTTCAAAACTAGTTTTGAAAAGGAGTAAAAAAAAAAAAAAAACCCAAATTTGGGAAAAAGTAATGATATATTTTATCTCAATTCAAATGACCTACAATCCTTAACCTATGGAAAGAATAGAAGTCCTCTCAGGATTATTTGAATTTCTAATAATTACAGCATTAATTTTCTCTTGTCAAATATCACTGTAAACCTATTAAAGTTACTTTAACAAAAATATTCTGCTTTCAACTACATTAGTTTATAGCACTATTTTACTCTAAGTGCTTCTTAGCTTGGTAAAACCAAAAGGCAAAGACATTAGAGACTTTTTTGTTTTTATCAAAGTGCCCATGTCAAGAGAAACATGCCACCTCCCAAAATGACAATTCAGTTAAAGACCACACTACCTACCTTAGCAACTCAGCCTAGCTACAATTTACAATCACAGAGGGACCTTGTAAAAAACCAATACACAGCACTCACTCCAGACCAATTAAATCAGAGTACCTGGTGATGGGTCAGACGTTTTCAGTGTTTTCAGACGTTCCCCCAAATGATTCTAACAAGGAGTCAGGGCTAAGAATCACTATTCTAAGGAAATCCAAACCCTCCATACTATTACTTCAAACACAACTTTTTTCGTAATGGTCAGAAAAAGTATTTAGTCATCTTATTCAGTCAATTTGCGAACAACCAAGAGAGTAAGATAAACAGGACGGTCAACTACTAAAAGGGGTATCAATTATAAGTGCACTTAGCCCAACAGATTAGACAAAAGTAAAGGCAAAATGGGGCTGTCCAGGTGGCTCAGCAGTAAAGAATCCATCTGCCAATGCAGGAGACACAGGTTCAATCCCTAGGTCAGGATGATCCCCTGGAGAAGGAAATGGCAATTCATTCCAGTATTCTTGCCTGCAAAATCCCATGGACAGAGGAGTCTGCCAGGCTACAGTCAATGGGGGTCGCAAAAGAGTCAGAAGCAACTTAGGGACTAAACAACAACAGAAAAGGGATTCCAGTGATAATGTTAACAGAGTAACTTCAATTAACATCTCAAATATGCCAATGCAAACACCAAGCTACTTCTGTTTTTCAAATCCAAGATTGCAAACCTAAAATGGCGCCATGCTTTCTTGATGGACTCATGGGCCCAACAATTCCAAAAGAGCAACACTGAAACAACCGTCAACCTAAAAACTGAAAGCCCCTAAAAGTGTTATCTTAAAAAAAAATACTAAACAAAGATTAAACTCAACTTTAAGGTTGTATAACTGCTGGTAAAGAAAATCTTTTTAGGCTTTCACGTAGAAGATACCCCTGAAAAGTCAAGATTGCCATAAGAACTCTGAAATTCAAAATCATCATATGCCTACATATGTTTGCAGGGAAATAATTTCGTGACTTGTACTGATAGGAGGCTATTTATAATCTTTATTCATCTCACTTAAAAACCAGTCATATTCTGCTGTTGGAATAATTTGCTTGATTATTAGTGATGTTTTAGACCCTTAATGGCTGTTAGGGCAGGTACTATCTTTCTAAAATCTGAAAAATTCTGTGGTATATCTGTCCTCAAGCATTTTGAAAAAAGGGTGTGGGTCTGTAGCAGTAATTTTGAATAATACAACTTGATATTTTAACATTTGAGCTTATTTGATTTTCCTGTGAAACAGTAAGCACCCAAAAGCACTGAATCAGTCTTAAAGCATAATAAGATCTGGGCTGATTCAATGCTTCACTGGGTAACAATGTCCCCAAAGTACAGTGTATCACCTAGATAACGTAGACCCCCAACACACCCAACTTGAGAGTCTATTTACTCAAGTTACCAGAGCTCTTGAGAAACAAAAACCTTCCCTAAATGTTCATACTCAAAACCTACCTGTTACTGTTAACGCACCATGGGCAACCTCCATAAACAACCTATTAAGGCCTTGCAGTTTTATCAGTCTTAAGAATATCACCTGCCATATGTCCTAGCAAGAGTGCAACAAATGGAATCCAAACATTACCCAAACATAAAATGCCTTGACAAGAATCTAGTTAATTCTGTGTTCTAAACCGATGTCGTTCAAAGTGAAAAAATTCAGAAATGAAAGAAAATGGACAAACCACCTCACAACCGAACTACCTACAAGACTTAACCCTTCATACTTGCGCTTTTTCCGCCATAAACAGGAAACTCCAAAGATAAGGAAATAGAGAACTGCCTAATACTTGCTAAGGAGAAAAACATTGCTTCCAACCCGCACAGTGTGAGTGAACAAATGAAAATGCAAAGAGGGAAAGGCCCGGGGAGATGGGGGGGGGGGGCGGTTGGGGAGCTCAGCTGGAGTCCTATACATGCCACCCAACTTAGATGGTGCCCGAAACATCTGTAACGACAGCTGCAACAGGGAAACGGGGGTGTGGGGGAAAGAGGACCGTGGCTTGGAGGCTCAGAGTGGAGCCTGCACGCTTGTCTTCTTCCTTTGCCAACTCTTCTCTCACCTTCCCATCCTCGCGATCCCATCCTGCTCCCTCCATAAAGAAAAATACCAATAAAACCCGAGGCAGAGAAGACAAAGGGGCAGGACGCGGCAGCAAGGAGCGTCCAGAACAATAGGGGAGAGGGTGCATAGCGAAACTCCTGAGGAGGACAATGAGGGGGTGGGAGGAGCCCAGAGAGACACCCAGGGAAACACCACCGAGCCCGGGCCCCGCGGGCGGCGGGCGCCTGGACGCGAGGCCCCGCCGCGCGGGCGGTATCACACCGTGTGCGGCGGGCTGGGCTGGGCCGAAGCGGCGCGGCCCGGAGGGGCCGGCGGGGCCTGCGCGGCTCCACGGGCAGCGGCCGGCGGGACTCACCGGCATTCTGATCTCGGGGCCAGAGGTAGTATGTGGCCGGAATCACGATGAGCCCCACGAAGGAGGTGAGGAAGTAGAAGAAGGTGTTCCCGCTGTCATCGTACTGGAACTGCTGCCCAGCCATGGCTCCCCCTCCTCCGCCTCCCTCTTCTCACCGCCGCCGCCACGACCCCGCTCTGCAATCCAGCTCCCAGCTCCCCGGCCCCGTGTGGCGTAGCTCCTACGCCGCCGCCGCCGCCGCCGCCTCTCCTCCCCGCCCCCCACGCTACTCTCAGGGACACGCCGCCGCCACTGCCGCTGCCGTCTCCAGCTCTCGCGAGAAGAGAGAGCTCCCGCCCCGCTCGGTTTTTCCCTCCCCCGCCCCTCGCTTCTCCCCCACTAGCTCGCTGAAGGAGACGTGGCGCGCGCAGCCGAAGATCTCTGCGAGGTCCCGCCCTTAGCCCTGCCCGCTTAGCCTCAGCTCCGCCCCTCGAGCTCTGGTAGCCCCTCCCTTAAGGCCCCGCGTCTACCCCTAAAGTTTCTCGTCCCCCCCCCCACCACCACTTCCGTTTCCTGGCCCAGGGTCCCACTCCAGGTCGCGAGGGTCAGTTTATTGGGTCTGAGCCAAGGCTTCCCGGCCGAGCAGTGGGCGCGGGGGGTTCATCTGCCTGCGACCGGGGTCACACCCATTCGAAGCAGAGCTGGGTCTTCCTTGCCTCCCGTCTTCCATCCTTACGTCACCCTGTCCTGCACTCTCTCTTTTCTACTTCCCTGGTTTGTAAGAATGTTTCTTTAAGTTCCGGATCGGCTCTTCCAGTTGGGAAACTAGGGTCTCTCAGGATAGGGCGGCGTGGGGACAAAGCGGGAGCTGCGGGGAGAGACGGTGAAGGGTTTGTTAGGGGCCTTTTGCAAAGCCTTGTTAGCGCTTAAAAGACCGCAATCTACGTTGCGCCCATTTTGCAGATGGAGATTTCCCACGCTGGTAGAGACGGTGACCGACCTATCCCAGAGCTAAAATATTCATAGCATTTTCTTCGACACACCTTTATTGCTATAAATTATGGTGGGCGAACCCCTTGGAATAAATCAAAGCGTGCCGACTCTTCAGATGAAGGAAAATGAGGCTCAGAGAGATTGCCTACAGTCAAACACAGTAAGATAAGGTCTGGGGGTTCAAACTCAGATCACGCTGACGCCACAAAGCCAGAGCCCCTGACTACCAACTCGTCGCCGACCGTCGCATTTCTCTGAGAGCAACTGGCACTCCAGCGCAGAGCGTGGGCAGGAATCCGCGCTAGGAGGAGGGACCGCTGGGGAAGCAGACGCCCTCTGCAGCCTCTTTGTTCGCCGGCTGTCAGATCCCAGAAGCTGGTGTCAGCCAAACTGGGAGCCGAGAGGGCTAGTGCCCTGATCTGCGAACGAGCCGGTGTTCCCGGGGCAGTCCTGACGGGGGCCTAGCCCAACATCTCCATCTCCCCTCCGGGGACCAAAATGAAAGGTCCACCCGACTCACCTCACAGAGCTTTTGTGAAGATTAAAGGCAGTTATAGTAAAAATCGGAAAACAATGTGATAAATATGACAGTGTATTTTCAAAACTCACTTTAAGGTTATATAGTCTATTCACTAGGTTCCTTTCAATATACCTTACATTGGTAGAAGAGAAATCTGGTCACTTACCATCTTCTATTTCATGTCCTCAAAGATGGTATTTATCATAATCCGGGATGACTTCCTTCATAACAGACTATATGCACATGCATTCTCTCTTCCCTTTCAAATGTCCTACCTACCCATTTTGAAATGAAAAATTTCAAAAAATCAATACTCTGTATTCCCATCCTCCCTTTTTTCTGTGTAAAGTTTTCAAAGACTGTATTTGAGGGGAAGAAGTAGAACAAAAGTGAGGGGAAGAGAATTGGACTATGAAGTCAGCACAGTACTGTGACCACCAAACGCTGATATGCCCAAAGCAATTTGCCTTGCTTCAGAAACAAATTTGTCATAAAATTGGCTCAACTGCAGTGGGTAGGATCCTAAAGTTTCTCTTGTTTGTCTTGAATTTGTAATTAAGTTTTCCCAGGTTTTAATACTGCTGAACTGGTTGTTTTTTATTACTCTGATTATAGGTTTTACTCAGCATTTGTATAAAGATAATACGTCAGTTTTATCACCTTGTGTCAATATAAATTATTCATGATGTTCCTCTTCTGATGTTTTTTTCTGCAGGAGTAATCTTTTCACTGCAGCTTTGGGTCATGCATATGAGTGGTTTGAACAGAACTGAACCATGAAACAAAATTTTGAACAAATCACATTTATTTGCTAAACTCTAGACCAATCTAAAATATGAATTTTTTTTACTAAATTAAAAGATTAAAGATTTGAAAATGTATCTTCTATTTTCAAAGGTATAAATTCACTTTGTCTTAGAACTTAATGTTATTCATCATAGATGAACTCAGGTCACCCAAATATTCTCCAAGGCAAATCTGAATCATACCTTTAAGAACAATTTTCTGACTCTAATTTTTTAAATTGTTTTTAAACAATTATTTCTTTCAAGGTATCTTTTAAATGAAATATATAATACCACTGAATATGGTTGAACTAGAGTTACAAATACATTTTCTTTAGTCTATAGGACATGTTAAAAGACATTTTTAAAGTTTTCTCTATATGTAAATTTATTCTGTAAATGAGAATTTTCACCAATTCATTTTAATTGCTAGGTAGATATTTCCTCTCAAATGTAAAAAACCTGGCTGTTCTTTGGTTCCTCCTAATAATTTGCTTTTTCTTTAGAGTGAAACTTTCATTCATTCATGCTTGTAACTACTGGTGTTAACTTACATTTATACATACCAAAATACATTTGTATAGCCGTAGTCAACATGATTTCATTTTCTGCTTAATGTAATTAGCCTCAAAGAGACTAGAAAGAACCAAATTAATAAGAAGATACATGCAATTATTTCCAGTCTTTTCCCCCTTCTCCACTCTAGGATAATCTTCACTATCAAAGCTTAGCAAATCTTCTTTAACATTATACCTCATTACTTGGTTTCAGTCAGAATTTTCCCCATTAACAGCTGAATCTCTTCTAATATAAATTGAAAGATGTTATTTGGTCTCACAGAGGTGAAAAGTTATCCCCATCATGATGACAACAGTAACATCAACAAAGTAACATTTGTATGATACTTTAAAAAATATATTTATGTGTTTGGCTGTGCTGGTCTTAGTCGCAGAAGTGGGATCTTTGATCTCCATTGCAGCATGCTGCTGCTGCTGCTGCTAAATTGCTTCAGTCGTGTCCGACTCTGTGCGACCCCATAGACGGCAGCCCACCAGGCTCCTCCGTTCCTGGGATTCTCCAGGCAAGAACCCTGAAGTGGGTTGCCATTTCCTTCTCCAATGCATGACAGTGAAAAGGGAAAGTTAAGTTGCTCAGTCGTATCCAACTCTTAGCGACCCCATGGACTGCAGATACCAGGCTCCTCCGTCCATGGGATTTTCCAGGCAAGAGTACTGGAGTGGGTTGCCAGTGCCTTCTCCGCGTTGCCGCATGAGGGATGTTGCCGCATGAGGGATCGTTAGTTGCCACCTGTAGGATCGAGTTCCCTAACCAGGGATGGAACCTGGGCCCCTGCATTGGAAGCACAGCATCTTAGCCACAGGACCACCGGCGAAGTCCCTGTACAGCACATTATTTACAAAAAGCTTCCTCAGCATTATTCCAGTTGAAATTTTAAAGCATGACCCACATGCTGGAGCTTTGACAAGTTAAAACACACTAACCCATTGCAATCCTTTCATTTCATAGTTTCCCAAGGCCCTTATGGTGCAATGAAACCTCAGTCTTACACTTGGAGAGAATGTGAAGGGAAGTATGAATTGAAAAGACATTAGAACTGGGTTCTGCTCCACTCTTTATTGACTTTATTGACTGCACCAAAGCCTTTGACTGTGTGGATCACAACAAACTGTGGAAAATTCTTCAAGAGATGGGAATATCAGACCACCCAACGTGCCTCCTGAGAAATCTGTGTGCAGGTCAGGAAGCAATGGTTAGAACTGGACATGGAACAATGGACTGGTTCCAAATTGGGAAAGGAGTATGTCAAGGCTGTATATTGTCACCCTGCTTATTTGACTTATAAGCAGAGTACATCATGAGAAATGCTGGACTGGATGAAGCATAAGCTGGAATCAAGACTGCTGGGAGAAATATCAATAACCTCAGATATGCAGATAACACCACCCTTATGGCAGAAAGTGAAGAAGAACTAAAAAAGCCTCTTGATGAACATGTAAGAGGAGAGTGAAAAAGGTGGCTTAAAACTCAACATTCAGAAAACTAAGATCATGGCATCTGATCCCATCACTTCATGGCAAATAGATGGGGAAACAGTGAGAGACTTTATTTTGGGGGACTCCAAAATCACTGCAGATGGTGACTGCAGCCATGAAATTAAGACGCTTGCTCTTCGGAAGAAAAGTTATGACCAACCTAGACAGAATATTAAAAAGCAGAAACATTACTTTGACAACAAAGGTCTGTCTAGGCAAGGCTATGGTTTTTCCAATAGTCATGTATGGAAGTGAGAGTTGTACTATAAAGAAAGCTGAGCACTGAAGAATTGATGCTTTTGAACCACGGTGTTGGAGAAGACTCTTGGAAGTCCCTTGAACTGCAAGGAGATCAAACCAGTCCATCCTAAAGGAGATCAGTCCTGAATATTCATTGGAAGGACTGATGCTGAAGCTGAAGCTCCAATATTTTGGCCACCTGATGTGAAGAACTGACTCGTTGGAAAGACCCTGATGCTGGGAAAGATTGAAGGCAAGAGGAGAAGGGGACGACAGAGGATGAGATGGTTGGATGGCATCACCAACTCAATGGACATGAGTCTGAGTAAACTCCAGGAGTGGGTGATGGACAGGGAGGCCCAGCGTGATGCAGTCCATGGGGTCGCAAAGAGTCAGACACGACTGAGCAACTGAACAGAACTGAACTGATGCTCCACTCTGAAAGCATGAAAACAATGTTAAGAAAGGAATTGAAGGCTGTGGCATTCTTTAGTGTTGGGAGCAGGTCTGCATTTTGGCTCCTCTCTTTTCATGAGTTTGTTGGACTTGTCAATATTGTTCTTATTCTATCCCTACTACTTTTATGATTACAAAGCGGATAATTTATTGCACTAAAGCCAGTTGTCAACGATGTATCAATAAATTTAGGGTATTCCTTTATGAATTAATTGTATGCATTACCAACATATCTAAATTACTTAATGGAAAAAAAAAGAATTGACATCTCACTGTAAGCCTTAAAATAGCACTTAATGAAATTTCCTACCCAGATTGAAATATAATTTGGAAGAATGGCCAGAAATAAACAGGAGAGATCCCTTCAGGCAATTTCAAGGTTGTATATTTGCATAAGAAGAAAAATTCTCAATAGAGACTAGAACCTAAAAGGAAACATTAATCACCTTGTTGAAAAGCAAATATTTGTGGGTCCTGAAGTTTGTAAAATTGGAAAGCCTTAATTAAGAAAATATGCAAAATTATTATTATAAATATGCTAAGTCTCTTCAGTCATGTCCGATTCTTTGCTACCCTATGCTCTGTAGCTTTCCAGGCTTCTCTGTCCTTGGGATTCTCCAGGCAAGAATACTGGAGTGGGTTGCCATTTCCTCCTCCAGGGGATCTTCCTTACACAGGGATCAAACCTGCATCTCTTTCGTCTCCTACATTGGCAGGCGGGTTCTTTACCACTAGCTCAGAAAGTTCGTATTTACTATGGACTTTGATGACGATGATGTATCAAGGTAGGTTCATTAGGTGTAACAAATGTACTGCTCTAGTGAGGGATGTTGAGGAGGCTTTGCATGAGAGCATGGGGGTGGAGTGGGGAGGAAAGTAGGAAATACATGAGAAATCTCTGTACCTTCCACTCTATTTTGCTGTGAACTTAAATCTGCTCTAAAAAAATAAAGTCTACTAAAAATAGCTATGATTTGTAATAATTATAATTGCTATAGGTTTGTGTTCTACAAATGAGTACTGATAAATTCTACTTTTGCAGGATTTTCACCAGAATTTTTTAAAATATGACTCATTTTCAATAGTATAAGCTACATATTGTATATATTTCTACTAAGAGAGAAACTGTGGGAAATTCTTAAAGAGATGGGAATACCAGACCACCTTACCTACCTCCTGAGAAATCTGTATGCAGGTGAAGAAGCAACTGTTAAAACTGGACATGAAACAGTGGACTGGTTCAAAATTGGAAAAGAAGTACATCAAGGCTGTATAGTTTCACCTTGTTTATTTAACTTATATGCAGAGTACGTCATGTGAAATGCCAGGTTGGATAAAGCACAAGCTGAAATCAAGATGCAGGGAGAAATATCAATAACCTCAGATATGTGGATGACACCACCCTAATGGCAGAAAGCAAAGAGGAACGAAACAGCTTCCTGATAAAAGTGAAAGAGAAGAGTGAAAAAACTGGCTTAAAACTCAACATTCAAAAAAGGAAGATCATGGCATCTGGTCCCATCATTTCATGGCAAATAGATGGGGAAACAATGGAAACAGTGACAGACTTTATTTTCTTGGGCTCCAGAATCACTGCAGATGGTGACTGCAGCCATGAAATTAAAAGACACTTGCTCCTTGGAAGAAAAGCTATGACTAACCTAGACAGCATATTAAAAAGCAGAGACATCACATTGCCAATAAAAGTCCATCTAGTCAAAGCTATGGTTTTTCCAGGAGTCATGTATGGATGTGAGAGTTGGACCATAAAGAAAGCTGAGCGCCAAAGAATTGATGCTTTTGAACTGTGGTGTTGGAGAAGACTCTTGAGAGTCCCTTGGACTGCAAGGAGATCCAACCAGTCCATCCTAAATGAAATCAGCCCTGACTATTAAATAGAAGGACTGATGTTGAAGCTGAAGCTCCAATATTTTGGCCACCTGATGCAAAGGACTGACTCCTTGGAAAAGACTGTGATGCTGGGAAAGATTGACGGCAGGAGGAGAAGGGGGTGACAGAGCATAAGATGGTTGGATGGCATCACCAACTTGATGCATATGAGTTTGAACAATCTCCAGGAGTTGGTGATGGACAGGGAAGCCTATCGTGCTGCAGTTCATGGGGTCACAAAGAATTGGACATAACTGAGGGACTGAACTGAACTGAACTGAAGAGAGATTTTTCCTTTTTGACAAGGCTCCAATGACAGCCAAATCCTTTGCTTACAATTTGAAAATCTCATGAGTGGAAGAATTTTCCACAGAGTGGTCTCTGACTCTGAACATTTCAAACAATATTTCCCCTCCATTACCTATATACTTCAGGTACCAGGCCAAATGGAATATATTCATAACATGAATCAAGATGTATCACTCTTTTATGTTGCAATGCTAAGTAAGTTTGCCCCAGGGGTGGAGGTGGAAGAAGTATTCCTGGAAGTGCTAATAGTTATACACAGAAGTGACTGTAAACTACATGAATTCATCACCCAGTGATATCATTCAGTCATTCAACATTTAACATTCACTGAGTGGCTGATTTGGGTTGCTGTATGGCAGAAACTACCGCAACATTGTAAAGCAATTTTCCCCCAATTAAAAAAAGTTTATTGAGCTCACATATACCATTAGCCAATGTGGAGAGCACAGGAATGTTGTGTGTTTTTTAACATTTTGTAGGGGCTTCACTGGGCCTTTGTTGCTGTGTGTGTGTGGGCTTCTCTAGTTGGAGCCAACAACAAGGACTACTCTGTAGCAGCTAGGTGAGACAGGGTGGGTCTCTCACCTCTGGAAACTTGTCTACAGTCTAATGAAAAGGACATAGTTTTCCAATAAGTAACAAAAACCAGAGAAAGGAATTGATAAATGCTTTAAGAAATATACAAATAAAATTATTTCCAAGTTCATAGTAAAGAGTTCTTTCTTTTGGCAGAGAGAATCAGAAGGCTTCAAAGAAGAGTTGGCAATTGAACTAGGCCTTGAAACTGAAATAGGAATTGGAGGAGAAAATCCAGGTGGAATCAGTTCAGACTACATTTGGAGAATCCCATGAAGTCCAGTCTGGCTGTGAATGGGAATCACAGAGATGGGAAAATACTTTTAAGTCCAGCTTCCAGGTTACAGGCAACACGTTAGCAATATTACCATTTAATGAGCTTTGTTAAAGGACTTCATAAGTGGGAGACAGTGCAATCTCCATTGGACACCTTAAAAAAAAGAGAAAAATAAATGATTCTAACTAGCATAGTTTAAGTATGGGCCTACAGAATACAAGAGGGTGAACTATGTCACCATTTCTACTATTTTTTCTTTCTTCCTTTACCCACCATATAGTTTTCACTTTTCAATATCAATAGTTACGTCCCCTAAAAGCCTTTAACATACCTCTCTCTGCTGGCTCCTATATTTCACATCCTGTTCACTCCCTACTTCCAGTCCTACTTCCCCACCTCTGTCCTGCCTCACATCTGTTCTCTACACAGCAGCCGGGGATCCTTTTCTTCTTTTAACTTTCTATTTTGAAATGATTACAGATTCACAAGAAGCTACAAAAATAGTAGAGACAAGATACTCAGTCTTCTCCAGTGGTAGCATCTTATATAACTATGGTACAATATCAAAATTAAAAATTTGTCTTTGGCATAATCTACAGGTCTTATTCAGATTTCACATTTTACATACAAACACACTCGTGTGTGTGTGTGCGTGTGTGTGATTCTTCTAAAGCCTATAAGCTGATATAACTTTGCTCAAAATCCTCCAAAGTCTTCCTACCTCAGAGTAAAAGCCAAGGATTTGGGTCCACAGAGGTCATAAGTCACCTACCCACCACCTCTCTGACTCGATTGCTGTCACTGCCCCTTCCTTATTTCACCCCAGCCACACTGGGCTTGTTCCATTCCAGACCTTTACACATTTTCTTCACCCAGTTCTCCCAGTGGAGCCCTTCCCCTCTTCCTTCAGATCTCTAGTCAGATAGGCCTTTTCCTGATCTCCTTCATTTTCTATCTCCTCATTTATTTTTACTTTTCTTCAGAGATTTTGTCACCAGATGATATATTCTATATTAATTTGTCTATAAAGTTTATTCCTTCACTAGAATGTAAGCTCTACAAAATTAAAATCTGGTTTTGTTTGCCTTTGTACTCTAGGTGTCTGGAAAATAATGTCTGGCATATAGAAGGTGCACATTAAACTGAGGTGCACATTATTTGTTTGTTGAATGAATGAATAGACAATTTATACTGTCATATTGAAATTTTTGATGCACCATTTTTAACTGTTTTTAAACCTATTACATCCTATGTTCTAGTCTTTTGGTGCTAGGTAAATTCATGTTAATTGTTATAATCTCAGAGGTGCACATTATTTATTGAATGAAGGAATACACAATTTATACTGTCATACTGAAATTTTTGATGCACCATTTTTAACTGTTTTTAAACCTATCACATCCTATATTCTAGTCTTTTGGTGCTAGGTAAATTCATGTTAATTGTTATAATCTCAGAGGTGCACATTATTTGTTTGTTGAATGAATGAATACACAATTTATACTGTCATATTGAAATTTTTGATGCACCATTTTTAACTGTTTTTAAACCTATCACATCCTATGTTCTAGTCTTTTGGTGCTAGGTAAATTCATGTTAATTGTTATAATCTCAGAAACTGGATTTTCTACTTAAACTTGAAAAATCTGGTCAAAAAATCTCCCATTTAAAACAGATCTCACTGACTCTTTCTTACCTCTTCTTCCTTCCCTTGTTTCTCCTTCATTTTCCTAATGTACACTATTAAATATCAGAAGGCATAATAATGAGAAATAGGGATTTCTTATGGGATTTTTGCATCTGCATAGAGAAGTTTAGGGTTTATATAAGTTTGTCCAGTTGGTGGAGCCCAGGCCACAGCCAGTCCCCTGGTTTTAAGAGAGGCTGGAAAAGGGAGTATTTAGTGATTTTTATCTTCTCTGGTGAGATAAAATTTCTGCCTCATAAGCTGGAAGATCCAAAAGTTTGGAAAGGGTGCTCATGTCACTAAGAATGTCATTGGTCCATTGTGCAGTTATACGGTGAGACCCTCTAGCCGTTACCTCATGTGCTGCAGTTGGTATCTTGCTGAGATTTTTTTTTTTCCCTTGCTGAGATCTTTAGCTGAAAAAGGAGAATATTAGATGTTTGACTTCTTTTGAGTTGCTGAGGTTGTTACAATCCCACCCACAATGGAGATGGGCTGAGTGACTTCAGAAGCAAGTGAAAGTGACCCGGCAGCGCAAACCAGTCAGGGCAGGCAGCTGGACTGGGGACCTGCTTTGTTGCTGGGCTGCAGAGGGGTGAGCAGTTATGGCCACTGTGGGGTCCCCTAGCTCTTATGGCTCACTGAGGTTAGCGCAGACTCAGAGTAGCCATCCTAGAGCTGACTGATAGCCAGTGAGGATGTTTCAGCATCAGCAAGCATTTCCAGCTCACCAAGAAGCTTGGTGTGTGCCGTCCCTGCCAATGTTAACTAATCAGATCAAAGGAGGGAAACTGACCTATAGCTGACTAGATGCAACCGTCATTTAATCTTTGATTCACTGGGCAGGCTGGCAAGAGACTGTAAGTATTGAATAAATGAATAAACTTGCCCTGCTTGTTCAATAGTTGCCTTGCTTTTTGGATAGTGAGGCAACAGCCAAATGTATCCGACAATAGAACTCTAACCCCTTACAACAAGCAATCCACAAAGCCAAAACACAATGTCTTCAGCAGCTGGCCCAGAACATCAAGAATAGCTTCCCAATGTTTTGCCCCCCATTTGCAAATCAGAATCAACAAGTCAAATATGCTGCCTTACTAGGAGGCTACCCTACTCCTAGCCAGCCTCCCCTCAGCTTCTCCATCAGAGCACACTGAAGCCTTTCCGTTTTTTTACTCTAAAGCTTCCCCACTCTCCTGCCTGGCTTTGAGCTTCTCCCAGACTCAAGTGATGGTGGCAGAATCTCTTGCTGTATATCAAGGTCTGAATAAATAACCACTGTTCATTCTCATTTGGATTATCTTCACTTATTTCCACATTATGTAAATACTAAATAAATTGCTTTTAATAGTTGTTAGGTATCCATAGTATGACATACATAGTATTAATAGTAGTCTAGCATAGGCATTTTAATAATTTGCTGGGTACCTTCATCTCATCTCACTAAAACCCAGACACTCAGGAAAAAATAACCAACCAACCAACCTAAGAAATCAAACTCGCTGCTTGAATCTGAGACAGGAGCACAGAAATAAAAAGCATTTTAAAAATATTTTAAGGAATGTTCTCCCTTAGCAAGGATTACTGATTTGATCCTTCAAATTAACTCTTTTGTGTGTCTGTTTACAGGTCTTTTCCTGTTGCTATGGATGAGATGAACTACCAAACCTTGTGCCATATACAGCCATGCTTTTCACATTGTTTTTGATCATTATTTATAGCAAGAGGTATATTTTACGTTATGTCTCAGTAGAAGTGTCATAAAAGAATACTTAACCCTCATCATGTGCAGTGTGGTATGATATTTTTCTATTGTACCTTATACATCTATTCATAGTAAATGTATAAGTAGTAATTTATGTGTTAAATGCTTTATTAAAGAAACACAACTACAATCTGGAAGATTCTGAAGATCCATTTGTTAGTCGCTGTGTCATGTCCAACTCTGTGCAACCCCGTGGACTGTAGCCCGCCAGGCTCCTCTGTCCATGGAATTCTCCAGACAGGAATACTGGAGTGGGTTGCCATGCCCTCCTCCAGGGGATCTTCCCAACCCAGGGATCAAATCTGGGTCTCCTGCGTTACAGGCAGATTTTTTACCATTTGAGCCACCTGGGAAGCCCCATAGAAAAACTCAATCATAAAATACAAATAAGGTCTCCTTCAACAGTAAGTTTGTTCTTTAACATTCTTTTATCAGGTGGGGAGCTTCTCATTTAATCCTCTGGCACAGTAGTTCTCAAATTTCAATTGCGGGAGAATCACTTAGAAAGCTCATTAAAACGCAGATTGTTGGGCCCCACCCCCAGAGTTTCTGAATCAGGCAGTAAAGGGCAGCCTGAAAATTTGCATTTCTCACAGATTCCCAGGTGAGGCTGATGCTGCTAGTCTGGAAGCCACTCTGTTTTAGAGAATACTCTTTTTGTACAATGAATAACCACTTCCTAATTTGTCTGTTTGTCATATGTCAAATTTATTGAAACAAAGTATGTTGTACTAGTTGGATGTCTGACTCTTAATTTGTGTCTGAGCAGGAGGTCAAAAGCCAGGAATAAGGGAGACAGTCTGCTTGCTGGCTCCTTCCTCCAGCCCTCTAGTGCTCCTTTTCAGAATCATTTAACCACTCATTCATTTACTTAAATATGGCTCAGATGATAAAGAATCTGCCTACAATGAGAGAAACCCATATTCAATGCCTGGATTGGGAATTTCCCCTGGAGAAGGGAATGGCTCCCCACTCCAGTATTCTTGCCTGGAGAATTCCATGAACAGAGGAGCCTGACAGGCTACAGTCCATGGGGTCACAAAGAGTTGGTCGGACATTCCCTTGGAGAATCTTAAATTAATTGAAAGTCCTAATTCAGTAAGTCCAGGGTGTGACCTTTGAGTTCACATTATTAACAAGTCCCAGGTGATGCTTATGCTGCTGCTGCTTATGCTACTGGACCTCAAACTACACTTTGAGTAGCAAAGCAATAGATCGTCCCCCAAATCTAGTGTCAATAAATAAAAGCAGCAGAAGCATATACAGCTATACCAAATAAACTAAGACAGATGGGATAGGTGACTGTGGCTCTCATGCAGGCAGGACACAGTAAAGTTTACTAAACATCATAAAAAATAGTATTTGAGGAAACACAGGTGGAAAAAATTGCAGACCAAATCTGATGAGACAGAATTGAGATAGTCAAAGTTCAACTGAAAAAGATAGCTAGAGTGTAGATGGAGATAAGCAGGGGAGAACAGAAGGTAAGAGCTTGGGCTTCCAAATCAGCTTAAAATTTAAATCCTGGCTCTACCACTTGCTACCTATGTGACCTTAGGGAAATGGCTTGATTTCATCTGTGAAATGGAAAGAACTTTGTGTGTGTGTGTGCTTAGTAAATGAAAGGTGCCCACCGCAACGCCTGGCGACAGTAGGGCTTCAGTAAATGGTTGTTGTGTGCGCATGCGCTCAGTCATGTTGCATGCTGTGTGACCCTACAGACCATAGCCCGCCAGACTCCTCTGTCCATGGGATTCTCCAGGCAAGAATACTGGAGTGGGTTGCCATGCCCTTCTCCAGGGGATCTTCTCAACTGAGGGATCAAACCTGTGTCTCCTGCTTTGCAGGCGGATTCTTTACTGCTGAGCCACCGGGGAAGGCAAATCGTTGTTACAATTCTATAAATGTAGCCCAAGTGTGTAGGATTTCACCAGATTTAGGCTCACTCATCTGACCTTTTTTTTTTTTTTTTTTTTGGAGTTTAGCCAATTCCTTCTGATCCCTAGCATCTAAAATCAAGTACATTTAATCACTTTGAAGAGTGATTTTCAAATCCTGTGTGGTCAGCTGAAGACATCCATCTTTCTCCTAGTGACTGCACTCTGACTCTGTCTTAAGAGCTAATGATCTGGTCTCATTCTGTTAAGAGCATGAATGTGTCTTCCCTGCGTTGAGGAATCTGAAGCCTGGATGGCTCTTCCCTAATTCCTGGAGTGGGTAAGTGAAAGTCTATCAGTGTCCAGGAATTAGAGAATAGGGGGAAAATGGGGAGGAGCAGGAAGATACCTATGGAGTGACTGGAATTGAAAATACAGAAGGGATAATTCAAAGATTTATTTATGAGCACTAAAATGCTTTTAATTCTAATAATTAATGTAGTTATGAATATACTTGGTAAGAAAAATACTTACAGTATTTAACATCCTAAGAGATAAAATACAAAACTTTAAAAATGTGGGTACTAGTTCTGAATATACTTTGTGACCTTGGCCAAGTCACTTTACTTTGCACTTCACAATTCTGTGTGTTTGTTTTTGTCTACAGAATGATCTAGTATTACACACCTTATCTCTCTTGCTGGAATACCATGGAGGTCAAATCAGATTACATTAAAATAGTTTAATTAGTTTCATTTGCATAGTACTTTATCATCCAGAAAGCACTTCTGCATATATTATTCCATTTGCATGAAAGAGCTTTGAAAAGTTATAAACTGTGATAAAAGGACAATACTTGGGTTTAAATACCAGCTCCATCTCTCTCTCTACTTCAATTTTCTTATCAGTAAAAAAATGGGGATAATAGCAGTTTCTACTTCACAGGTGGTATGTTAGTCACTCAGTTGTATCCAACTCTTTGCAACCCCATGGGGTGCAGCCTACCAGGCTCCTCCGGCCATGGGATTTTCCAGGCAAGAATACTGGGGTAGGTTGCCATTTCCTTTCCCTTCATAGGTGGTGGACAGGATTAAAATTGCACCACCTTGAAAAGAAGCCCTGTACCAGTAGCAGTCACTCCTCATTCTCCCTTGTTTCCCTCTAGCCTGTGGCAACCACTAATCTACTTTCTCTCTGTGTGAATTTGCCTATTCTGAATATTTCATATAAATAAAGTCATGTGGTCTTTTGTGACTGGCTTCTTTCAGTTTGCATAGAATGTCTCCAAATTTCACCCATGCTTAGCCTATACCAGCACTTCATTCTTTTTTATGGCTGAATAATATCCAAGTATATGGACATTCCACATTTTATTTATCAAATCAGTTGATGGACAGTTGGGTTGTTTCTACCATTTAGCTGAATAATACTGCTATTAGCAGTCATGTATAAGTTTTTGTGTGGTTGCATATTTTCAATTCTCCTGGGTACATACCTAGGAGTGGAATTGTTAGATCACACAGTAATTCTATATTTAACATTTTGAAGAACTGCCAAACTGTTTTCCAAAGTGTCTGCCCATTTACAGTTCTGTAATGGAGAAAAGCAAACCTGCCTACATATTGAATCTAGTCCTTTAGCTCTAGCCCTTGTGCTCTGTTGCCCGTGCTTGGTCATGCTGGCCTTGCACTTCTGTAAAGGAATGCTGCCTATAGCCTGAAATACACATCATAACCCATTCTCAAGATGCTGCCTCCCAGGCCTTTAAAGGTATAACACTTTTCATTCATAGAGACAAAAAGTTGTGGAACAGGTTGGATGCATGAGACAAGTGCTCAGGGCTGGTGCACTGGGAAGACCCAGAGGGATGGGATGGGGAGGGAGGTGGGAGGGGGCATCAGGATGGGGAACACATGTAAATCCATGGCTGATTCATGTCAATGTATGGCAAAAACCACTACAATACTGTAAAGTAATTAGCCTCCAACTAATAAAAATAAATGAAAAAAAATTTTTAAAAAGTTGTGGAACAGAGAACATTTATCTTGTTGGAGGTTTTCAGGAACTTTGTTAACAGACCTACATGGACATATGCAAGAACAAAGGGTCATCACATTCCCCTCTGGGGTCTGGCCAGCACTAAGACGCTTGCAACAACCAGCCACACACCACCTCCCCCTTTAGTATAAAAGAAGTCTGAATTCTAACTCCAGTGAGATGGGTTTTGAGGATACCAATCCACAATCTTCTCAGCTTCCTGGCTTTCCAGATAAGATGAGTATTCCTTGCCCAAACACCTTATCTCTCAATCTATTGGCCTGTTGTGGGGCAAGCAGTATGAGTTTGGACTGGAAACAATACCACAGCAATGTGTAATGGTTACAATTTCTTCACATTTATTGTCATCTTTTTATGCTTTAGTCATCCTAGTGGGCATACAATGACTATGGTTTTGATTTGCATGTCCCCAGTGAGAGTACATCATGAGAAATGGGCTGGATGAAGCACAAGCTGGAATCAAGATTGCCAGTAGAAATATCAATAACCTCAAATATGCAGATGACATCACCCTTATGGCAGAAAGCAAAGAAGAACTAAAAAGCCTCTTGATGAAAGTGAAAGAGGAGAATAAAAAGTTGGCTTAAAGCTCAGCATTCAGAAAACTAAGATCATGGCATTCGGCCCCATCCCTTCATGGCAAATAGATGGGGAAACAATGGAAACAGTGACAGACTTTGTTTCCTTGGGCTCCAAAATCACTGCAGATGGTGATTGCAGCTATGAAATTAAAAGACACTTACTCCTTGGAAGGAAGGTTATAATCAACCTAGACAACATATTGAAAAGCAGAAACATAACTTTGACAACAAAGGTCCATCTAGGTGAGGCTATGGTTTTTCCAGTAGTCATGTACGGATATGAGAGTTGGACTATAAGGAAAGCTGAGTGCTAAAGAATTGATGCTTTTGAACTGTGGTGTTGGAGAAGACTCTTGAGAGTCCCTTGAACTGCAAGGAGATCCAATCAGTTCATCCTAAAGGAAATCAGTCCTGAATATTCATTGGAAGGACTGATGCTGAAACTGAAACTCCAATACTTTGGCCACCTGATGGGAAGAAGTAACTCATTGGAAAAGACCTGATGCTGGGAAAGACTGAAGGCAGGAGGAGAAGGGGATGATAGGGGATGAGATGGTTGGATGGCATCACCGACTCAATGGACATGAGTTTGAGTAAACTTCAGTAGTTGGTGATGGACAGGGAAGCCTGGCGTTGCTGCCATCCATGGGGTCGCAAAGAGTCAGACATGACTGAGTGACTGAACTGAAGTGAACTAATGACTAATGATGTTGATCATCTTGTCATAACGCTTATATGCCATCTGTATGTCGTCTTTAGAGACAAATGTATCCAAATCTTTTGCCCTTTTTAAAATGGAGTTGTCTTATTGTTAAGTTATAAAAGTTCTTTATCTACTCTGGTACAAGTCCCATTTTACATATAGGACTAACAAATATTTTCTCCCGTTCTGTGTGTTGTCTTTTCACTTTTTTGATGGTGTCCTTTGAAACACAAAGGTTTATAACTTTAGTGAAGTCTGGTTTATCTATTTCGACCCACTTTTGAAATTTCTTCTCTTTAAGGCCAGAGATGATTGATCTTTGTCCTATTGCCCCAAGAGCTGGCAAGTTATTTTTGCCAGGCGTTGCTGGGATATAGTCAGTATGGCTTAACTTCAGTCCCTTTCTCGTGTTCTGTGTCATGGCAAGTGCTGCTTTCTTACATGGAATTCCATCACTGCCTCCTCCTTCTTAGCCTAGCCAGGTCTTTCTTGCCCTTAAAGACATAGTTCAGATGTTTTCTCCTTCTCTTTGGGGATCCCTAGGTCTCCTTCCAGCAGAGGAAGCCAGTTCAGTCTTCCCTCATGGACGTCATCAAAGGCAGGAATTTTGATTTACTGTCTTCATCAAATGGGAATGGAATCTGAATAGTCCTGCATTTGAATTTCAGCCTCATAATTAGCGGTACAAACTTGAGCAATGTCATATTTCTGATCCTTCATGATTTTTATAAACTGAAAATAATTTCTAAACATAGGGTCATTGTAAGACTTGACATGTAGTAATAAGTTAAACTTTATTACTTTACTTAAGTAAAGTTTAACTTCTTAATTAGATTCTTAGTAAGTCCAAGATATTGTTTTTAGAATTACTATTATTATTTTCTTTTTAATGTGGAAGCTAACAGTATCAGGAATTTGGCAAACTATCAGTAATGGATGTCTGGTGGCAAAGAGAACCACTATAAGCCTGTCATACCACCTGTGTGGGTACCTCAACTGTACTCCTTTCAAAGTTTCCAGAGAGCTGTTTCCTGATGCATCTTTGAGCGTCTGAGGAAAACAATGAAACATACCTCCAGAAAATGCACATTACCCTTTATTTTGTGTGTTATTTTGGTGGGATTTCTGAATACCTGAAACCCATCATGGGTCTAGGGACTAAAGGTTAAGTAGATTTTAACAAATATTTATGACCAGTGCTACCTACATAATCCTTTTAAAAATGAGCAGCCAGAAACCATACCATCCATCAATGGCACTCCTTGGTATTTACCCAAATAAGTTGAACATTTCAGTTCAATTCAGTTCAGTCACTCAGTTGTATCCGACTCTTTGCAACCCCATGAATCGCAGCATGCCAGGCTTCCCTGTCCATCACCAACTCCTGGAGTTTACTCAAACCCATGTCCATCGAGTCAGTGATGCCATCTAACCATTTCATCCTCTGTTGTCCCCTTCTCCTCCTGCCCCCAGTCCCTCTCAGCATCAGGGTCTTTTCCAATGAGTTACTTCTTCCCATCAGGTGGCCAAAGTATTGGAGTTTCAGCTTCAGCATCAGTCCTTCCAATGAACAGCAAAGACTGATCTCCCTTAGGATGAACTGGTTGGATCTCCTTGCAGTCCAAGGGACTCTCAAGAGTCTTCTCCAGCACCACAGTTCAAAAGCATCAATTCTTCGGCACTCAGCTTTCTTCACAGTCCAACTCTCACATCCATCCATGACCAGTGGAAAAACCATAGCCTTGACCAGACGGACTTTGTTGGCAAAGTAATGTTTCTGCTTTTTAATATGCTATCTAGCTTGGTCATAACTTTCCTTCCAAGGAGTAAGCGTCTTTTAATTTCATGGCTGCAATCACCATCTGCAGTGATTTTGGAGCCCCCCAAAATAAAGTCTGTCACTGTTTCCACTGTTTCCCCATCTATTTCCCATGAAGTGATGGGACCAGATGCCATGATCTTAGTTTTCTGAATGCTGAGAATTAAGCCAACTTTTTCCTCTGCCACTTTCATCAAGAGGCTTTTGAGTTCCTCTTCACTTTCTGCCATAAGAGTGTGTCATCTGCATATCTGAGGTTATTGATATTTCTCCCGGCAATCTTGATTCCAAATGTTTAGAGTAGCTTTTTTCATAATTTGTCAAAACTTGGAAGCAACCAAAATTCAATAGCTGCTGCCGCTGCTAAGTCGCTTCAGTCGTATCCGACTTTGTGTGACCCCATAGACAGCAGCCCACCAGGCTACCCTGTCCCTGGGATTCTCCAGGCAAGAACACTGGAGTGGGCTGCCATTTCCTTCTCCAATGCATGAAAGTGAAAAGCGAAAGTGAAACCGCTCAGTCATGTCCGACTCGCAGCGACCCCAGGGACTACAGCCCACCAAGCTCCTCCGTCCATAGGATTTTCCAGGCAAGAGTACTGGAGGGGGGTGCCATTGCCTTCTACAAGATTCAATAGATGAATGGATAAATAAACTGTGCTACATCAACACAATGGATTATTATCTAATGCTCAAAAAGAACTATCAAGCCATGAAAACACAAGGAGGAAATTTAGTTGCATTACTAAGTGAAAGACACCAAGCTGGAAAGGCTACCTGCTGTATGATTCCAACTAAGTGACATTCTGGAAAAGGCAAAACTATTGCAAAAAAAAAGATCCAGCATTTGCCAGGGATTAGGGAGGGATGAATAGATGGAACATGGGATTTTTAAGGCAGTGAAATGATTCTGTATGATTCTACAATGGTGGATAAGGATACATGTTATCATACATTTGTCAAAATCCATAGACTGTACAATAGGAAGAGTGAGCCCTAATGTGAACTATTTATCACTTCAGAAGATAAAGATGTGTCAATATAAGTCCACTGATTGTAATAAATGTGCCACTCTGGTGCCAGATGTTGATAGTGGGGGAAGCTATGCATGTGTGGGGGCAGGGAATATGTGGGAATTCTGCATTCTCCACTCAATTTTGCTGAGAACCTAAAACTGCTCTAAACAATAAAGTCTTTTTTTCTTTCTTTCTTTCTTTCTTTTAAAGCCACTGGCCCTGGAGAGTGAGTAGCTGTGCAACATCTTCCCAGGAAACAACTATAGACTTGATTCCTGAGAGGCATGTTCTCTAGAACCTTCACACAACTCTCTGGTATCACTGTGGGCATTAAAAATACCCTTCTCATTGGAGTTTTGAGAACTACTCAAATCAAGTAATAACAGGTTGTTGCAATTTCCCAGGAAATTTTTAGTTTCTAGTATAGAGGACCACCAGCAGATGGCAATCAAAGAATACAAAACCTGAGTCTATTCAAGATTTTTGATAAATAGGTTGAAGAATGATAAATAAGATGATACATTTAAAGATAAAAGTAATTAGCCTCATACTAATAAAAATAAATGGAAAAAATAAAAATAATAATAATCAACATTAATTAGTTATTGAATAAATGACTCATTGGGAGAAAAATAAAATAAAATAAAGATAAACAGATCACTGCTTTCTACCTCTTGAATACTGATTCTCCATGGAGCCACAGTTTCTTCCACTCCAAACAAACAAGTTTTTTTCCACCAGGAACTGAAATAAATGTCTAGCCTCAAAAGAAGCACCAGGGACAAATTCCTAGAGTTTTTAATCAAATGGGAACTCTATGAGAAAGTGAATTAGAAGAGTTTATTGTTTTTTTAGGCATTGTATTTACTGTAGACTTTCTGCTTACATCGTAAGCCAGGGTAAATGTTCTCTGGTATGTAAAAATGAACGTTTGTGTAAATGATTTCACAGTGATGAAAAATATACAACTGTAGTAGATCAGAACTGGAAAATCACCAGAAGGAAGGAATCTGCTCAAAACAATCCAGTGTATGCATGGGAATGGGAGTGAGGAAGGTTGGTGAGGAGGTTCTTTCCAAACTTAGGATTTTACAACTGGTTTTACAAAAATCGGAATTTCTTCTTTTGCTTCTGGAGATGTTCTACTAAGTAGAGTCTCCATTAAATCTGGCATTCTCAATTATGTGTCTATTAAGCATAAAAGACTATCCTTGTTGGTAAATTCTGGTATTTATGCTTTCCTTTTGCTAAAATCACTGAGTCCACAGAGAGAGTTGCAGTGTAGTAGAACCTACAGAATATGAATATTGCTAATTTGTCTATTGAGACAAAATTTCAGTTTCTAGTTTACAGTTCAGGCTTATTTGATGGCATAACAAAATCTCTTTATACATGGCATGTGGATCATTATAGAAAATGATGAATCTTTTGGTTTATTGACAATATCTTTATGAAAAAGAGCCTCATAAAGCACTTGAAAAAAATTAGACCTGGAGAGTTTGGGAAATATTCAATGTTTAAGAGAAGCAATGAACAACAAATAATATTCTTGGGACTCCTACTACATGTTAGGCAATATTATCTCAAGACAAGTAAATTATTTAGCTACATATTTACAGATGAGGGAACTGGTGTTCAGAGACTCATAACTGCCAAAGTTATGTAGCTAGTAAGTAGCTGAGCTGGCATTTGAACCCAGGCCTGTTTAGGTAAATATAAGCACGTCCCTACATTGTAATTGTTCATTTTATTCTAACAGATGATCCCAGGTAGCCCTAGTGGTAAAGAACCCGCCTGCCAATGCAGGAGACACAAGAGATGTGGTTTGATCCCTGGATCAGGAAGACCCCATGGAGGAGGGCATGGCAATCCACTCCAGTATTCTTGCCTGGAGAATCCCCATGGACAGAGGAGCCTGGTGGGCTACAGTCCACGGGGTCTCAAAGAATAGGACACAACTGAAGTAACTGTTGTTGTTCATGTTAAACATTTAAAACCTAGCTATTTCAGAAGTTTAACCAAATTACCTGGGTAAGTTGTTAAAAAATCAGAGTTCCAGATCATTCCCACAGAGATTCTAATTCAGAAAATGGCAGGTGGGGCCAGAAATCTGAGTTTTTAATGCTCGGTAGCTTCCCCCAGTGATTCTGCTGCAGGTAATCTTCTGACCCCAAACACTTTAAGAAAACACAGACCCAATTCAGTGGACCAACTTTTCATGAGCAAAGAACCCTCTGAGGACTTTGTGAAAGCTCTGGGCCGTTTTTTAAGAAAAGGTCCAGTTTACATCCAAAAGTGTACATACAACTTTAGGGGGTTCATAGACACTATGAAGAAATGGACACTTGGTCTACATGTATCAGTTAAAAGTGGCCTAATAAGAAGGCCCTTCCATCTTTCCACCAAAAGATGTCACTCTTCAGCCTCAAAAAGCCATTCCAAAAGATGCCAGTGTTTTAATATTTTTTTCCTTTCTCCTCAACTTAGTTGAGGAAAATGAGTTTGCCCATTGTAAACAGAGCAGACTCTGGTGCAGTGCTTCAAAAAAAGTAGGTTGAAACAAATGATAATGTTATCTCCCATCACAATGAATCTGATGTGGAAATTAAGGTGTTGGGATTAAAACGAACAGGGGAGACCACAGATGACTATGGGCACAACCAGAATGAAGGATCCTGTTTACTTTCCCCAAAGCTCCTTCTCTAACTTCTTTTCAATCTCTAGGTTTTCTCTTAGGTCTCCACTTTAAAATCAACCTTTGCATCGTTAAGTGAAAACTTATGCAGCTTATCTTTTGAAAATTTTTTGAGGGAGGGCACACCACGTGACATGCAAGATCTTACCCAGACCGATGATCGAACCTGAGTCCCCTGCAGCAGAAGCATGGTGTCTTAACCACTGGAGCACGAGGGAAGTCCTCCAGGATATATTGAAACATGTATATAAATGATATTAACACAGAGTCCTCAAACATTTACCATTAATAGATTCTGGATTACGCAAATTAGGAAAGGCATAAGGAAAAAATGTAATTTTCTGTGTGGCCCTGGGGTCTTGATAAACATAGGCCAGAAGTAAGAAAAGAAGTGTCTGCAAACACCCTGATTTGCATATAAATGTCACATGTTCATTATCTTTTGGAGGGAAAGAGTCCATGGCTTTCGTCAAATTCTTAAAGAAATCTTTGACTAAAATTTAAAAAGTAATCATTTATAGGAGGAGTCTTTTCTCACTAGACCCAGACAAGCAAACGGTCACAGAGCCATACAGTGCGGGCTTGGGGAGCGTCTTCTTCATGGGTAAAGCGACAGTGCACATTGTACAATATATGTTGTATGCACACAGCATTGTCAGAGCGCATGTCCTGGTTTTGGTGCTCTTCTGGGGCATTCTACCAGAAGGGCTACTCTTGCAGAAACATGTCTTCCTTGGTATGAGAACACAAGCATGAATTTTGGATCAGAAAGACTTTTATCAGAGACAACACAGATTTTACATAGCTCTCTGACTCTGAATGTGCTTGTAAGTCAAGAAAAGTCATCCTAACTCAGCCAATTATTAGGAAGCAAACATAAGACTGCGTGTGTAAAGCTCCTAGCACAGTGTCTGGCACAGAATGGGCACTCAGAAATGTTGGTTTTTGTCCCTCATACAACACTAAGATTTCCCCATGACAGGGATCCTGAGCACAGACCACATGCTTCTCAGCTAGGACTGCATCATCAGCCTGAAGGAAATCAGGTTTCCTCTAGGAGTTCCCACCTTCCAGTCTCCCCTTCATCATTACTGCAAAGATAAACAAGGACCTCAGGCACAGAACATGCGTGAGTAAGTCATGAAGGGTGAAAAGACATGGCTGAACCCTAATAGGGCAGACAATATCAAAAATAAGTTAGGGGAAGCCACAGGGCATGGGATGCTAATGACATACATATAAGCACAAATACCCTACATACGTGAAGACAAGTTATAATAGAAAGGACAAAGTCATGTGGAGCTGATTTAGGAAACTATCATGAAGAAAATGTTTACTGAGCAATATTATTAAAGTGGGGAAAGATAATAGGGAAAAAGAAAGAAGAGGGGGGAAGCTAAGAAAGAAGGAGAAGGTGCCATAGGGGTGGGCTTAGGAGGTAGGTGGATGTGGAGCAGATTTGCGGCCACAGGAGAAGCCATGCTTAAGGGCCTGTGAAAAGATGACAGTTGTTATGTGTGGGGGAAGGGAGGCAGCTAATTGGTAGAGACCCTTGAAACCCATGATTAGGAGTTTTAATTTAATTCAAGAGGCAATTGGAGCTGTTGTACATTTCTAAGAAGGGGAGTGATATGATGAAATGATGCTTGAGGAGGACAATGGTTCTTGCCGCTGTGAGCGCGGTGGATTAGATAAAGGAGACCCTCAAACTGGGAGGCTGATCTGAGGCTATTCTGGGAATGCAGGGTTACAGGGGCATGGCCTAGAGCAGGGCTCTGGAAGGAGCAGAATGGAAATATATTATGGAAGCTAAACTTTCTTTCGTTCTTTTTAGAACCCGATACTGGATTAGGTGCTGTGCTACTACGGGAAACAGGCACAGAGGTTGGGATGCAGAGAGACAATTAGGCGATTATCATACTGTGAGATAAGTGCCGTGACTATCGAATCAGAGACATGTGAGAGTACATGGCAGCAGCAGCACTTAACAGGGTCGTGGGGAGGGATGCAGGTGGTCAGGAAAGCCTTTCTTGAGGAAGTGGTGTTTAACCTGACAGTTTAATCAAGGATCAGAAATTGCTGAAAAAATGACTGGGGTAAATGTTCTAGGCTGGAAGTCTCAAGATGAAAGGGTAGGAGCAGAGCCATGAGGGAAAGGAAAGAATGTTTTCTAGAAAGGCTCAAAGAAGCAAGAAGGGTGGGACCAGACCAGGAAGGGCCTGGAGTCTGCAGTGTGAACTGTGCACTTCATCATTAGGGCAATGAAAGGCCAGGAGAGAAGCATGGTTCATTTCTTATTTTAGAAAAATCTCTCTGGTTATTATGGGAGGAAAAGATTGGTGATGATTAGGATAGGAGACTTGCCATAATCTAGGCAGAAATGACTGGGAAATAGAGCTGGAAACATGTAGATATTTCAACTACAGAATTTATGGGATGAAAAAGCGATTTGGAGGAAAAGAGTATTAGCAAGGATGTCATTAGCCCAGAGAGGGGAGGTCATTCTCTTGGGTCAAACAACAAACATGTGGAAGCAACAATATTATAATCCAAGTCTCTGGTTCTTTTTAAAATGAGATCTTTCATATCTCTCCTCATCACGCTTATGTTTTCCTTTATATTGTCAAATATAAGGGACATCCCTGGTGGTCCAGTGGTTAGGATTCTGTGGTTCCATTGCAAGGGACCCAGGTTTGATCTCTGGTCAGGGAACTAAGATCCCACAAGCCACAACAAGGTCAAAAAAACAAACAAAAGCACCTATATGGTTTACAATAGATGTTTTAAGTTCTTTGTCTGCTAATTCCATTACCTCTGTCATTTCTGAATGTCTCTACTATTGATTTTTCTCTTGGGTGTCGGTCGTATTTTCTTGCTTCTTTGCATGGCTGAAAATTTTTAGCAAATGACTGACATTGTGCATTTTATTTTGTTGGACACTACATTTTGTTGTATTGTTAAAGGGTTTTGGACTTTGTTCTGACATGTAGCTAAGTTATTTGAGTTTGATCCTTTCAATGTTTTCTTTTAAACTTTTTAGGGTAGATCTAGAGTAGCCTTTAGGACTTCTGCTTCCAGCCGTGATGGAGTAACAGGAACTGGATTTACTCTCCCACCTGAGATAATAATGAACTAGATTAAATGTATGAAACATTGGTCATCAGGCAACGAAGGACAGTGATCCCTGAGAGGTAGGAAACAAGTGAGGTGACTCCTATGATTGCCCCAGCTTTCTGCCTTGAAAGGTTTCCAGGGCACAGAACTCTCTAGAGCTCTCTTTCTGTTTACCTCCCTCCATTCTGATCCTGTTCAACACGAATTCCCCAAACTCTGATCTCTTTTAACTTGGCAAGGTTATCAGGTTGTTTAGATTCCTTCTTCTTCTTCATTCCTTGTTTCTTTCCCTTCTCTCAGGGATTACAATTCATGACCCATTGTCCCATGTCTGGAAACGGTTTCAAATAGTTTGCCTGAAAAAAAAAAAAAAAGAAAACCTTGGTATTCTAGTTGTTTATGGTTGAAGGGAAATTCCTGCAGTATTTAATCCTTCATAGTCTGAAGCAAAAATATTTTGGGTTAATTTTAACTCTTGCAATTGTCACTGTGCTCACTCACTGTGTTTGGAATTCACTCTTGGCCAAGTAAAACTCAACTCCAGTCCAGATTAAGGGGAAACTGGTGGCGGGGGGGGGGGGGGGGGGGGGGGCGTTGTTTACCTAAAGCGGAGCCTGAATGAATGAGGGGCAGAAGGAAAGCAGAGAAAGAAGTCAGAATGATGTCCAGGTTTCTGACTTGGATATTGAGGAGACAGTGGTGTTATTAAAATAATATGAATAGAATTTGTGCATGTTGACATTGAAATATTGATAGAAGATACTTAAATCTTGGGAGAAGAGATCTGGTCCGGGCTGGAAAAATAGATTCCAGTGTCCTCATTGTACAGGTGTACAAGCTTGGTAACAAATATTATTAGAAAGAGAAATATAAGGGAATATAAAGAAAAAAAAGTAGGTCAAGAGCAGGATCTTGAGTAATGATGACATTTTGGAGGATAACAGATAAAGAAAGAGATGTACAAAAAAAGACACTGAGAAAGCTTTGGGAGAATTGGAAGAAAACCTGGAGGAAGAAAGAATGATCTGCTCTGTGAATGAAGCAAAGATGCTGCTGAAAATGAACTGTTTGCCTTAGCAGTTATAAGTTCAGTGGTCTTTGCAAGAGCAATGTCAATTAGGTGGTCTGGAATGAAGCCAGGCTGGGGCAGGTTTAGAAGTGAAAAGACACAGAGCAAGTGAAAACATTGAATAGAAGTGACTCAGAAAACTGGATGGGAAGGGAAGGAGGGAGAGACAGTCACAGCTGTAGGAGATCAAGGACCTTGAAAGGATACATTTTTTTTCTTTTTAGTTAAAGAAAACTAGAGTTGTTCATGGCATCACGGGAAGGACCCAGTAGAAAGGAGATGTCTGGAACTGAAGAGAAAGAAGATGCATGGAGGAAGTCCTGCCAGAGTGCAAAGGAGAGGGAATCAAGCTTTCAAGGAACCCTGTGATGACTACTTTCTGTACAGTGAAACAATAATTTGTAAGGAAAGTAATTATGGACATTCTCTCTTCTCTCCTCTTCCTTCCCATTTATGAAAGCTCTTTCCTGCTCTCCAAAAAAAATGCATAATTTATATATTCTGTAAGTTTGATTGTCACACATCAGGTTTCCCTAAGGCAGTATGGCTTCTTTTTTAGGCCAAGGACCCAACATACCCATTGTTTCCCTCTGAGATGGTTGGCTAGAGCATGGCATAGACATCCAATTATCTGTTGTGAGCCAATGAGTGTTTTGGGTCCTATTCAAATCAAACATATTTTGCCAAGAAAAGTCTCATGGGCACAGCCATTCAGTGATTATCCACTGGGCACTGCACACCGCTGGGGTCATGGAGGGTCATCCCTGCCTTTGAGCAGTCTACTATCCAGTTGTGGAGGAGACAGGTACAGACAAGGGACACTAAACTGGTGATGCTAGCCGTGTGTGCTGAGTGTGCACAATGTGGATGTGCTGGAGAGAAGGCAATCTCTGTTGGAGATTTCCAACAGTATGGGTGGCTTGAGGAAGGCTCCTCAAAGAGGCAGGGTCTGAACTGGTCCCTGGAGAAGGGCTCTCACGGCTGGAACATCACATGGGCAAGTGTACAAAGGTTGTATTGTGTTGTATGCTGAATGTGGTACATTTAAAGGGCAGTCACGCATCCTGTCTGACTGTGGCTGAGGGTCCAGAAGTGGGAAGAAGTAACTCTGGAAATGTGGTCAGACCATTTCTCAAGACAGAGGCAGAAGGCAAGGCTGACTCCAATTATTAAAACATCTATACTCCTAATTCTCCTCAAAGTTACTCCAGCACCACACAGCTGCCACTCCCAGACATCCTGGAATGCGAAGTCAAGTGGGCCTTAGGAAGCATCACTATGAACAAAGCTAGTGGAGGTGAAGCAATTCCAGTTGAGCTATTTCAAAAACTAAAAGATGATGCTGTGAAAGTCCTGGACTCAATATACCAGAAAATTTGGAAAACTCAGCAGTGGCCACAGGACTGGAAAAGGTCAGTTTTCATTCCAATCCCAAAGAAAGGCAATACCACAGAATGCTCAAACTGCCGCACAATTGCATTCATCTCACATGCCAGTAAAGTAATTCTCAAAATTCTCCAAGCCAGGCTTCGACAGTATGTGAACCATGAACTTCCAGATGTTCAAGCTGGATTTAGAAAAGGCAGAGGAACCAGAGATCAAATGGTCAACATCCGTAGGATCATTGAAAAAGCAAGAGAGTTCCAGAAAACATCTACTTTTGCTTTATTGACTATGCCAAAGCCTTTGACTGTGTGTATCACAACAAACTGTGGAAAATTCTGAAAGAGATGGGAATACCAGACCACCTGACCTGCCTCTAGAGGAATCTGTATGCAGGTCAGGAAGCAATGGTTAGAACAGGACATAGAACAACAGACTGGTTCCAAATAGGCAGAGGAGTATATCAAGGCTGTATATTGTCACCTTGCTTATTTAACTTCTATACATCTTGAGATGTTAACTTCGAGTACATCATGAGAAATGCTGGGCTGGATGAAGCACAAGCTGGAATCAAGATTGCTGGAGAAATATCAATAACCTCAGATATGCAGATGACACCACCCTTATTGTAGAAAGTGAAGAAGAACTAAAGAGTCTCTGGATGAAAGTGAAAGAGGAGAGTGAAAAAGTTGGCTTAAAACTCAACATTCAAAAAACTAAGATCATGGCATCTGATCCCATCATTTCATGGGAAATAGATGGGGAAACAGTGGAAACAATGAGAGACTTTATTTTGGGAGCTCCAAAATCACTGCAGATGGTGACTGCAGCCATGAAATTAAAAGACGCTTTCTCCTTGGAAGAAAAGTTATGACCAAGCTAGACAGTGTATTAAAAAGCAGAGACATTATTTTGCCAACAAATGTCCGTCTAGTCAAGGCTTTGGTTTTTCCAGTGGTCATGTATGGCTGTGAGAGTTGGACTATAAAGAAAGCTGAGCACTGAAGAATTGATGCTTTTGAACCATGGTGTTGGAGAAGACTCTTGAGCGTCCCTTGGACAGCAAGGAGATCCAACCAGTCAATCCTAAAGGAAATCAGTCCTGAGCATTCATTGCAAGGACTGATGCTGAAGCTGAAACTCCAATACTTTGGCCCCCTGATGTGAAGAACTGACTCATTGGAAAAGACACTGATGCTGGGAAAGATTGAAGACTGGAGGAGAAGGGGATGACAGAGGATGAGATGGTTGAATGGCATCACCAACTCAATGGACATGAGTTTGAGTAAACTCCGGGAGTTGGTGATGGACAGGGAGGCCTGGCGTGCTGCAGTCCATGGGGTTAGAAAGAGTCAGACATGACTGAGCGACTGAACTGAACTGAACTGATACTCCTAGTTGACACCAATAACTAAAAATGTTATGTTGGATAAGCACTGTCTAGCACCTACTGGAAAGAAATTTCTAAGTGATGTTTTACAAAATTATCTCAGTTTGCCCACAAAGGGAAGAATTAGGCTTTTAAAGTGAAATCTTTTAAAAATGGGTACTTTGGGAGCTTCCTTTTTGTGTCAAACTGCTGCTGGGGAAATGAAGAAATTGGGGAGAATGATGGAAATGCTCTGTCTTGATTGTGGTGGTGTTTATATAAGTGTAAATATTTGTCAAATGGCACACTTAAAATGGGTGTGTTTTATTGGATGCAAACCATACTTCTCAAAAAAGTTTACTTTTAAAAAGCAATTTGTGTAAAAGTTAGTGATTCCAAAATAAGTAAACAAACAAATAAGTCCCCTGAAATTTCTTTCTTTCAGCTGATCAATACCATTTTGGAAACAGTTTAGAACTTCTTGAGAGTAAGCAGGAAACGAAAAAAGATTCTGAGTTACTAAGATGACTGGAAACAAAAATTTCCAATGAACTATTATGATTATTACCCAGCCAGCATGGGTGTACATAATTAATGATCCCAGAGGTTTTTATGACTTTCATTTTTCTTTTGCCTTTAAACATGCTCTTCAATAAGCCAATCATGGGAATGCACTGCAGGTGGTGAAAGGCATAAATTGCTGGGTGTAATTACCTCCCTTAGACATCGCGTTAGGGCACAGATACACTTAAACTGGTGTTTTAGAATCTCTCTTTTCCAGCCTATAGTGTATGTGCTTGCTGTGTTAATTAAGAATATCCAATTGTACTATAGAAGAAAGAAAAACCCATAGGTGGATAAAACCCATAATAAGGATTCAGCATAGGTAGAAAGTAAGTGAGTAAGTTTATGAAAAATAAAACTCAGGATCTGACAAGTATGCATGAGTGAGCAAATAGCCTATGAAACATAGAATTCATAAGATGTGCTAAGTATTAGGGAGTAATTGGTAATTTGTAAACTATGTCATATATTTTAAAAAGACAGAACAGAAGGACATGCATTCTGGCTTATACTATCGCTATGCTGGTAGATATGTCATCCCTAAAGTGCTGATTTTCAGTGATCTCAGTATCATCCTTCATGGCCCCATGTGTGCTCTGCCCCAGAAACGCAGATGAAATTCATAGTTTCAGTAAACTGACTGGCATGCTTTGACTCTGTGCATGTGTACTTGCCCTGTGTCTTTCCAATAAAGCAAGCATGGTGTAGCTCTGGGGTAGCTCTTCGTACTACTAACCCCCACTACCTTGTCCAGACTCAACTCTGGTGCTCCTAACTACAACACAAGCAGAGAAGAGTGATATTCCTTCCATGCTGCTTGCCCCAATCCTAAGGATTGGGGCCAACCCACCCCATCTATGTCCCCCCACTTCCCATTCTGTGTTTTAAGTAGATTCAGTAAACAATGTTATTTTGGAAATTTAATTTGGTCCATGAATCTTTCTATTCCATGACCTGTAAGAAAGCTTCCCTGAGTCTGAACTTAGAGGCTGTCATTCCTTACCATACAACCTGACTTGGTGGATAGTTAAAGCAGTCTTAAATTCGTTTGATATTTTATTTTATTTTGGCCATACCACGCAGCTTGCAGGATCTTAGTCCCTCTACGAGGGATTGAACCTGGGTTCTGGCAATGAAAGAGCTGAGTTCTAACCACTGCACATCCATGAAATTCCCTCATTTGAAATTTTAAAACATATTTAAGAATGCAAATAAAATTTTATTCCTGAGTTTCCAAGCCAAGTCAGTGTTTATCCAATAAAATCCTTTTGTCACATGCCCTGTGAGGTAGCATGAGTGCTTATGTGGTTGCAAAGAAAGGGGATCAAAAAAACCCAAAACATTTCTGTGGAGGAAAGGAGAGAAAGAAGGAAGAGGGATTTAGAGGAAGAGGCACACCCCTCCTGGCATGCTCCTTTCAGCCCAGGCCCTTCCTGACACTGTGTTCCCTCTGCCTCTGAGGAGTGGGGGGCTTTCCCAGCCCCGGTTTCCACTTAGATCACTGCCTCACGTCCCCCAGTGCCTACTCAGTAGCCTTCATACAGAAGCCTTTCCTGACCAAGCCGGGATAGTGCTGGCCTTCCCTCCCCTTGCTCCAGATGCCCCACCCACTTGTTTTCTTTTCCCCGTAGCACTTATCACCATCTGACATACGATATATTAACACTCACTTGTTATATATTGTTTGTGTCCTCCACTAGAATGTCAGCTCTACAAGTGCAGGATTTTGGAGTGTTTTTCTTCACGGCTGAATTCCCAGTCTCAACACAGTGCATAGCACACAGTTCGAGCTCCTCTGTAAACATTTGGGGGATGAATGAATGAATGAAGAACTGTGGAAGGATTTTAAGCAGAGGAATCTCGTGTCCATATTTATATCTTAGAAAGATCCCTCTAAAGGTGGCTGAGACTGAAGCAGGAAGATGGACAAGAGGTATTAAAGGTCCTGCCACAGAGGACTAGAATCTATACATAGTTTAAAAAAAAACAGAGACCAGAAGAGTGTTTATCGACTGACTTAGATTAGAGCTACAAGAGGAATTTCTATCTGATCTAGCACATATCTAGCCAGTATTGGTTATAGACAAGGGATCTTGGGAGGGAGAATGAGGGTGTAGATGGGACAGATTCTGCCCTGGGGGGTTAGAATCAGATGAGTCATGGGCACAGGAGAGGTTTGGTGCAAATGCTAGGAGAGTGGAAGAGGGAAATATTTGATTTCCATCAGTGAGGGGAGTTAGAGAAGATGTCGTGGAGGAGGAAGTCTTTAAGCTGGTTCTTGAAAACTGGGTAGAATTTTGAAGGCAAATACTGGAAAGGGAAGTAAGATGATAGATTTTCCCTTTCACCATCTCTATCACCACTTACACAACTTTTTAAAGAAAAACTTAATTTTATATTGGGGTATAGCCGATTAAGAATGTTATGATAGATCCAGGTGGACAGCAAAGGGACTCAGCCATACATATACATGTATCCATCCTCTCCTAGACTCCCCTCCTATCCAGGCTGCCCACATAACATTGAGCAGAGTTCCCTGTGTTATACAGTCGGACCTTGTGGGTTATTCATTTTCACTTACACAACCTTTGATGGAGTTGCTAATGACTTAAGAAACAGTTCTGTCTATACCGTAAAGTAAATGTTTTCAAAAGAGGGTGTGGGGGACTTTCCTGGTGGTCCAGTGGCTAAGACTCTATGCTTCCAATGCAGGGGGCCCGGGTTCAGTCTCTGGTCAGGGAACTAGATCCCACATGCTGCAACTTAGATCCAAGGCAGCCAAATAAATAAATAAATAAATTTTGGGGGAAAAAAGAGGGTGTGGAACACAGAAAAGCAGAAAGGAAGAGTCAGGATAATTTACTATCTGGATAATCTGGAGAACATGTGAATCATGCCAATAAGATTTCAAGAAAACAGGGACAAAATCACTCCCTTGTTCAGATGTGTCACAAAGGGAACAAGAACAAAAACCATCCAAGCAAGTGACTCTGCTGACTCCTAGACTTGGACCTGGGAATTTTCTGTCTCTGTGGTATTGTTTTACAGGCAAGTGAAGATCCTGGGTAAGCAGGATTCCTACATAAAAGGCTAGCAGTCATGCTGGCTTGCAGAGCTTGCCTACATATTTAATAAAACTGTCAGATTAAGCAATGCCTGGCTGCAGTATATTATTAATACAAATTCTTAACTGTCAATTAGTTAACTGGCTAGTAAAAAGAACCTGGTTTATAAGATTGCTGCTAATGAATATAATGCTTTGTTCTCAGGCAAAACATCTGCTTTGGATATGTAATTAGAAGAAGGGCGCCCTCCCTCCCTCCCCATAGGGAGAACATGTGCAGCTTTATTCAAAGGAGCTTATTATACCTGTGAGGGGTCGAAGTCTGTGGATCTGTGGCTTATGGTATTATGACAGATTACAAAATCACTCCATTATGCTATTCGATCTGTTTCCAAGCACCTAGCAGGGAGCGAGCTCGGCCCTGGACGCTCAGAAACAAGATTCCCATTGGTTTTCCTCCCAAGGCCTTATGATAAGTCAGCTGTTGTTGACATCACCTGACAGCTCACATGTCAGAGCCTTTCTGTCTGACTTCTTTCTCTGTTACTGCCAAGTTCTCCTCTGAGAGTCAGCCTGTGCCTTAGGCCGCCACCAGCTCCCAAGAAGAGCTTAAGTGGATTTGAAATCCACGGGTAGCCCCATCATTTGTGCTAATGAAAGGGAAAAGGAAGCAGAACACTTAAATCCCATGTGTCCTTTGTTTCTGGCTCTCCCTCTCTCCTGCCCTTCCCCCATCCCCGCCCCCCACCGCCTCTGTTTCTTTTCCACCATTTCTCTAGTTCCTCATCCCACTCCTCCCCCCACATGAGCATATGCCTTCTTAAAAAACATATTTAGAGAAGAGAGCGACTAGTTCCAAAAGCTTTTGTTTTAAAGTCAGTTGTCAAATGTACCTATAAACCCATTTCAAACTCAAGAGGTTGAAAGATGTTTGGTATTTGCCTGATACTCCAAAGAAGTGGTTTTAAGGAAAATCAATCTTATTTCCTTAGCACAATAATAATGACTCTTAAAAGTTTTTCTCCCTCATGGTCTACTTTTCCAGCAGAGCTGTGCCATGGGCTGGACAGCATGTGCAGGAAGGGAGGGGGGCATGTCTTCATTCCTGCCAACTACGCCCTCCCCACCTAGTTTCCGTGACTGTCCAAATAGCCCAGAGTTTATGAAGGGGAAATTGATTGGGGGATGTGACCTGTCAAATCATAATATTTATAAGGCTTAATGAGCTGGGAAACACCCACAATTTTCAAGTAGTAACATCTGAAAAAAAAAAAAAATTGAAAACCATATCCACAGGGGCTGAGAGGAATGGAATCGCTCTCCTGAGATGGAGAAAAAGTTTGGCTCCAGTGGAAAACCAGCACTTACTCTTGCCTTTCCTTGGGGAAGTCACACCCCCTTGGAAGACTCAGCCTCTTGCCATCAATGAATACTTTTTTGGTGACTGTTAGGAACTGAAAATGTCTTGGCTAAGGTGACTGAGGGAAACCTGAAGAGACCTAGGGGATAAATGGTGTCACCCAGAAGGGCTCTGGCAGTTACAAAAGTAGTAGCAGAAGCTGAGGCAATTAAGGGTCTTCCGTCAGTCAAATCTGTAATTGAGAGTTTACTGTTGTTTTTGCCCTGGGTCCTCCAGGTATCCTTAGATCTCTTGCATTATTTAACAGTTCTATTATTACAGTGTGCCTTTGGACTGCACCCTCTTTGTAAAGGAGACTGTCTGGGTCTACAGGGCCTTTACCTGGCGTCTATAAGATGTTCTCTAACATGTGTAAAGAAAGGAAGTTAGGAAGAGAGCCATTGTTGGTGAAAAATGGAGAAATTTGGGTCCTGGAATATTTGAAACAAGAGCCTGTGGTGTAGTGCAAGGAACATGGGCTCTGGCACTAGAAACACCTGGATTTGATTCATGGCTGCCACTTACTAGACGTATAACCTTGAACTAGTTGCTGAATTTTCCCGAGTCTCATCATATGTAAAAATGAGTTTAATATAATTGAAACTACCTTGAAGGAAAAACAATGTAAAAAAGGCCCAGGATAGGATCTAGCACATAACAAGAGCTCAGTAATGGGCAGTTGTTGTTTTTATTTTTTTTAATTCAAAATTAATTTTGAAACACTGGGCAATTTGGTGGAGTCCAGAGGATCTCAGGCTTCAAAGGTGAAGAATTCAGGAAATATTTCAAAATCTCATATTGTAGAACAACACTCCTGAGACTACTTCATATACTAATGAAAATTCTGTGGTCTGGGCAACTTACAAAAGATAAAACTCCTTATGTCTTCAATCCATTAGAGTACAAGATACTGCAGGAAAGGGAGGGAGACTTCCTTACCTATGTGGAACCTCACAATACTGTTTGGACATTCTCTTATTGAGAAATCTAAACTGATATGTGATGGAAACAGTACAAGAGACAGTCAGAGTGCAGCCCAAGTTTAGGAAAAGTTCCAATTAGAAGAAATTGCCTTGGGCCAATAAGTCTATGTGTTTTCCTGCCCTTTGGAGACTTCATTCCTGGCAGGCAATTCTGAATCCAGTTAACATCATAGTTGCACAGCCCACCACTACTTGAACAATAATACGCAATCCTCCATCTTGTTTTATTTGTTAGTTCATGTATTCAACAAATGTTTGTCAAGCATCTACACTGTGCCAAGTGATATCTGAAATGCTGGGAATATGGAGGTGGACAAGACAACTAAATTCTTACATAACTTACCTTCGAGGGGGAGAAGAGAGGCACAACCAGTTAAAAAAAACCTTAATGATTTCCCACAGGTTTATGAGGGAAAGGGCTTCCCTTATGGCTTAGATGGTAAAGAATCCACCCGCAATGCAGGAGACCCAGATTTGATCCCTGGGTTGCAAAGATCCCCTGGAGAAGGAAATGGCTACCCACCCCAGTATTCTTGCCTGGAGAATTCCATGGACAGAGGAGCCTGCAGGGTTACAGACCATGGGGTCACAAGGACTCAGACACACTGAGTGACTAACACTTTCCTTTTCTATGAGGGAAATGAATAAGATGATAGGCTGGAGACTGAGTGGATACAGGTGGTGCCTGCTTCAGGTAAAGTGCCTCAGAAAGGCTTCCCTGGGGATGAGGAGCCACCCTGGAAAGGGAGCGCATTCTCAGTCGAGGTAACACGTGAGGACAGGGGCTGGGCCTGGAAGCGGGGAACAGCGCATGTAAATTGAGGAATAGAATGAAAAACAGCTGGGCTGGAGCATGGTGAACGAAACAGGAGGGGTCAGTTCACGATGATAATGCAGGCTAAACAAAGTGTCTAGGCTGACTGCAAGATTCTCTCATAGATCATTTGGTGAAAGCTTTCCATTTGTGTACACTGGCTCTTCTGCAGGGTACAAAGGGGCACTCTGGATCTCTACAAACCCCATTATACTATGAGTCTTTTAAGTCATTCTTTGTCTACCCCTATGAGCCATAGGTGCTAATGAATTGGGAGCAACCCTCCCTTGGAACATTTTTATTAAGGGTAATCTATCTGATATTTCATTTTTGTTTCAACTTTAATTTTTTATGGTACACCTGAATAAAGAGACACTTGAATGAGTACCTTTCAAACGAACAGCTGAGAATCTATAAGTAGGGAAGTAGTCAACAAAATTTGTGAAAGGAAAGTAAAGAAACAAGTAAGGCATATGAGAGAGTTCTAAGCCTCTTGCATTAGTCTAAGGCTAAAGGTCCCCATGGCTCCATAGAGTGTGATTAGAAGGGCATTATCAGAGTTTTGAACTTAAGTACCACTGGCAACTAACTAGTGAACAGGAGAAACAAATCAGAGCTCTCATGATAAACTTCTACTTAAAGAAAATATTTTTATTTTCTAATTTAATTGGAACTCTCTTTTATTTTATTACATAAGTTTAGCTCTTAACTCAGGAAATTTTGAAAGCACATATGTATGTTGTATTATTTTTTAAAAAATAAAAGAAAAATAAACTTTTTCCTGCCAACATGGGAGCCTTCTTACTATTCTCTTAGAGAAAGAAGCAAGGCAGCAGTACACCCAGTTGAAAGACTTAGGGATTATCAACTAAAAACTGGTCTCCAACTGCTGTGGGCAAATCATTTCAACTTGCTGAGCCTCAGTTTTCCCCTCAGGGGTTATTAAACCAGACACTAGAGAATCTCTTAAGCTCCCCCCAGTTCTAAGAGCTGTGATCCTAGAAGACAAGGAGATGTTTTTGAGGAAGGATGAAGAAAATATAATGAAAGATGAGGGAAGCAAGAAGAAGCAGAATGTAAGAAAAACAAAGGTTAAAAGGGATCTCTACTTTGCCTGGGCTTCTCCAATAACTTTAATTCAAAAATTTCCCCCTTTCTTAATTTATCCAGAATGGTTCTTCAGCCCTTTGCAATGCACTGCATCGAGGATTTCAACAACATGAGGAAAAAGCCCTGACAATACTTCGATAGGTGAGCCTTAGAAAAGTTTCTCGGTTCTAGCTCGTGTTATTTTACTGTCTAAACTCATCATGACTAAGTTCAGGTCAAGTTCTCCTTTGAAATATATCTGTTGGCCTTTTCTTTAGTGTCCAGAGGTCAAACCTAGAGAAAGAATTTTCTCATTGAGTATGCCAGATAGAATTTCCAACCTCCTGTCTTCAGCAGTGACTTAGAAAATACTGTCACTCAGATTCACTCATTTATTCTGTATACCAGGCCCTGAGCTCATTTGAGAGTTGGCAGGTGAGTAAACAGCAATTACAGCTCAAGGCCAGGAGGTGGTACGGGGTGCTGAGAGGCTCAGAGGAGGATATTGCTAACCAGCTGTGAGGGAGGCATGGGCTAGGATGGTGTAAGAGAAAGAGAGTGAAGTAGATAGACTTAATATACATTGGAGGAAAAACAGACAAGAAATGGCAATGGACTGCATAAGGAAAATAAGGAAAGGGTGTGGTTTTAATTTAAGCAACTGCATGGGCATTGGTACTTGTTTACCGAGATGGGAAACCATCTCAGTTTTGGACATGTTATCTGATAAACTATAACTCCTAAATTAAGCTATAATTCCTCCAAGAGGTATATGATTTTAAAAAAGAAAGCTCTCAAGAATTAAAAAGAGTGAAGCTAGTGAGGTAAATGGGGGGGTGGGGGCAGCTGCATTGTTTGTTGTTTGGTTTGGTTTTATTTGGGGGATTTTTTTAAAATTCAGATATTATTGACATAATACATTATATTATCTTTTAGGTGTATGATAGAATTATTTGAAATTTATATCTATTGCAAAATGATCACCGCACATCTATTTAACATCAGTCATCATACGTAGTTATGCTTTTTTCTTGTGATAAGCACTTTTGAGATCTATTTTCCTAGCAAGTTTCAAATATGCAATATAGTATTATTAACTATAGTCACAATGCTGTACATTACACCCCCAGGACTTATTTATGGGCTGTCATTTTTGAATCAACGATTACCTATTCTGCCTTTGGGTAAAGCTAGTTGGGTCATAATGACCATATTTTTTGTAAGTGAGAACTTTCTCCTCTATCTCCTCTAGTATAGACATACATTCTCCTTTAAAAAAAAAAAAGATTCTGCTTTGTTCTGCTGCTAGGAAGTGGAGTTTGGTGGTGTGCTCCTGACTATGTCTTGACCTAGAAAGCTGGATAAAATCTCTCACCTGAAGTGGTCTGTGAAAGTGACCACTATTCCCCTCCCAGAGCAGCACTCATCTCCCGTCCCCAAGGCCAACACCCATGGGGGGCAGGGCGGTGGCACGGGAAACAGCTGAAGCTTCCAAAAAGCTGTCAGTCCCTGTGTCTGGAAAAGGAGAAGTGGGGATAGGTAGAATTTCATAATCACAGAGAGCAAGGAAGAGAAAGAGACCATTGTCTGCCTGAAGCCAGGTTTCCTGATCTGATTCCCAGAAACCTCACTCTTCTCCAAATATCCAAGCCAGGGGTTTGCTCCAAACCCCTCCTGAGGAGCACCTTTAAAAACAATCACAGTCATCAGTTGAAAAGAATTTGTACCTAAAAATGTTCTTCATTAAAAAAAAATTTGTCTATACATAGGTGATTACCTACCATTCGCTTAGCATTTAAAAGCTTTAAGTTACAGCACCAGTCCTGAAGAAGTTTTTAACTGGTGTCTACTTGTTTTACTGAAATTAGAATATGCAGCCACAAAGGAAACTTGGTTATGGTTATATTACCTATAAGATAGCTTAATTTAGAGGGAAATCACCATGCTTTTTTAGCCAACTTTGTTTATTATGTAAAATTAAAACAGCCAAAGAGACAAAAACCATTTTATTAAAAAAAGATTTTACAATTTTAAATAAAATATAATTGCTAAGACTAAGTTCCAGTCCCCCTGCTCTTTAATAGTTCATAATACCCGGTTTTCTCACCCAGGACCTGCCTGGTTCCTGACCTGGGCACCTGCCCACCTCATTAACTTTGTCATTAGATCAAGAAGAGCTCTGTGAGCTCAGGCCCCTGTCTGTCTGGGTCCCTGCAGGAGACCCAGGGCCTGGCACACTGCCTGCCTCGCCTTACTTCGGGGGCCAGAAATATGTCTTCGATGACTTAGTGAGTAGGCACAATCCAGTGCCAGGGCTTGAGGATAAACTGACTCTGGCTGGATTATTTCTGGAGTGGCTGGAAGGAGATAGGATGTAAGGGGTAGATGTGAATGAGAGCAGGGGACGGGAGCCGACACAGAGGCATATCAAGTGTTCTTTGTTTCACGTCATCTCACCACCCCCACGCCTTCCCGGAGGATTTTTAATAGGCCAAAAATAAGAGATAAGAGGAAAGTTCGGGCAGAGGACATCAGGAACTTCTCAGGAACTCAGGTGTGAAGAGGGTAAAGAACGGAGCAAGGGTCTCAGATGTTGTTGTTCTTGGTGGTGATGGGCACACGCCACACAGGCCAGTTCTCCCGCTTAGAGTTGAGATTTGGTCCCCATAGAACCTTTCTTGAATCCAGACTCTTGCTGCCATAGCTTAAAAATTCCAAAACAATTTGATAAAGATATCTTCACAGTGAGCTATACTCTAGTTAGGGGCTTCCCTGGTGGCTCAGACAGTGAAGGGTCTGCCTACAATGCAGGGGATTGGGGTTCGATCCCAGGGTCGGGAAGATCCCCTGGAGAAGCAAAATGGCAACCCACTCCAGTATCCTTGCCTGGAGAATTCCATGGACAGAGGAGTCTGGTGAGTTACCCTCCATGGGGCTGCAAAGAGTCAGACATGATTAAGTGATTAACACTCATACACACACACACTGTAGTTAGGGGAACCTCAGCTCAAGGTAGCATTCCCCAAAGTATCCTTTTTGTTTTTTCTTAATAAATTCAATGGTTATAGAAATTATAGAGCTTTGTAGAAGGAAAAATAATGAGGAGTAAAACAAATGTTAAGCAGTAACTTTCTTGCAGAAATTCTCAGAGCCTTTACTGTGTTAATATATATTATGAATCCCAGAGAGAGAGGGAGTAGCATCTCTGAAGACTGTAATTCTGCAGACCCTTTTTTAGGGGGATGACTAATTCTACTTTCCTTTTAAGCACTTTTTACCAAAAGAAATTCCCCATCTACATCACCATTTTTCAGAGAGCTTCGCTTTCTTTTTTTGGTGGCATGGCAAAAGCCCAAGTGAAAATATAAGGACCAGAAATATATGCTTTTTCAGCAAGAAAGACATATTCTTCTCTCCTTAATTTTGGGGTTTTTGCCTACTGAAGCCAGAACTGGAATTATTACTTTATATAAATATAAAAGTCCTTAAAACAAACAGAAAAATAGTACAAAATTGCTTTGTGAAAGGACACAAAGTTAGAAAAACAATTTACCAAAATATAATTTTAAAAATACTTTAAAAATTAAACTTAACCACAAAAACAGATATATAATGTGGATTTATCACCATGTATTTGAAAAGTAGAATGACATAATTTTCATAATTCCTAAGGGTACCATTTTATAATTCGCCTAAAGGTTTTTTTCCCTAGTGGCCCCAAAGTGACAATGAAAGTGAAAATGAAGTCGCTCAGTCGTGTTTGACTTTTGTGACCCCATGGACTGTAGCCTGCCAGGCTCCTCTGTCCATGGAATTCGCCAGGAAAGAATACTAGAGTGTGTTGCGATTCCCTTCTCCAGGGAAAAGTGGCAATATCTGCTTATAAAAGCCCTGATTTGGACTGTGTGGGCTGCTGGAGTTTTTTCAGACCGTTTCTCATTAAAACAAGATTGCATGGTAGGCTGGCAGTGTCACTCACTCACTCATGCTTCCCCGAGACTTAAGTAACCAGAATTTGCCTTTTCCTTTTCTTTATATACCACTTTTTCTTCCTGGCTAATGCCTGCAAAATATTCTCTAAAAAGCTACAAAGTTTAGAATTTTTCCTTCTTCAGAAGTCAAAAGATAATCGATTCATGAATCCTTCATTTCACACAAAATATTTTCTCACAGGTTCCCTGCACCCCTCTTACTTTCTTTTAACAAAAAATTGTGAATAATATGAGATACACACAACTGATAGTGGTATGGGCCTTAGCCCATCATTGCTTATCTTTTAAGAGGTGTCTACTGCAATTTAAAACAAGCTTTTGGTTCCCATGGATTTTCAGAAAATAAGTAACTAGATTGGGCCCAACTAAGAAACGTCTTAATCATTGAAGCAGCTTTTTGTCTGACCACCATTTACTCACCTCTTTACTCTGCCAGCTGCTTCTCCTCCCGAGGCAGGAAGGGATAAAGCAGCCCAGGCTGAGACTGTTCTAAAGAATCACTAGAGAGGCCATGGGGAGGAAAAGAACCCAGGGACTGCAGGGCTGAACTGCCTACACTGCCCTGTAGACTTCTGAAGCAGGGTCATTTTTGGAAGCGGAGTAAGGAAGTGAGTGGATCCTGAGCACTGAGAGCTGCTCTCAGTCTTAAGGAATTTTTCCCTCAATGAACTGCCCAAAGAATCCGTTTTCTAGAAAAATCTGAACGATGGTTGGATTACAGAGCTCTTGTAGCTCATAGATGGACTGTGCTGGCTTTAATTCCTCTGCTTGCCTTCTAGACCTATTCAACGTCCTTCCCAGCCCTGCTCTGCGCTCAAGGAGACTTCCCCTTCCAATGAGAAGGCGGGAGGAGAGAGGTGTCAGGCTTTATTCTCCACCCTCCCTCCTGAGTAGCTGTGTCTCTCTTGGTCGCTGTGATGTCCCACCCTTATGGCTCCCCTCAGGGAGCTCCAAATCTGGCCAGACTCCAAGGCCACTTTTTCTTCCCCTTTAGCCCTAAGAGAAATAATGGCTTCCTGCTGGTGCTAGATTCTGAGTGCCTCAGTATCCTTCATTCATTTCCTTAACCCCGCCCACTCCCCTGGAGGTAGTCCCTTTATTACAATCTCTCCATTGAACTATCTGTGGGGAACCTGACTGACACACCAACTAAAACTCATTTTTCAACATGAAACTATTAAAAGAGATCTTGATTTGGTATACTATATTTCTTCACAACTTCAGTCAGAGTATTGCTTAGGAGTATGGGTGTTGGAATCTGCTCTTATCGATTGTATGATTCTGGGAATGCTTTACCTTTCTCTCCAAGTATCAGTTAAGTACCTCTAAGTATCTCATCCAGAAAATGGAGCTAAAGAGTATTTAATTCATTTAACAAATAAAGTTATTATTAGGATTAAACGAAATAATGTTCGTAAAATACTTAGCACAGCACAGTGCTCAAAAGAGCAGACTGTCAATAAGTTGGAGCACTTCTTTTTTATTATCATCTATCTTAAAATATATTTCAGTTTTCAAACTATGTGATAATGCATGTTTCTCTCTATTAATTGTTCAGTGTTTCATATTTGTGAAACTAAAAGTCAAACACATTATAGAACACTATTATTATTTTAATATGGCTATTGAATGCTCACGGGATTTGCACTGGCTTAAGATTAAGGAGTAATAGAGAAAAAAAGAGTTCAAAATTCTTGGCCTCTGTTTCTTTTAGGAAGTATCATTGCTCCTACAAATCCCATCAAAATGATTATTTCACTTTTCACCCTTTTCACCCCAGCTATCACACACTCACCCCTTGCTGAGTGACATGACACATGTCTTTGTCCTTCAGTACAAAATAGAATTCTTCTGCTCATCTGCTCCACCTGAAATATACTAAATCAATTGGTATTGGCTTAATTGTGAATGACCAAAATCTCAAGACAATAGTAGATTAAGCAGCATGGAAGTTTGTTCCTCCTTCATATAAAATCTGAGTGGTCAGGCCTGAGTTGGTAGGGGGTTCCATGGTGTCAAGGACTCACACTTGTGGCTATGCTGTGTATGGCCCTTGCCTTTTCTTTCAAGATGGAATCCTACCCATCACAGCCATATTCCAAGCAGCAGGATGGAGGAAGGGGAGAAAGATAAACGACTTTGTAAGATAATAGAAAATATATTTGGGTCTCTGCCTCCCAGTTTCTGGCACAGAGCTCCTAAAACCCTTGGAATTTCCTATGTGATAAGAGCACTAGGAGCATCTTTTGTTCTAATATTTGGTCTGTGACCCCAGTTCCTGACACAGAGCTCCTAAAGCCCTTGGAATTTTGAGTGATAGGAATTTTGTTGTTTTAATGAGGAAACTCTTGGTAGGCCCTTGAATAGCTTCAGAATTGGCCTGGTAACCATGAAGACCAATCTATAATTAGAAGATTGGAGCTTCAAGTCCAATCGCATCCTCTGGGAAAGTCTGGAAAAGGGCTGGAGATCGAGTTAATAATTGATGTTACCAAGCCCTCCTTAAAATCCCCAGAATGTGAGGTGGATGGGGGGAGTGTTGAAGAATTTCCAAGTTCAGAGGGTGACATACCCCAACTCCACAGGGATAGAAGCTCCTGCACTCAGGCCCTTCTGGACCTCTCCTAGGTATCTCTTCATCTGGCTCTTCATTCACATCCTCCACCATATCCTTAATTATATAATAAACTGGTCAATGTGTTTCCCTGAGTTCTTTGAGCCATTTATGAGAGAGTCATGGGGACTCAATTATAGCCAGTCAATCAGAAGTATAAATTGTAAGAACGCGGCAGCAAGACAAAGAGAGCCGGAGTATCAAGAGGCTTTATTGGGCAATCGCTCCCGGGAAGAACTCCCAAGCGCGAGCAGGGGGAAAACGGGAGTCTGCAACCTGCGGGAAGTGGGGCGACACTTATATACCCTGGCGGATGCGGAAGTGGCGGGACCTTTCCATATGTGGTTAGATTCGGGCTCTAGGGTGCTAATTGGACTGTCTGGTCTCATGTCAGTATTTGATTGGCCGGAGTCTTGGCGCCTTCGCGTCCATCAGTCTGCCTGGCAAAGGGCTGTTGATTGGCGGATGTCTTATCCGGGACTTCCGCATTTTCCGGCTGGCGCTTTCCTGCCTGCGGTCAGCGTGACTTTTCATAAATAACAACCTGGAACTTGTGATTGACTTCAAAAGTGAGGTTTGGATCTGAGGCTGTCTCCAGGTAGTGTCAGAACAGGGTGCCACAGAGTCAGTCCCTCAACATATGCAAAACCCACACACCTGACATCAGAAGTGAAGTGAAGTGTGCTATTAGTATGAGAGTAAAGGAGGAATATGGGAACTTGCCTCCACTAGTTCTCTCTTAAAACAAGGATCCTAGTTGCCATTCGACCCTTCTGTTGAAAGCCCATGGGCCACAACTCAGTCGGGTGGCCCCCCTTCTATCAGGGAAGACAGGAAATGTTGTCTTATCCTGAGAAGTCATGTGTCATGTGCAAGTTTCAAAAACTATGAAAGAAATGAAGAACTACCACAGGGGGCAATGAGCAGTTTCTGTTAAAGACATCTTCCTCTCCACCATTCTCCTTCCTCTCTACAGTTAATAGCGAAAGAGAGGCAAAGAGATTTTTTTTTTTAAACCAATGCCATCCCAACAGTAGAAGACAGCATTTTAAAGTGGTTTTCAGCTTCTCAGACATGGTATGGTATAAAAAGAAAACCAGAAAACTGTACTGTCTCATTTTGCCCCACCTTAAACTCTGCTCAAGAGTGTGGTTTCCAAACACGAGTAATCAGTAGACCTTGTCTGAGACTGTTGCACCTGCCCAAACATGCCCAACACTCAGAGCACAAATCCAGATTAAAATAACATTTACTGTAACTGGAATTACAGAATACATGTCATATCTGGGAGATGGAGACAGCTTGGTATAATGGTCTGAGGTTTATCTTTGACTACTGAGTATGGATTCAGCTAATAGCCACGAACATTGCCTGACAAGTTCATTCTGTTGCCCTGCGGCCATCCATAATTCATAGGACTGGAGTGTCAAAGATTTTTGAGTAGATGAAGAGGTAAGATCAGAATTGCAATAGAAAGATATTAACCCTGGTGAGTTGTTAAGTGGTCAGGAAAGAGAGAAAGTGGAATTCAACCCAGTATGCAGATACTGCAATGGACTTTGTCAGTGGTACTGAAAAGTGAGGTATCCAGTGGGACCGGAAAGGTTACTGATAGAGATCTGCTCTGAAGGACTCAAAAGTAGACTGTTTTCAGGGAGAAGGTGTTTAAAATAGGAAGCTACCAATTTTGTCTTCTCAAAAGAGTTTCTTTTTGTAGGGAGTTGCTCCCTTATCGTTCCATGTGATACTGGCTAAGCTGCCAAATTGTAGGACTCTGCCCTTTGAATACACTGATGGGGAGGCAGATGGGGGAGGGGAGGGAAGTAGCGGTAGAAGCAGCCAGTCATAGACCCTTAGGCCCAGCCAGTCACACCACCTCATTCTCCTGGGCACAATGATTGGTCCAGGGAAAGGAATATGCCCCAGCCTGGGTCAATTAGAGCCCTTTTCTGAGATTAATTTGGAGCTGGAGGAGAAGGGGTCTCTCTTTTTGGAAATACTATGTGAATGGGGACTGCCTGCAGCCCTATTTTTTCATGAAGGTGTACATGAAGAACACCTCAGTCCAATCAAACCTGAAGCTAGATCAATTCCTGGACTTCCCAGTTATGTAATCCAATAAATCTCCTTTAATGCTTAAACTAGTCTGAGTTGGATTTCTGTCACTTTTACAAGTCTGAACTGAAAAAAAAAGAAGGAAGAAAGTTAACAACATGCTCTTTCTAATAGAAATAAACTTAACTTCTAAGAGTCCACTGTAAATTCAAAGAAATGAGTGCTTAAGCAGGTTGGTATCTAAGAAATATTTGTTAGCAAACTATGGATGAATCAAAAGTGTTTAGGAGGATGTTGAGGAAGTCAGTTTTGTTTATTTTTATTGTTTTTCTTCTTGTACTGGTAGTTTTTGCTTTTGAAATTGTAAGAAGAAAAACAGTGAGTCAGTCAAGAGGGAAGGAATAGATGAGAGGCACTTAAAGGAGATATGGGAACAGAGTGATGGAGAAGGGAACTGTGAGAGAAGGCACAGCATATCAGAGCTCCCGCCCAGGAGTCAGGGGACCTGGGTCACAGCTCTGGTCCTACCACTATGGCTCTATCTGCCTGTGTGAACCACTTTGACTAGTTGTAATTTCTACACCTGAGAAATAAGGAGACCTGGAATAGAGGTGATTAAGATCCCTCTCGATTCTAAATCGATCCTTCTAGTATAACCACATTTCTAGTAGGAAAATGAAGGAAGCAAGGGAGTAGGCTGGATCACTATTGGTCTCACAGCTGTCAAGGGCATGATCTCAGGTTTCCCAAGAAGTCCAGCTCAGATGGCGGCTGTTCTGATACTCCCCAACCAGCTTCAGATGATTCCCAGGCAATCGAGGCTCTGGATTTTCCCTGGAAGAGTCAAAACCTGGTCAACAATTATTAGGCTGGAGGTGGAGGTATATCCAAGACAGATTAAAACTTCATCAGAAGCCGTGGGCAGAGGGGGCAGAACCCACCTAATCTCCCTCTTCCCTCCCCACCTTCTTCCTGCCCACTGAGGAATCCAGATTCATGTTAAATCCTAGCCAGAGGGGCATGCTGGAACCCATCCAACATAGCAAGTGCAGTCTGCACAACAGAGACCTGAGCAAACCAGTTTCACACAAGAAAATTCAATAGCCGGCTATTGTCACAGCCAGGGAGGCAGTGTAGGAACCCTCCCAACCATCACAGCAATTTAAGTAGAAGGAGAGAAGAGAACGGGAATAAGTGGTAAATAAACATGGCAAAAGGAAACTCTACTGAAGTGAGCTCCTGCTCAAAAGTTGGGGTTGAAGGGAAGTGTCTAAGAATAAAGAAGTTTTCTTCTAGTTCTTTTAAACTGTTTTCCCCCATTTCATTCAAAATAGTCAGCAAGAAGTTTCTCAGTTCTTAGAGTGCTGAGAAGTAAGACTTAGTACACAATGGTGATAGTGGTTTTGTCTCAAAGTCGTGTCCGACTCTTGTGACTCCGTGGACTGTAGCCTGCCAGAGTTCTCTGTCCACGGGATTTCCCAGGCAAGAATACTAGAGTGGGTTTTTATTTCCTTCTCTAGGGGATCTTCTCTACCAGGGATCAAACCTGCATCTCCTGCCTTGCAGGTAGATTCTTTACCAACTACAGTTTATGCTTTATACCAGGGAAACCCACTAGCACACAACAGGTGCTTAATAAACCTTTACTGAAGGAATAAATCAATGAATGGACGGGAAAATCTGTTGGTCACCATGTTGACTCCCTTTGTTTTTGATGAACCATGAAAACGGAACATGCTCCCTAGAGGAGAAGGCATGATGAGAATGGGGTGCCCTGCAGTCTCAGCTGAGGCTGATGGTCCCCACCCTGAACTATCTAGGTAGAGTCATAAAGGGTCACATCACACAGGTTATTTCCTTCTGTCAAGGAGCAATTACTGAGCCCTTCTTTGGGGGTCAGGACCATACAAATGTTAGTCCCTGACTTCTGAGAGCCTGCAGTCTTACTGAAGTGATAATCTTAGCCCCTATAGAACAATGATATGAATTATATAAATCAGTAAATAATCAGCCTTAAGTTATGTAGGGAGAACTATGATTACAATTAGAGTTCAAAGAAATGAGAGATAAGTGGGGCTGGAATCATCTAGAAAAATCTGTTGAAATGGGATTTGACCTTGATGCAGAGAACAGCCAAGTGTACAGTCACTTGTGGGACGCTTGGGTTAATTTTCTCAATTCTGATCACACCTGAGTCATCACAGTGCTATTTTCCAGAAGCATGGTCAAGCCCCCTTCCAATTTTCCTTCCACAGTCTGCATGGCAGGCAAGATTTTCATCACTGTGAGAGCAGAGGGGGGCTTCACAAAGAGTGATGCAATTTGAGTGCTGATGAGGCCAACAGGTTTGATTCTGAAGGCTGCTATTGCTCCCAGGCTGTAACCTAGACAGAGAAATGTGCTGCTTCAAATGTTCCATCAGGAGAATTGGCTGGGGAGCACTAACCCTAAGTGAAACCATTTTGATTACAAAAGAAGAAACGACACCACCATATCGTTTAACTGCTGAATCTTACAATGAAACACAAAGCGGCATTAATGTTCTCTGCCTGTAATGCTGCGGTTTAAGCAGTTAATCTTATTTTAGCTGAATGGCATGTTTATTACAGCAAATAAGTAGGTAATGTGTGGGATTACTGAAAGGAAAGATAAATTAAACCAGTTATGGGCATGATGTTGGTTTTATTTTAACTGTCTGATTTAACTTGGTATTTTTCAAGAGTCAGATCTAATACACACTCATTTAGTAGAGATTAAGCAGATGGAACTCTTGCCCAGAAAAGGTATTGTATGTAACTTAAGATGCTAGATTTAATGGCAGCAATCCGTGATCCTTGGCACTGGTTCCAGCCTGGAATCTTCAGTGCTTAAACTGGAGGGTTCCTGAATGGTAAGATAGCACTTTTCTCTTTCCATTAAATAGTTGTGTTTTCACCATTTATATTTTTCAAGGGCAGTTGAAGGACTTTTCTTCAAGGTCTCAAACATCCTTCTGAGTGTATCTGCTACGAAACAGTGTGTAGTTCAGGGAAACACGGTGTTTTTCCACTTACTTTCTTCAAAAAAGTGTTACCCTGACTCCAAAAATCATTCATTGACCGGGTACAAGAGGAAATGGAGATATAGTCCTTGAACTGGAAAAGATTAGTCTAGTCAGGAGAGGAGGGATAAACATAAGAAACCTAGGAAACAATGTGAGAAGGTGTCTAATCAAGTGCCAAATTGTGTACTGCGGTTTGTGAGTATTACTGTGAAAAAGAAAAAGACTACTACTTACTAAGCAGTATGAAGCAGTATGAAGTACTGCTTAGTACTTAATACCACAGTGGGGTATTGCACACTGCCCTTCATATACCTAATCTCATGTAATTTGCTCAATAATCTCGTGGGGCCAGTATTAGTACCTCCCATTTGTTCGAGGAAGGGGAAGTAAATTGTCCAAGAAAGGGGAAAACCAGGAGTTTAATCCCAGGTCTGATTCTAAAGTCTTTATTTTTTCATTTATGACAAACTGCTTTCTTAAATATGAAGAGTCAAGAGCAGAAGAAAATCATAAAAGATGTCATGAAAGGAATGAAATTGGATCTGAGTCAGAATGCACCTTAAGTCCAATTTAAAGAAAACAAAATTATTTACCAATCCCCACATGAAATTTTCCAGATAATGCAAATACCTTAAAACATTTTAACTCCAAGAATCTGACCTTGACTTTTATGCCATTGTTGTTTTCATTACGTATATTTTAATCCCACAGGGCATTATCGTTGTATACAGTCAATAATTATTTAGACTTACCTATTTTATCTTTTTCATCAATCTTTTCTTCTTACATCACTGGGTTTCTACCTAAATTCATTTTGCTTCTGCCTGAAGACCTACTTTTAGTATTTCCTTTAATGCAGGCCTGTTTGTAATAATTCTCTCAGCCTTTATGCCCAGATATGCTTTATTCCCCTTTTAATTTTGAAGAACACTTTTTGCTGCACATAGAATTCTAGATTGTCAGTTACTTTCTTTTAGCACTTTGAAAATATTCAGTTTGACTTCTGGCTTTCATTATTTCTCATGAGAAATCAACAATAAGTTTAATTACTGTTCTCTTGAAGGTAAGCCTTTTTTTCGCTAGCTGTTTATATGATTTTCTCCTTAGTTTTAATTTACTATGAATGTGACTAGGTTTGGGGGTTTGTTTTAAATTTTATTTGGACTTCTTAATGTGTGACCATGTTTTTCACCAGTTTTTGGAATATTCTCAGCTATTATCTTTTCAAAAATTGTTTCTGTTCCATTTTTATCTCTTCTTTGCTTCAGGAACTTTAAATTAAATCTTCTCACTGTTTCCTCTGTATCTCCTATCCTCCCATTTGTAGTTCCAAAATTTTTTATCTCCATGTTTTCTTCTGGAAACATTATAATTTATTCTTTATTATTATTTACTTCTTTGGCTGTACTGGGTCTTTAGTTATGGCACATGGGATCTTTAGTTGTAGCATGCAGGATCTTTAGTAATACAAATAACATCTTTAGTGTCTTGTACCATATGAGACAATATTGATGTAATTACTGACAGACAATTCATCTTGTAAACAGATGACATAAACTTATATCAACAAATATAGTACAGTACTATATTTGTATTTTCCTTCCTTATGATTTTCTTAATAACATTTTCTTTTCTGCAGCTTACTTTATTGTAGGAATACAGTATATAATGCATATAACATGCAAAATATGTGTTAATTGACTATGTTATTAGTAAGGTTTCTGGTCAACAGTGAGCTATTAGAAGTTGAGTTTGGAGAATTATATGTGGATTTTCAACTGCATGAAGAGAGTCAGCTCCCCTAACCCCTACGCTCTGGGAAAACATTTCACTTTATAGGGAGTACACTGCACTAGAAAACAGATCCCATCTGTGAAACAGATCCCATTAGTGTCCCACAGAAGTAACATTTACCAACTAAACTCTGTTATTCATTGATTTAGAGTTGCACTGTGGGAGAGCTGATGTTATTTCTACCTATCAAATCTAAATCATCATTATCTTCATCCAAAAGTACATTTCTATTTGCAGCAAAGTTATAAGATAGATGGTACTTTTTAAATTAACTAATTTGGCCACAGAGTATGTTCAGTCTTAGTTCCCTGACCAGGGACTGAACTATGTCCCCTACACTGGAAGCACGGAGTCTTAACCACTGCACCACCAGGGAAGTCCCAGCATGTCCTTTCAAAAGTACATATTGAAACTCAATACCTGGCCATTTTTTCTTCCTCCCGCCTATAGATGTAGTTCCTCCCGGCAAGTGCGCACCGTCTCTCCTCCCGCTCCCCTCAGGGTCCGGGCCACCACAGCGCATTAGAGGCAGCAGTGCCTTGGCAGCATCGGCCTTTGGCCTTTGCAGCGGCGGCAGCAGCACCAGGCTCTGCAGCGGCAACCCCCAGCAGCTTAAGCCATGGTGCTCTTCAGGGCATTCAGCAGCAGCCTTGCTGTAATCGACAAAGACACCTTCGAATTAAGCACCAAAAGCTTGCAACATGGCCGAGATGAGCTTCCTAAGCAGCGAGGTGTTCGTGAGGGACTACGTGTCTCCCTTCGACCCGTCGGGTTTGGGGGCTGAAGAGAGCTTAGGTCTCCTGGATGACTACCCGGAGGTGGCCAAGCACTTCAAACCTCATGGGTTCTCCTGCGACAAGGCTAAGGCAGGCTCCTCCGAGTGACTGGCTGTGGATGGGTTGGTTGGTCAGTTTCTCAGACAACAGCAAGGAGGATGCTTTCTCCGGGACAGATTGTATGGTGGAGAAAATGGATTTGAAGGAGTTTGATTTTAATGATACCCTGTTGAGTATGACTTGGAAACCATGCCAGATGAGCTCTTGGCCACGTTGGATGACATGTGTGATCTCTTTGATCCCCTACTCCAGGCGACTAACAAGGAGCCCCCCCCCCCCCATAGTGAACTCAATTGGCCATCTTCCAGAAAGTTTACCAGCAATTGACCAGGGTGCCCCCTTCACTTTCTTGCAACCTCTTCCCCCTTCCCCAGGGCCCTGTCTTCCACTCCAGATCATTCCTTTAGTTTAGAGCTATGCAGTGAAGTGGTTATCTCTGAAGGAGATAGCAAGCCAGACTCCACCACTGGCATTACTGTGATCCCTCAGTGCATAAAGGAGGAGGATGCCCCCTCAGATAATGATCGCGGCATCTGTATGAGCCCTGACTCCTCTCTGGGCTCTCCCCAGCACAGCCCCTCCACCTCCAGGGGCTCTCCAAATAAGAGCCTGCGATCTCCAGGTGCCCTCGGTGGCTCTTCCCACCCCAAACCCTACGACCCTCCTGGAGAGAAGATGGTAGCAGCAAAAGTAAAAGGTGAGAAGCTAGACAAGAAGCTGAAGAAAATGGAGCAGAACAAGACAGCAGTCACTAGGTACCGCCAGAAGAAGAGGGCAGAACAGGAGGCTCTCACTGGTGAATGTAAAGAGCTAGAAAAGAAGAAGGAGGCTCTGAAAGAGAAGGCAGATTCCTTGGCCAAGGAGATCCAGTATCTTAAAGATCTAACAGAAGAGGTTCGCAAGGCAAGGGAGAAGAAAAGGGTCCCCTAGTTAGGGTAGTCAGGAGTATGTGTGCTTGTATATAGGAGGCTGAAGCTGTGTTTTAATAAATTATTTTGTAGTGAAAAAAAAAAAAGAAAAAAGAAACTCAGTACTTGAAAATTGAAATGTGATGTTCAGTTATGTGTGAAGTTAAAAAAAATGTATTTAAAAATCAAATACAGCACTTCAATTACTTTAAGCTATTTCCTTTATTTCAAAGTGTCAAAAAACTAAAGATATTCTGGTACACACACATATACTATGAATCTAAGAATTCAGAACTATGCAAAGAATTTTTCAATATGACTTTACAAATGAAATATTTACACACTTTAGCATAGTGCTTAATACTTATTTTTGAAATCTATTGCTGATGCTACTTCTAAAGAGCAATGACTCAACCAGAAAAATATTAAAGGAATGCCTTTTCTTTTGTAAAGTGCTTATTAGCAGCCATATCCAAAAGCCAGGGTTTTCAGAAATACGTAATATTAAAAGATGCTCAAAGAGTCACTTCTTACAGAATCAAAAATGCCATTTTGTTACTTTGCACATGTAAACTGATTTTATCTGCATTAATGAAGGATTGCTTTCAATGGCCCTCAACTATATGCTTCAAATCAAGATAGTGCTATTAGCATTAGCAGCGTGAACAGTAACAGCAGAACAAACAGCAGCACATTTTAAATAGATCACAGCAGACTAGAAAAACTGTAACAGCTTTTGGATATGTTACATATCCAAGAGTGAGCCTTCTCTTTCACTCTGTATATATGGTAAACATTTAAAAAAAGAATAAAAAACATTATCTTGTCTCTCTATAAGAACATTTTACAGTGTATGAAGGGATTCAGATTCTTGTACCAACTAAGCAAATTCTTGTTTCTATATAGAGCAGCCTTTATATTTTCAACATTTAAAACAAAGCCTAAAAAAAAGAAAAAGGAAAGAAAGAAAACCTATTTCCACCAAGATGGCGAGAAGGAATTAATAAATGAAACACCTAAAATACCTGAGGGAAGAAACCGTGAACAATTTTGAATTTTTTTTTAAAGGTTGATATAAACATTTCAAAAAGGAATTAATTTTCAACTGTGAGATATCTGACTTAATTTTAATAATGTATCACCTTCATTTGATATTAATAATTTAGAAAAATAAGCATCATCTTAGCTGAACTGCTTTCTGTATCAGACTCTACTGACTCATGCCTGCAGTATAAACCATTCAATAGTCTTAGAGTGAGCATCCCCTCAGGTCCCTATTTTCTGAATCTTAAGGGTTTTTTTACTCCTCCTTTTCCTCTCTTCCAAAACTCCCCATATCTTCCAAGAGAAAATCCCTATTTAAAAAAAAAAGCACAATTTAAATACAGTGTGACAATGCTACATTTGATTTAAAATAGTAATAAATTATAAATTGCCAAATAACTTAATATTTCACAATGCAAATCCCTGGTATAAAAAAGAATCCATCTTGCCCTAAATATAATAAAGCAGTCCAGTGATTTCAAATTACTTATGAAATAAAGGCAAAAATAAGGTGTAAAATACTATTTATAAAAGTCAAGTAAGAAACCAGTTATCATAAATCTTTTTACAAAGATAAATGTAATGTGCCTTCCCAGTTCTAAAAATTGTTTGGGAGGTTTGTAATTAGTGGTTTCAAAAATGACTTTAAGGAAACTAGAGATGGAATTACATATTAATTGTAATATATGACATATTAAATATATGTGATAATAACACTGCAATGATGAGAAATTTAATCTTTGGACTTGCTACTTTTTGGCAAGTACATTTTTTTCAAAGTCTTTGCTATAACTGATTAATTTTTAAATGTTAGTTTTCAAAAACTTTGCTATTTGAGATACTATGTTAACCAAGGACATACGGGAAGTCTCAGTAACAATATGTCTACAAAATAAAACAAAGATTGTTCTTGCATCCTTTGTTATTTTAACAAATACACTTTAAAATAGACAACATTGCTATGCCTGGAAATTAAAAATACCCAAACCCTTAAAAATGGGGTGGAAAAGGAAAGAAAAATGGAAAATTCTTATTTAAAAATAAATCTGAAGTTCTTGCATTTCTTAAGAACTTGACTTGTCAAATCACAGTTTATCTTCTTTTTGACCAAGCTGTGTCTTCCACCATTCACCCATGGGATAAGATGCTGATTCTCCATTCTGTAGGTTTCAATTGGAATTTTCTTGAATGTTTGCAAAGCTTGTACTGGACTTGAGACGTTTCGCTACATAAATCAAAAGTATGATATTTTAACTTAAATTTCATTCTCCAAACATGATAATTCATTATTTTATGTAAACTACAGTGTTCATCTATTAATTCTATGTTTGAATCTGAATCTATTCAATCTTACAAGAATTAAATCTACATCTGTTTTTTTCTACTAAACTCAAAAACATAACTTTGCTAGAAGCACATGACTTTGTTAGAAGCAGTACCAAATAAAACAGACAAGTTATGTCATTCTGAATCTTACAATCTTAAATATGTTATATAAGTGAAAGTACTCTAGTTAAAAAATGGAAGTGCTATAAAGTATAATAAAATTATATATTTAGAAGTCTAATCTAGAAATCCAAATCTAAGTTTCTCTTGAAAGAATTCAGTGAAATAACTGCAATGTTTAAAAGTTTTAAACGGTTTACAAAGAAAAGTGAGTTGGATATTATACACACTGCACATAAATGGCTGCTAATAAAATATATACAGTCAATTTTGATTATGGTGTTGATAAGACTGAGTCATTAGAGTTAATAAAGAAAATCATGGTTATTGGCTAGGTAATATGTTTTGTTCTTATAGTTAAACATGTTTCTCATTTTCCAGAAATTAAAAACAACCATGCCATAGCGAAGGTAACTTATACTGGAAAACTAAGGAATCTCTCTACTTCAGAGGTTCTCAACACTAGAACAGAGGTTATGATTTAGGTTCCCAGTGGTATTCAGGCATCTGTGCTTTTTCTTTTTGTTTTTTGAAAGCTTTGCAGACAACTTTGATGTATGGCCAAGGATGAGAATGATTCTAGTTTCTATCAGGGTCTGCCCTGACCACTCTAAAGTGCAAGATGACTACATGACTTCTTCGGACTAGTGTATGGCTTCAGCCTAAACTTAAAAGGAACTTAAACTAAAAAACAACCTAAGATAGTCTTCTTAAGCCTTCAGTGGATTTGGGAAGCAAACTTAATCAAAATGTTTTTTTTTTAATTATGTTGTTTGATAATTTTAAAATTATTTTAATTTGAAATTAAAATTTTAAATTATTAAACATAATCTAGTTTCTAATTACCAAATTCATTAAACCAATCAGGTAGCAACACCAGTGAGTACATATAACCATTACCCTGTGGCTCAGTGGTAAAGAATCTGCCTACAATGCAGGAGCCACAGGAGATGCACATTTGATCCCTGGGTCGGGAAGATCCCCTGGAGGAGGGCAAGGCAACCCACTCCAGTATTCTTGCCCAGAGAATCCCATGGACAGGAGCATGGCAGGCTATAGTCCATAGCGGTACAGAGTCGGACAGGACTGAATCGATTTAGCAGGCACACACCCACATATAACTGTAACTTCTTTGCTTCCTTATTCTCTATCTGATAAATCTTCACATCATCCAAAAACTACCCCAGGGATCATCTAATGGTAAATTCCAACATCCCTAATGCCGGGTGCATCTTCTCTTTCTCTGCAGTCCACCACACTTTATGCACTTCTACTACATCTGTTGTAATGACTGGATTATAGTCGGTATATTTTTTGAGGGCATCTGCTGTGCCATGCTCCTTTTTAAATCCCTAGTTCCCATGGACTTGATGAATGGGAATGCATAAAATGGTAGCATAAAGAAAAGCAAATTAAAATTTCCATGAAGTAACAGCACAAGAATTATTTGCTTATGCAAGCATTTCCTTAAATTCATCATTTAATTCATAAACAATGCTTCTGCAAAACATTAATAGGTATTATGCAAAGGTCCTATTGTCAAGTTTGGGGGATATAATTAACGTTCAGGTACACTATGAAGCTCATGTAAAGGAATTTTACAGGACTAGTATTTTGAGGAACACACTCTAGGAACTGCTAACTTTAAGTATAATGTTCTTTTATTCCGCAAATATTTTTGAGCATTTATTATGGGCCATGTACTTTCTAGATGCTGGTGATACAGGTGAGCAAGATAAACGAAATCCATTTTCTGATGGAACTTACAGTTGAGTCCCGGTAGACAAACAAATAAGGTAGAAAATAAGTGGAAAAGTTCATTTAGACAGCAATTAAATGCTATTAAAGAAAGATGATGTATAAGAACTAAAAGAAGGGTGTATTCTTAGGTTGGGGGGATGGTCATAAAAGGTCTCTTAGGTCTTTGACTTAAGACCTGGATGACAAGAAGCCAGTCAAGGAAAGCAGGGAGGGCAAATTATAAGAGCCTTGGAAGGAAAAAAAAAAAAAGAAAAAGAGCCTTGGAAGGAAGGCAATGTGAATGAACTTGGTGTCTGAGAGGAGAAGAAACCTACATACAGCATCATGAGTATGGAGAGGGGTGCATGCAAGTAGTTTAGGAAGGCAGACTGAAGTCAGATCACATGCAGCTTGGAGAACAGACCCTTAGAGTAAGTTTGTATTTTATTCTAGGTGCAACAGGTACACAGGAAGGGTCTCAAATGGGAGAGGATCATGGTCAAATTTGTGTTTAAAAATTCACTCTAGCTGGTATATGGAAAATGGATTGTATTGGGTCAAGAAATTAATGTACAGGTTATCAGTCAAGGGACCCCTGAATTAGTGCTGACAAGGGACAATATATTTAAGATATATTTTTGGAAATAGGGCTGGCAGTATTTGCTGATGAGTTGAAAGGAGTGGGGAAGTGAATATGGGAATGGGCAAATAAAAGAAAAGAAAAAGAATTAAGAAAATAGAAAGACATTAAAAGAAATTCAGAGACAAGATTTGTGACTTGTATAACCAGATGAACTCTTACTGTTCAGATCAGTTCAGTCACTCAGTCGTGTCCGACTCTTTGTGACACCATGCACTGTAGCACACCAGGCGTCCCTGTCCATCACCAACTCCTGGAGCCTACTCAAACTCATGTCCATCGAGTCGGTGATGCCATCCAACCGTCTCAGACACTGTCATCCCCTTCTCTTCCCGCTTCATATTTCCAAGCATCAGGGTCTTTTCCAGTGAGTTAGTGCTTCACATCAGGTGGCCAAAATTGGAGTTTCAGTTTCAGCATCAGTCTTTCCAATGAATATTCAGGACTGATTCCTTTAGGATTGACTAGTTTGATCTCCTTGCAGTCTAAGGGACTCTCAAGAGTCTTCTCCAACACCACAGTTCAAAAGCATTAATTCTTTGGTGTTCAGCTTTCTTTATAGTCTAACTCTCACATCCATACATGACTACAGGAAAAACCATAGCTTTGATCAGATGGACCTTTGTTGGCAAGGTAACGTCTCTGCTTTTTAATATGCTGTCTAGGCTGGTCATAGCTTTTCTTCCAAGGAGCAAGTGTCTTTTAATTTCATGGCAGCAGTCACCAACTGCAGTGATTTTGGAGCCCCCCAAAATAAAGTCTGTCACTGTTTCCATTGTATCCCCATCTATTTGCCATAAAGTGATGGGACCAGATGCCATGATCTTTGTTTTCTGAATGTTGAGTTTTAAGCCAACTTTTTCACTCTCCTCTTTCACTTTCATTAAGAGGCTCTTTAGTTCCTCTTTGCTTTCTGCCATAAGGTTGGTGTCATCTGTGTATCTTTGGTTGCTGATATTTCTCCCAGCAATCTTGATTCCAGTGCTTCATTTAGCCTGGCATTTCACATGATGTACTCTGCATTTAAGTTAAATAAGCAGAGTGATAACTTACAGCCTTGATGTATTCCTTTCCTGATTTGGAATCAGACTGTTGTTCCATGTCCAGTTCTAATTGTTGTTTTTTGACCTGCCTACAGATTTCTCAGGAGCCAGGTCAGGTGGTCAGGTATTCCCATCTCTTTCAGAATTTTCCAAAGTTTGTTGTGATCCACACAGTCAAAGGCTTTGGCATGGTCAATAAAGCAGAAATAGATGTTTTACTGGAACTCTCTTGCTTTTTCAATGATCCAACGGATGCTGGCAATTTGATTGATCTCTGGTTCCTCTGCCTTTTCTAAATCCAGCTTGAACATCTGGAAGTTCAAGGTTCACGTACTGTTGAAGCCTGGCTTGAAGAATTTTGAGCATTACTTTGGTAGCGTGTGAGATGAGAACAATTGTGCAGCAGTTTGAACAATTTTTGGCATTGCCTTTCTTTGGGATTGGAATGAAAACTGACCTTTTCCAGTCCTCTGGCCACTGCTGAGTTTTCCAAATTTGCTGGCATATTGAGTGTAGCACTTAACGGCATCATCTTTTAGGATTTGAAATAGCTCAACTGGAATTCCATCACCTCCATTAGCTTTGTTCATAGTGATGTTTCCTAAGGCCCACTTGACTTCACATTCCAGGATGTCTGGCTCTAGGTGAGTGATCACACCATCGTGGTTATCTGGGTCATGAAGATCTTTTTTGTATAGTTCTGTATATTCTTGCCACCTCTTCTTAATATCTTCTGCTTATGTTAGGTCCATACCATTTCTGTCCTTTATTGAGCCCATCTTTGTATGAAATGTTTCCTTGGTATCTCTAATTTTCTTGAAGAGCTCTCTAGTCTTTCCCATTCTATTGTTTTCCTCTATTTCTTTGCACTGATCACAGAGCAAGGCTTTCTTATCTCTCCTTGCTATTCTCTGGAACTCTGCATTCAAATTGGTATATCTTTCCTTTTCTCTTTTGCCTTTAGCTTCTCTCCTTTTCTGTTATTTGTAAGGCATCCTCAATTAGCCATTTTGCCTTTTTGCATTTCTTTTTCTTAGGGATGGTCTTAATCACTACCTCCTGTACAATGTCACGAACCTCTGATCATAGTACTTCAGGCACTCTGTCTATCGGATCTAATAACTTCAGTCTATTTATCACTTCCACTGTATAATTGTAAGGGATTGATTTAGGTCATACCTGAGTGGTCTAGTGGTTTTCCCTACTTTCTTCAATTTCTGAATTTGTCAATAAGGAGTTCATGATCTGAGCCATAGTCAGCTCCCTGTCTTGTTTTTGCTGACTGTATAGAGCTTCTCCATCTTTGGCTGCAAAGAATATAATCAATATGATTTCAGTATTGACCATCTGGTGATGTCCATGTGTAGAGTCTTCTCTTGTGTTGTTGGAAGAGGGTGTTTGCCATGACCAGTGCATTCTCTTGACAAAACTCTGTTAGCCTTTGCCCTGCTTCATTTTGTACTCCAAGACCAAATTTGCCTAGTACTCCAGTATCTCTTGACTTCCTACTTTTGCATTCTAGTCCCCTATAATGAAAAGGACATCTTCTTTGGGTGTTAATTCTAGAAAGTCTTGAAGGTCTTCATAGAATCGTTCAAGTTAAGATTCTTCAGCATTACTGGTTGGGGCAGAGGTTTGGACTTCTGTGATATTGAATGGTTTCCCTTGGAAACGAACAGAGATCATTCTGTTGTTTTTGAGAGTGGATCCAAGTACTGTATTTCGGACTCTTTCATTGACAATGAGGGCTACTCCATTTCTTTGAAGGGATTCTTGCCCACAGTAGTAGATGTAATATGGTCATCTGAGTTAAATTCACCTATTCCAATCCATTTTAGTTCACTGATTCCTAAAATGTAGATGTTCACTCTTGCCATCTCCTGTTTGACCACTTTCAATTTGCCTTGCTTCATGGGCCTAACATTCCAGGTTCCTATGCACTACTGTTCTTTACAGCATCAGACTTTATTTCCACCACCAGTCACATCCACAGCTGGGTGTTGATTTCACTTTGGCTCTGTCTCTTCATTCTTTCTGGAATTATTTCTTCACTCTTCTCCAGTAGCATATTAGGTACCTACTAACCTGGGGAGTTCATCTTTCAGTGTCATATCTTTTTGCCTTTTCATACTGTTCATGGGGTTCTCAAGGCAAGAATACTGAAGTGGTTTGCCATTCCCTTCTCCAGTGGACCACGTTTTGTCAGAACTCTACACCATGACCCGTCTGTCTTGGGTGGCCCTACATAACATGGTTCATAGTTTCATTGAGTTAGACAAGGCTGTAGTCCATATGATCAGTTTGATTAGTTTTCTGTGACTGTGTTTTTCATTCTGTCCACCCTCTGATGGATAAGGATAAGAGGCTTAAGGAAGCTTCCTGATGGGAGAGTCTGACTGAGAGGGAAACTGGGTCTTGTTCTGGTAGAGGCCATGCTCAGTAAATCTTTAATCCAATCAAACAAAGACACTGATCAGAAGTAGTATGTGTCTCCTGCAGCTTTAAATAGATTTGCAAAACAAATATAATGCTAAACTTTAAAGGTACACGAAGCCCTGAAAAATAGTTTCTCAACAGTGAGGTCCCTGCAATGTTTTGTTATTATTATAAATAAGCGCTTTTAAGACTGAGTTATGACATACTTACAGAATTCTGACAATCTTCAAAATACTTTACTAAATACACCCATGATAAACTCTTTGTATTGTGCAAACTGATCTACAAGTAATCTTTTTTTTTTTTAAGTCAGATAAATTAGAAGTGGAGTTAAATAAATCATGAAGAAATGCCAGAAAAAGATTTACAGGGAAAGAAATTTTATATCACAGGTTCCTAGACTAGGAATAATATTTGAGAGAAAAAAAGCCTGATGTTTTTCTCCAGAAAATATCCTCTTTTAAAAATACTAAAACTACTCAGGGATAAACCCATATTTTCATTCTGATAATACAGAAGAAACATATGAGACTTGGAAGTCACTTTTCTTTGGTGACTTGAAACCTTCTAGTTAGTGCTTTTTCTGCACTGCCCTATTTGATAGGGAGAAAGGAAAGGAATTAACACATACTGAGTATATGCCATATGTCAAATAACTTTCTTGCAACTACAATTCCAATTTGTTCATAAACAAACTGTCTCTGTGCAAACTACAGTTTATCCCTACCTGCTGCTTGTCCAGTGGTTCTGCCATGGGTAGTTCTGCAAATGGGCCTAAAAGTGGGCTCCTATTTATTTACCTATTATGGCAATTTCAGTTTTGCAAAGCCTTTGTTGCTACTGCTCTGTTGTAGTCAACTTTATTCCAGGGAATCTAGCTTTCTCAACTAAAGCTTCTAAAAGATACTGTATACTAAAGTTTGATTATAAATTCACTTATAAACTTACACATCTCTTCCATTAGCGAACAGAGTTGTAAAATTCGAAGAAGACAGTTGTTTCAAGCTAATATACCTTGAGCTCTCAGAGTATATATCATTTCTAAAGCAGGCTTAGATTTTTTTTTCAAATACAGGTTTTTATCTAAGTAAAAGAACAATCGTAAAAAGAAACTTACGTAGGATGAGTTTGCGTTTCTTTTGCTCTGAGTGAAGAAAACTACTAAGGTAGAAGACAACAGGTAGGAAGAGAATGAACACAGAAACAGCGATTACAGGCACTGTGTCACTGCAAGGGACTGAACAGTTGAAAGTTCGACTCCAGAGTTTGCGAGTAATATTCATCTGAAACAATAACAAACACTGTTACTCTGCTTTTCATTTAATTTGTCTTCAAATTCATATAATTATTTTGTTAATAACAAGAACCCAGAATTTAGACTAAAAAATTATTAACAGTTGAGGACAATTTCTTTTTGTGGGGAAATAAGCTGGTTCACAATTAGTCACTGTATAAATTTATACCCATACAAAAATCTCATATTCAAAATTCATGATACTGTCCAAAGAATTTCAACCTTTCACAGACTTCAAACAGAATTTGCATCACTAGAAATATAGTTAGACTGTGCTTCGTTCATTAAAAAATACTTAATAAGGGTAGCTATGTGAGGTGATAAATGTTAACCTGACTCTGGGAATTCCTTCACAGTGTATATCAAATCATCATGTTGTACACTTTAAATATATAACAATTTTACCTGTCATATATACCTCAATAAAACTGGGCGGGAAGTGTCACAAAAACAAAATATTTTTTTTCATAGGTTATCTATGTAATCTCACTGAGCTTGTTGCAATATTTTTAGAATGGAAATAAAATATCAACTTTATAAGGCATCTCTTTTTTTTTTTCATAAGGCTTCTCTTCAAGAGATGGTATCTATGAAATGCTTAATCTCTTATCTAATATATTATGAAAGATTCATACTCACGGCAAGTAATTTTTTAAGTATGTAGCATCTAATGAGTCACAGAAACTTTATTAGGACAATGTGAGCATGTGTGCTAAGTCCCTTCAGTCATGTCAGACTCGCTGTGACCCCATGGGCTGTAGCCCGCCAGCCTCCTCTGTCCGTGGGGATTCTCCAGGCAAGAATGCTGGAGTGGGCTGCCATGCCCTCCTCCAGGGATCTTCCCAACCCAGGAATTGAACCAGTATCTATCCCATTCACTGGCAGCCGGGTTCTCTACCACTAGTGCCACCTGCGAAGTTCTTATTAGACAATATTAACATCTTATTTAGCAGCATGCTTTAAATATACTTAGGGGCTGCTGTACCTTGCATTCGTTAAGCTCATGATTTCTGTCAAACAGGCTAAATGATATAAAGGAACTGTCCAATTTAATGTAGAAAACTGTTCCTGCCTCAATTTTGTTTAACTGAGTTTACAAATGGTACCTTATAAGTTTATTGTAATTTTTGCTTATTGCAAGATGAATGTTCTAAAATAGGTTGGTCACGTTGATTTCTTCTGTAATCCAACTTATGTCATAGAACCAATATTCATTTTTCTTCTTTATTAAAATAATTAAAGACTATTATTCTTTTTTATTGGAAGATAAGTTTTCTTTTAAATTCTTTTAAAGAGAACATAATAATTCTTTTAAAAATATAAAAATTCTTTTATACTCTTTTAAAAAGATATTTATTATTTACTTGGAACCTACTAGAAAGCCAAGTATTGACTATTCTAAACATCAGGAACAGCAGTAACAAACAAAAATCCCCATGGTACATCCATCTTAAGTGCTTTTTACCATTCTAAATATTACTGATCCACTATGTTCATCTCAAGCTGCTATAATTCACACTCATCATTCTCAAACATTACGTTTATCAATTCTGACCACAAATTATCTGCTTTTTGCCAATACTTTTTCAATTTCTTCTAACACTTCAATAATCAGGCATCACATTCCCATAAAAAAGGCATGATCGCCATCTAGTGGTACCCCATGTAAAGGCAGGCTATTCAGTGGAGAAGAGTTTTTGTTGACCATTCTTTCAACCTATACATGTTACTAAGGACCTGCTACTTGCCAGGCGCTATTCTAGAAAACTGAACAGTGAACAAAAAAGGACATGAAGTCCTTGTCCTCCTGAGGCTTATATTTTTTAGTCAGGAGAGAAAGACTACAAATAAGGAAACAAAACTTTTCAGATGGTAATAGATACAAAGAAATAAAGCAAGAGGATAGGAAGTAATTGAGGAATGGCTTCAGAAACATAGTAACAACAAACCTAGAGACTTCCTGAATTAGTAACAAGTGCACAAACAAACTAAAATGCAAACATTTAACAATACCCATACCTCTGAAAATAACACTAATCATCAAATTTTAAAAAAAAGTATAAATGGAGTAATAATTGATTAAAATATTAAATCACTGTTGTATACTTGAAACTAATATAATATTGTAAATCAACTATAATAAAAAGAACCAAATATACTACATTATCAACTTGCTGATGAAGTAACTGATTAATTTCCATTTTAGCTTTACATATCAGGATATTCTAAAACTCTACTTAGTGACTAGTTATTTCTGGTTGAAGACAGCATATGCAGATTCTAATAATAACACTGAAGGCATATTCAACACTGCAAAACATATATTGTTTCACAAGCAAAGTACTTACTGCATCCTCCACGTCAATGCATAAATGTGTTCCAAATTCAGCCTTACTTTCACGTTCATTTATTTTTTGCATTTCACTGTACAGACTACTCAGAGTTTTATATGCTTCACGACAGTTTTTGCATACTTCTGAATAATTTCTTAACTGAAGACTGTGTGTGCTCCCCTAAAATGTCAAAGGCACATGTGATACACGTTATGCATGTAATACACGCACTAAACATTGAGTTTGAATTAAATTTCCTAGAAGAAAATAGAGTTCATTAAACAGCTGAGCTGTGATGTGGGGAAGGTTGCTAAACCACGGTGAGCCTTGGTTTTATCACCTATAAAGTAGGGATACCCTTACCTGTATTATAGTTCCCAAGAAATAAAGACTGATGTATAACACATAGCAAAATATTTGGCACTTTCTAGTTGCCCCTGAATTTTGAAAATGACAGCACCAGCCACTGTTAACTGAGAACAACACTAGCTCATACACCAAATTAATGATACCTATATACCAAAAATTTCCTAAGTTATCTTATCATTTATACATTTGCCCTTATCTATCCTACTTTCACCAAATAAAGTATGTTCCTGCCTGTATTGAACTTGAACACTGAAGTCTACCTTATTGAGACAAAGAGGACTTTATTAAAATCCCAGCCCTCTTTACCCCAAGGCTTATAATCCAGGCCTTTCTGGCCAACAAAAAGGGACTAATACCAATGGGTTGTATAACCTGAAATGAAGATAATGAGTATAAGACATAAAGTTAATGGATCTTAATCTTTTCCATTTCTAGTAATAACACTTATTATTTCAAGAACAAGTTTGCTAAACAGTTCACACTTTTATTTTCTATTCCATTTATTCTTTACCTTGGAGCCTGAAGAAATAACATTAACTGACTGCTGGAATGAAAGAGAAAAGAAAAAAATTAAAGAAATCAAGCTGATGGAGCCTCTACAACATTACCCTCACCATCTGACAGAGAAACTCAGTCTCTGTTCAGTTCTGCCACAAGAAATAGCCCATCACCTGTTTTTCATAGAACAAACCTACATTTAGCTAAATATGTTCAATCAAAAATTGAGCCCAATGCCTTGACAGAGGAGTATAATTTTGTCATTTATATTAAAACTTAAAATGTACATATCCTTTGACATTGCAATTTCACTTCTAGGAATTTACCAGACAGATAAATATGGACAAAACTACCAGCCCTCCTAAGGGCAAGTAGAACCACAACTGACCCCAAAGTCAGTGTGCCCTCCTCTGAGGACCTTGTGGCTGTCATGGGTCTTTCTTTGCTCTGAGTAACTCCAAAAGGGGGAACTGCAGCTTATCTGAGCTTGAGTGCTGGGCAGAGGCAGCTGACCACAAGTCAGTCAGGCAGTCCTCCAAAGAAACAGGGGAAGAGGACAGTTTGGACCTCAGAAAGACACATGGGGCCAGGACAGCAAACAGCTGGAGACCTCTGGCTCCAGCCAGTCTGGGGGTCAAGGGCAAAATCTGCAGGCAGGTCAAGAAACAACAGTTAGAACTGGACATGGAAATTGGCTCCAAATTGGGAAAGGAGTACGTCAAGGCTGTATATTGTCACCCTGCTTACTTAACCTACATGCAGAGTACATCATGTGAAATGCCGGGCTGGATGAAGCACAAAGCTGCAATTAAGATTGCTAGGAGAAATATCAAGAACCTCAGATACGCAGATGACACCACCCTTATGGCAGAAAGCAAAGAGGAACTAAAGAGCCTCTTGATGAAAGTGAAAAAGCTGACTTAAAACTCAACACTCAAAAAATGAAGACCATGGCATCTGGTCCCATTATTTCATGGCAAATAGATGGGCAACAAAGGAAACAGTATGAGACTTTATTTTTTTGGGCTCCAAAATCACTGCAGATGGTGACTGCAGCCATGAAATTAAAGCACACTTTCTCCTTGGAAGAAAAGTTATGATAAACCTAGACAGCATATTAAAAAGCAGAGACATTACTCTGCCAACAAAGGGCCATCTAGTCAAAGCTATGGTTTTTCCAGTTGTCATGTATGGATATGAGAGTTGGACCATAAAGAAAGCTGAGCACCGAAGAATTAATGCTTTTGAACTATGGTATTGGAGAAGACTCTTGAGAGTCCCTTGGACTGCAAGGAGATCCAACCAGTCCATCCTAAAGGAAATCAGTCCTGAATATTCATTGGAAGGACTGATGCTGAAGCTGAAAGTCCAAAACTCTGGCCACCTGATGGGAAGAAGTAACTCATTGGAAAAGACCTGATGCTGGGAAAGATTGAAGGCAGGAGGAGAAGTGGACAACAGAGAATGAGATGGTTGGATGGCATCACTGACTCGATGGACATGAGTCTGAGCAAGCTCCAGGAGTTGGTGATGGACACGGAAACCTGGCATGCTGCTGTCCATGGGGTCGCAAAGAGTCAGACATGCCTGAGTGACTGAACTAAACTGAACTGATACCCCAAAAGGACTGTCCTTGTTTGTAACAGTAAAATACTGAACCAAACAAGAATCTCCATCAATATAAACACTGACTGACTAAATGGTGGCATGTATGTGCTACTGTATTTAGTCACTCAGTCATGTCTAATTCTTTGCGATCCCATGGACTGTTGTCTGCCAGGCTCCTCTGTCCATGAGATTCTCCAGGCAAGAATACTGGAGTGGGTTGCATGCCCTCTTTCAGGGGATCTTCCCAATCCAAATGGTGGCACAGCCAAACAATAAAAAAGCCCTGTGATGTTTGAAACAAATGAGGAAGTAGGATTCTGGGAAGATGATAACATTAGCATGTGCCTGTCTCCTGATTTCTTTTCTGAAGAGACTCAAGAACAGACAGTAAACCCAGGCCCTTGAAGAGCACTGTAAATTATACAAGCATGCCACGCCCATCTCCTCATGGGAAGGCTATGCAACATCTACCACACCATTCCTGGGAAACTAGCTGGCACCACAGTCTTGCATCTAGAGATGCAAGGGGCCGGCAAAACAGCCCCACCATGCCTGCAAGGCCATCCACAAAAAGCAGTCTCCACACCCATCAAGACAGTACAGCCTCCCAGAAAAGCTACCTGTAAACACATACTGACATAAGATGTATCTGGTCTGGAACTTAAACCCACATCCCTGCCTCATCGTTGAGCCAGAAGCCACCGCCACAGCCAATACCATCAATTTCACTGCTACTACCTATCTCTTTAGCTAGTTCCCCTCCCCTCTGTAACACACACACACACACACACACACATGCACACGCATAGACACAGCCCATATAAACTGGTGTTGCCCATACACACACACACCCTATAAAACACTGGCATTGCCCAGAACTCAGGCCACTTTATCACCTCTACCTACACTCACATCCAAGTCTCCAGGCTTGATGCTATCTGTAACCTGATGACTCAAATCTATAGCTCCAGCTCATACCTCTCCCCGAGAATAAATAAACCAATCAACCATTCAATTTAAGGAATGAGAAAAATGACAAAACCAAAGGAATATAGGAGGAATTAATCAGTGCAAAAGCATAAATTAACACATTATGAAAAATAAAGCAGAAACTGATAAAGACAACTGTGGGTTTTCAGAAAGATCAATACAAATGTACCTTCAACAAGCCTAAATAAAATTCAAGGGAAAAAAGGTCTCATAAGTACAGCATCTGAAGTAAGAAAGGAAATGTAACTATATATATGACAGAAATTTTAAGGAGTAACCAATTACTAAATGGAATGCATTATCCTGGAATGAATCCTGAAACAGAAAAAGGGTATTAGTAGGAAAACTGGTGAAATCAGAATGAAGTCTGGCATTTAGTTAAGAGTTATGTACCAATGTTCATTTCTTATTTATGACTAATGTACCATGGTAATATAAGATGAAGATTAGAAGAAACTGGGTCAAGGGTATACAGGAATTCTCTGTATTACCTTTGTAACTTTTCTGTAAATCTAAAATCATTCCAAAATAAAACATTTAAAAATGTTTTATTATAGCCAGTCAAAATCTGTAGTGGGGGAAGAAAAGATACAATTCCCAAGGGCACCAAACACTACGTAGTAATACCTTGAAATAGGGACTTTTCCAGTGGTCCAGTGGTTGGGAGTCTGCCTTGCAATGCCGGGGATGCGGGTTTGACCCCTGGTCAGGGAGCCAGGATGCCACAGGCCACAGAACAACTAATCCTGTGCTCCACAAGCACTGAGTCTGCGTGCTCTGGAGCCAGTACCCACAACTAGGGGGTCCGTGTGCCACAGCAAAGAGCCGGCGTGACACATGAAGACATGCCACAGCCAAGTAAGTATTTCTTAAAAACCACCTTGGAGTAAAGTTAAGGAGCATTATAAGGCCTACATGAAATTCAAATAAATAAATAAAACTGTGCTAGAGAACATTAAAAAATAAAGAATAGTGGTGGCTGCTAGGGGCTGGAGAAGGAGGAAATGGGGAGTTATTGCTTAATATGTAGAGTTTCAGTTTGAGAAGATGAAGACTCTGGAAATGGATGGTGGTGGAGTTGTACAACAATGTGAGTATACTTTAACGCCAACTAATTTTACACTTAAAAACTGTAACGTGGTAAATTTTGTATTGTCTATTTTATTTCGATTAAAAAATAGTGAATATACTGTACTCCTAGATAGGAAAGCTCAATATCATAACATGTCAATTTTTTCCAAATGATAAATCTAAAATGTAATACAACTCTAATAAAATATCAAAATGATTGATTTTTTTTAACTTGGTTCTAAAATTGATTTCATGGATTTATTTAGTAAATCCTGTTTTGACAGTCAAGAAGTCATCAGAATAAAAAGTTGGAGCTGAGGCTCACGTGTGTGTGCTCAATCACTAAGTCGTGTCCAGCTCTTTATGACCTCATGGATGTAGCCCACTAGGCTCCTCTGTCCATGGAATTTCCTAGGTAAGAATACTGAAGTGGGTTGCCATTTCCTTCTCCATCCAGGGCATCTTCCCGACCCAGGGATCGAACCCTCATCTCCTGCACTGGCAGGCGGATTCTCTACCATTGAGCCACCAGGGAAGCCCCTAAGCCTCATATCTTACACCAAAATAAATTTCAAAAGCATAAATGATGCTTAAATATATAAAACAAAAGCCTGAAGGTCCTAGAAGAAATCATAGGAGAAAATTTTTAAATAATCTCAAAGTGGGAAAAGCCCTTCTAGTGTGACATAAAATCCTTAACTCATTAATTTTGATAAATCTAATGACGTGAAAATTTAAATTTCCTTCACAACAAAAAGAGAAGCATGATAAAAAGACAAACAACAAACCAGGATAAAAATATTTACAACCAACATCCCAGGAAAAACGCCAGCTTCCCTAAAGTACATGTATCAGAACTAGTGTCATTTGGTTTCTAAAACCAAAGAGCTCCCAAATAGGTTTGGTAAACGCTGTGTTGGTAAACGCTGTGTACAATAATTACCATCTGAAGTGTTACATAAGACACATTTGTCCACTGAAGCTCTGTGGTCCTGCAGTAAAGCGTTTCTCACCTTTATTAACACTAAACCTTTTTTTATGGACTATCTATTAAACACTTGCAGAACGTATTTTGGGAAACATTTATCTACTATATGTTCATCAAATAAATGTTTTTTACTATACTCAGGGAAATTCATAATTCTGTTATCACATTTATTAAAGAGAAAATCATACATACCTATATCTTAAACATGTTTATACCTATTTGTGTGGATTACTTATTTGATTAAAAGCAAGTTTCAAAACTAGGACTTTACCAGAATTCCAGTTTCTCCCTTCACCACCACCAGGAAAGCTCTAATACTAACATTCAAAAGTCAGAGTTGGAGAAAACAAAACCCAATAACTTGGTTTCTTAAAGGCTATCATTTTATATTATAATTCAAAACTCAAAGTTACGTTGCTAAACAGAGTCTTTTAAAGTAGGTAAAATATATTTAAGCAAACATTGAGGTAGAGAATAAGCTTCTTATAGACAATCATACTGAACTGCAAAATACATTACTGCATAAACAAAGTCAAAGTAAATTATTGTCAGACAGAACAACATTGTGTTTCAATTAAACAATCACATGCTTCAGTTAATGTGTTCATACTCATTAACTTATTGGATCCTGACTGCAAAATACTGGGAGGTAGTCAGCATAGATCTTACTATTCCCACCTTACAAATTAAAAAACTGAAGTTTTGTTGATTTGCCCAAGAGCTAGTAATAGAAGGGTTTAGCAGAAATCCAGGGGCTACCTCTACACTGTATGTGTGGATAAATATCAACAAGTAATGCTGTAAAAACTGGAATTATTTATTATTCATTTGGACAAAACAGCATTTTAATTTCAAGTATTATATATAAAAATACCTGAAGGTTATTCTCAAAGCAGGTCAAGGTGTGATTAAATTGGTTGAGGAAGTATATTGTGCTATTTGATAATTCTTCACTTTTGTTCGTTAAACAATCTGTCAAGAAACCAAAAAAGCATATTGATATAACTCAAGCAGTAATTATATATAGTCATTTATCTCTTAAGCTGTTACCTTCCATTTCGCACTGTTGTAAACCTCTGTTCAAACAAGCATGAGGGTGTCACGTTGAGAGAATTTTCCAAATACATGAAACTTACCCCTTTTAGTTTCCGAAATATTTTTGTTAACATCATAACCATTTTCATGAAAATCTTAATCACATACTCTCCTCTCTTTGCAAAAACAATATATCAAATAAAATTGAAATTCATGTTTGACAGTACAAAGTCTTAATCATGAATATCAGTTATCAAATGCTGCCTTAATAGGAGTACTTCAGGCATAAGACCATTTATCTGCATTAATTTCAGCTACATGTATTTGCTTTTTGATCCTTTTCTGTGTTAAATTTAGTAGTCCTGGGTCTCTTCCATCTCCACTAGTAGGTCAGTTATTGCATCAAAGAGGGTAATTTTTAAAAATCTGCTCTTTCTAATCTATTGTGAGTTGGGAGAACAGAGAAACAAGCTGGTGATAATTTTGCATAAAATACTGATACAGGGACTTACAAGTAACATCTGGAAATAAATACAATTGTTTCATATCTTTCTAAAAATCTCACATAAATGATATTCCTCTGCAACTTGCTACTCTTAGTATTAGCTCAAATTAAGTCCTTTGAATTATTTTATATGTGTTAACACAGCACAATGTCTTTATCTATTTCCTCTCCTTGGATGAGCCTATCCCTTATCCTCAGTTTGTGCTCTTATTCCTTATCCTCTCGCTGTGCTCTGAGATTACCCTCTGGGACCTAGGTTCAAGAGCCTGGCATCACATCCCAGAACTCATGGTCAGCCATTTCAATCTCTCTCCTAGAATCCTTGTCCTCTTTACGGTCCACATAACCACAAGTATTAATATTTTAAGCCTTCATTATCTTCCCAGGTGGCACAATGTTAAAGAATCTGCCTACCAATACAGAAGCCTGAGTTGGGAAGATCCCCTGGAGTAGGAAATGACAACCCACTGCAGTATTCTTGCCTGGAAAATTCCATGGACAGAGGAGCCGGTGGGCTACAGTCCACAGGGTCACAAAGAGTCAGACACAACTGAGCGACTGAGCACACACACACAACTTTTCTCTATTCCCAACTGTAGTTGTAGAACACTGCTATAGAAAATTTTGAAGTTATAATGAGGGGACTCAATTCAAACTAATGTCAGAGTCACAAAACAATCCTTGTAGATGCCCTGCCAAATTATTCCACAAGAGATATTAAAGTATTTTCTATTCTCTAGTACTCAACCATACTCTTGTTCCTCTTAAATTCAACTGATAGCTGTACATTATACCCACTCAGGACCATCTATTATTATCTTTCAACTGCGAGTAGAGAGACAGGATAGAAGGCTGTTGCAACTATCCAGGAGAAAGGTGGCAATGCAAACAAAAAGAAATCAATGAATGAGAGACAGACTGAATAAGTAGTGAAGAGTACCAGAATATGCCAACTCAAAATATGCCTTTTTGGCATATGGATTATCCTGAGCTAAAGGACTTTAAGAACCGATAGATTCAGGAAAAACTATAAACAGGGTTCAAGTTTTTATTTTGTAAATAAAATTTACACTTGTAAAGATGTGTAAAAATTGTAAAAATTGGTAAAATTTTGTAAAAAAAAATTTGTAAAAACTTTTAAAAATTCCATTTGTAAAGATGTCTTCCTCTCCAGAGAAAGGAGAACTCATAACTAACTCTTCCTAATGGAGAAGGCTCTAACTTAAATCTACATAACAAATCTTACTAAGCAATCCTGTTTACCATAGTTTACTGGTCACTTCCCCATAACTTGCCTCCTACATCCAGAAGGCCAAAATTCCTTTCCTCTGATTAGGTTAATATGGTATACAAACCCAAATTCTAACCATCCCTTTGAGTTCCTCATCATTGGGTGCTCCCACGTGTATATGTGCAATGCACATGTTAATAAACTTCTGTTTGTTTTTTGTTGTTACTCCATCTTTGGCCAGTCTAATTAGAGAGTTCCAATTACAGAACCTAAAATGGGTAAAGGAAAAAAAAATTTTTTTCCTCCACTCGAGCAGACATTAGGATAAGACTCACCATGCAATGTATTCACTATTATAAACCACAATCACTACAAGGGAAGCTAACTGAGTAGTTGCTGTGTTCCAAGTGCCATGCCTGTACTTTAAACACATTCACTTACTTCTTACAACAGTCTTATAAGGAAAGGTGGTGATGGTGGTTTAGTTGCCAAGTCACGTCCAACTCTTGCAACTCCACAGACTATAGCCCGCCAGGCTCCTCTGTCCTTGGGATTTCTCAGGCAAGAGCACTGCAGTGGGTTGCCATTTCCTTTTCCAGAGGAAGTTCCTGAGCCAGGGATCGAACTCACATCGTTGCAGGCAGTCTCCTGCCTTCCAGGTGGATTCTTTATCACTGAGTCACCACAGAAGCCTCCCACTAGGGAGGCAAGAACTATTATTATTTCCACTTTCTAAATAAGGAACAGAGGCTGAGAGGAATTAAGGAAGTTGTCAAGGTCACAAGAGTGATAAGTAAAAACCAGGAATTACTACTCAGTCTGATTCCTAAGCCTGCACTTTCAAACACAGCAAACACAAAATATTCACATCTACACTCTAAACAATTAAAGTTTAATACGGGTAATTAATAAATACACGCCTCCACTCCTCCATCCACCACCCATAGATTCCCCCATAGATGTTACACCATGAAGAGATTCAGACAGTTGCTACCAACTGCTCAGTGCTGGCAACTGAGATGAAGTCTAAAACTGCTGAACAGGGCAGCAACTAGTACATTAAGACTCCTTTATGCAAACTGGAAAAAGGCATTGCCTTTGGGTAGTTTACAAAAAAGTGCTTCTGCCTCCAGAAGCTGAGTTGGAATCTAGCTCCATACACCGCTCACATGGGCCAATAGTGTAGGACCTGGTCTGTACCTGGGGCCCTGCTGATGAACCTATTCCAAGAGTCCTTCCCTCTCTGAACTCACATACTCTACATTCTCTGCAGCTTTATCTTCTCAAGCGTATAAGTCCTGTTCTGATCGTTCACATTTAAAAATCTGAGAGATCACTTCACAAATTAGGAAACAGCCAGAGAAATAGATGATGTACTGAGGATCATACATCAAGTAAGTAAGTCATTAAAATACAAAATATACTTGTCAGGCTCTTAATTAAGTTTATCTCAATTATACCATTTTTTCTTTACTAATTAAAAATGTTACTCTTTCTATTGGCTTTCAAAAAGTTTATACGCTAAATTCTTTAAAAAAAATAACATAAGCCTCTCTTAATCTTGGTTTAACATGATCACAAAGTAGCCTTGAATCTTTTTACACATGAGGAAGAGTACATATAAATAAAAACAAACCGTTACAAACGTGTATAATATTAGTACATGGGTTAATGAGATTGAAGTGATTTACAGTTTTTGTAGTTGACATTTTGTAGGGAGATAGAGGGAATAAAATTTTACCTACGACAATTGTACATCTGTATATAATGAGCCAGGTCATCACAATGGACAAGTATGACATAGGGGGTGGGTACATGCCCCTGCATTGTCATACAAAAGTAGTCTAAAGCATGAATGTGAGAGAGCAACTGCAATTTCTTCTATATAAAATATGTAACTTAAGGAATTTCTTTATAAAAAGGTAATTTATAGAATAATGAAAAATAAAAACAAAAGAAAAAATTAATTAAAAAAAAGAAGTTTCTCTGAACAACAAAGAACTTAATTCCTTTTATTTTACTAACAGCCATTCCTTTCCATTTGAAATAATTTGAAAATTAAACTAAAAGCTAATATAGATTGGTCATCTTATTAAGTACTGCATTAATGCAGCACTATCAAAAATCTTTCAGTGATCATTAGTGGTATTATAAAGCACAAAGGAGTTCAGTTACATAATGAGATTAAAAATGTCTTCATTATTAAAGAGCTCTGACTTTCTGATCTAAAACAAAGAAACTCCAGTGAAATTCCTCTTTTATCCTTTTGTAAGAATTGGGAACATAAGGTTACAAGCAGTGAGAAGCTATACAGTTTAGAAATTAGTAAGTTAAGATATTTTAGTAATAATAAAGCTTCCTAAAAGTACTATAAGTGAAGTGGTCATTATGAATTTTCCTCATCTCAGATAATCAATGCAGCCTCATCAAGGACAGATTAGCACAGTTTCTAGCTCAGTGAGGGCTCAGGCATCAGCTCAAGAGGCATTCTTAAAGGTGTTAAGGGTTCAGGTTAAGACCTTACACAGAAACCTACTAAATATCATAACAGAAATTATGTATGCATCTTTAGATAGAAGTATTTGACATCTATTAGGAGTTTATATAAGGATCTCTGCTGTTTTTCAAAACTAGTTTTATAGAGAAAAACGGAGACAATCACCAATTTCTGAAAAACAGGGTAAGCTTGCAGCGGCTGCGCTTTGCTGGAGCAGCCGTGAAAAGATACCCCACGTCCAAGGTAAGAGAAATCCAAGTAAGACGGTAGGTGTTGCGCGAGGGCATCAGAGGGCAGATACACTGAAACCACAATCACAGAAAACTAGCCAACCTGATCACAGGACCACAGTCTTGTCTAACTCAGTGAAACCAAGCCATGCCATGTGGGGCCACCCAAGATGGTTGGGTCATGGTGGAGAGGTCTGGAAGAATGTGGTCCACTGGAGAAGGGAATGGCAAACCACTTCAGTATTCTTGCCTTGAGAACCCATGAACAGTATGAGAAGGCAAAATGATAGGACACTGAAATAGAAACTCCCCAGGTCGGTAGGTGCCCAATATGCTACTGGAGATCAGTGGAGAAATAACTCCAGAAAGAATGAAGGGATGGAGCCAAAGCAAAAACAATACCCAGTTGTGGATGGGACTGGTGATAGAAGCAAGGTCCGATGCTGTAAAGAGCAATATTGCATAGGAACCTGGAATGTTAGGTCCATGAATCAAGGCAAATTGGAAGTGGTCAATCAGGAGATGGCAAGCGTGAACATCAACATTCTAGGAATCAGCGAACTAAAATGGACTGGAATGGGTGAATTTAACTCAGATGACCATTATATCTACTACTGTGGGCATGAATCCCTTCAAAGAAATGGAGTAGCCATCATGGTCAACAAAAGAGTCTGAAATGCAGTACTTGATGCAATCTCAAAAATGACAGAATGAACTCTGTTCATTTCCAAGGCAAACCATTCAATATCACGGTAATCCAAGTCTATGCCCCAACCAGTAACACTGAAGAAGCCAAAGTTAAACAGTTCTATGAAGACCTACAAGACCTTTTAGAACTAACACCCAAAAAAGATGTCCTTTTCATTATAGGGGACTGGAATGCTAAAGTAGGAAGTCAAGAAACACCTGGAGTAACGGACAAATTTGGCCTTGGAGTACGGAATGAAGCAGGGCAAAGGCTAATAGAGTTCTGCCAAGAGAACACACTGGTCATAGCAAACACCCTCTTCCAACAACACAAGAGAAGACTCTACACATGGACATCACCAGATGGCCAACACCGAGATCAGACTGATTATATTCTTTGCAGCCAAAGATGGAGAAGCTCTATACAGTAAGCAAAAACAAGACCTGGAGCTGACTGTGGCTCAGATCATGAACTCCTTATTGCCAAATTCAGACTTAAACTGAAGAGAGTAGGGATAACCACTAGACCATTCAGGTATGACCTAAATCAAATCCCTTATGAATATACAGTGGAAGTGAGAAATAGATTTAAGGGACTAGATCTGATAGACAGAGAGCCTGATGAACTATGGATGGAGGTTTGTGACATTGTACAGGAGACAGGGATCAAGACCATCCCCACAGAAAAGAAATGCAAAAAGGCAAAATGGTTGTCTGAGGAGGCCTTACAAATAGCTGTGAAAAGAAGAGAAGAAAAAACCAAAGGAGAAAAGGAAAGATATCTGAATGCAGAGTTCCAAAGAATAGCCAGGAGAGATAAGAAAGCCTTCCTCAGCGATCAATGCAAAGAAATAGAGGAAAACAACAGAATCGGAAAGACTAGAGATCTCTCAAGAAAATTAGAGATACCAAGGGAACATTTCATGCAAAAATGGGCTCAATAAAGGACAGAAATGGTATGGACCTAACAGAAGCAGAAGATATTAAGAAGAGGTGGCAAGAATACACAGAAGAACTGTACAAAAGAGATCTTCATGACCCAGATAATCACAATGGTGTGATCACTCACCTAGAGCCAGACATCCTGGAATGTGAAGTCAAGTGGGCCTTAGAAAGCACCACTACTAACAAAGCTAGTGGATGTGATGGAATTCCAGTTGAGCTATTTCAAATCCTGAAAGATGATGCTGTGAAAGTGCTGCACTCAATATGCCAGCAAATTTGGAAAATTCAGCAGTGGCCACAGGACTGGAAAAGGTCTGTTTTCATTCCAATCCCTAAGAAAGGCAATCCCAAAGAATGCTCAAACTACCACACAATTGCACTCATCTCACACGCTAGTAAAGTAATGCTCAAAATTCTCCAAGCCAGGCTTCAGCAATACGTGAACCGTGAACTTCCAGATGTTCAAGCTGGTTTTAGAAAAGGCAGAGGAACCAGAGATCAAATTGCCAATATCCGCTGGATCATCAAAAAAGCAAGAGAGTTCCAGAAAAACATCTACTTCTGCTTTATTGACTACGCCAAAGCCTTTCACTGTGTGGATCACAATAAATAGTGGAAAATTCTGAAGGAGATGGGGATACCAGACCACCTGACCTGCCTCTTGAGAAACCTGTATGCAGGTAAGGAAGCAACAGTTAGAACTGGACATGGAACAACAGACTGGTTCCAAATCAGGAAAGGAGCACGTCAAGACTGTATATTGTCACCCTGCTTATTTAACTTATACGCAGAGTACATCATGAGAAATGCTGAGCTGGAAGAAGCTCAAGCTGGAATCAAGATTGCTGGGAGAAATATCAATAACCTCAGATATGCATATGACACCACCCTTATGGCAGAAAGTGAAGAGGAACTAAAAAATCTCTTGATGAAAGTGAAAGAGGAGAGCGAAAAAGTTGACTTAAAGCTCAATATTCAGAAAACTAAGATCGTGGCATCTGGTCCCATCACCTCATGGGAAATAGATGGGGAGACAGTGGAAACAGTGTCAGACTTTATTTTTTTGGGCACCAAGATCACTGCAGATGGTGACTGCAGCCATGAAATTAAAAGACGCTTACTCCTTGGAAGGAAAGTTACGACCAACCTAGATAGCATATTAAAAAGCAGAGACAAAAAAAAAAAAAAAAAAAAAGCAGAGACATTACTTTGCCAACAAAGGTCCGTCTGGTCAAGGCTATGGTTTTTCCAGTGGTCATGGATGGATGTGAGAGTTGAACTGTGAAGAAAGCTGAGCACCAAAAAATTGATGCTTTTGAACTGTGGTGTTGGAGAAGACTCTTGAAAGTCCCTTGGACTGCAAGGAGATCCAGTCAGTCCATCCTGAAGGAGATCAGTCCTGGGTGTTCATTGGAAGGACTGATGCTGAAGCTGGAACTCCAATACTTTGACCACCTCATGCGAAGAATTGACTCTTTGGAAAAGACCCTGATGCTGTGAGGGATTGGGGGCAAGAGGAGAAGGGGACGACAGAGGATGAGATGGCTGGGTGGCATCACCGACTCGATGGGCATGAGTATGAGTAAACTCCGGGAGTTTGTGATGGACAGGGAGGCCTGGTGTGCTGCGATTCATGGGGTCCCAAAGAGTCAGACACAATTGAGTGACTGAACTAACTGACTGACTGATGTTGTTTAGGTAAAATGTTGCCATTCTTTAATGCTATATTTTCTGAGTTCAGTTCAGTTCAGTTCAATCGCTCAGTCGAGCCTGAAGACAGAGCTTCCAAAAGAAACTCAATTGTCATAAATCTCTTCTCCAGGAGTTTCATCAACTAGGGAAGATTTTCTCCTATCAGGGGAAAGGAGACCAATCCAACAGAATAGCGAGTCCAGAAATACATTCCTGCATATGTAGTCAACTATGGGCTTCCCTGGTAGCTCAGAGCTGAAAGGGGCTTCCCTGGTGCCTCAGCAGTCAAGAATCTGTCTGCAGTGTGGGAGACCCCTGCAGTGCAGAGACCTGGAGAAGGAATGGCATCCCACTCCAGTATTTTTGCATGAGCTGAAAGCGTAGAAACAGAGTGGAATGGTGACTATCAAAGGGTGGTGGTTGGGGGTAAAGGGGGTGGTTGGTCAAAGGGTCCAACCTCCAGTTGTACGATGAAACAAGTTCTGGGGATCTAATGTACAGAATGGTGATTTTAGTTAGAAATACTGCATTGTATACTTGAAAGTTGCTAAGAGAATAAATTTTAAGTGTTCTCATCACATACACACACACACACACATACACACACACACACAATGGTAATCATGCGACATGATGGAGGTGTTTGTTATCCAACACTATGGTGGTAATCATTCTGTAGTATGTAATTGTATCAAATCAACACATTGTACAACTTAAATGTAAACAATGTTACATGTCAATTACATCTCAAAAAAGCTGAAGAAGAAAAAAGTAAAAAACAAAGTACCAGAACACTACCATAAAGCAAGTCATGGTCTCATCAAGTCTGGCCACTCCACTAATTATCCAACTGTCATATGCATAAGATAACTAAGAAGGAACTCAATAACCAGGCTATCCTTATGTCAACAATACACAGCTTTAAAATTGTGAAGAGAAATCCTTGATATATTTTCTTTACCTCTTAGCAGTCACTCTCCACAAAAATTAATTTTCATGTTATTTGTAATGTGAATTGGAAGAGTTGTATTAACATTTCTTTTGAATTTTAATTTCCCAAAACTCATTCCTAACAAAGACCAATATCATTCAAAGATACAGAAATTCTAAATATAAAATAGATGGTAGTGGTAATGGATGGCACTCTTTTTAAAATTTTTTTATTTTATATTGGAGTATAGAGATGGTTAGATAGTATCACTGACTCAATGGACATGAGTTTGAGCAAACTCTGGGAGAAAGTGAAGTGCAGGGAAGCGAAGCGTGCTGCAGTTGATGGGGTCGCAAAGAGATGGATGTGACTTAATGATTGAACAACAACAACAATGGTAGATTAACATTCTACCATTGTAGAGGAGAACGTCCCCTTCTCCTCTTGTTTTAGAATGGCACTCTCTTTTACTGAGTTTCTAGTCTTCCTTTCATAATGGCAAAGACTAGGTACCAACCCAGAGCTAGGTCAAATAGAAGGAAAGGTGATTTTTGGCAATGATTAATTTTAAAAATATTCTTTTAAACAATATTTTAGCTCTTACACTTTGACATGTTTATATTTTTAATAGTTATTTTTAAAAACCCTAACACCCCCTCAAATTAACTTTAAAAGGTTTTTAAACTATACAATTATAGTTTTACATTTTCTTAGCATAGAAGATGAAAAAGGAATAGTCATTTTATATCAGAAGATACATTCCTACAAAATGGATCACAGATTGTTTAAGTTTCAGTTAAAAGCAAGTTTTAAAAATATATCAATAATTTTTGTTCTTCCTTTGTAATTTTTTTCCTTCCTATTTTATCTTTTAGGTGCCAGATGGAATAGACTCCAGATTAGTTACCACTAAAGGTCTCTATTGCTGGCATTACTTATCAGCTCTATATTTGTATATTTAATAACTAGATCACTACACCAAGTTAGGGATCATGGTTTGTACTCAACAATTTAATTCAATGTTAATTCAACAATTAATTCAAATTCAGCAATTTAATACAAACTCTGGGAAAACTGACCAGTCTTTTGTGTTTAAATAAAAGGCAAATATCTAGATTTTTGAATATTTATATTGTGCTTTTTATGTATATACTGTAGGGGAAGAAAAGTAATTTTCCCCCTACCCTTCTAAGTTCTCAACTGGGACCCCTGTAACAACAGACAGATCAGTAGGAGAAAAACAAACAGAAGTTTGTTAACTTGTATGTCTCACATACACACGGAAGATACAAAGGGAAATTGAGTAACTCAAAGAGGTAGTTTAGAATTTAGGCTTGAATATAATCTTCAGGTAAAAACAAAGAAAGATGGGTGTAGAGGAGGTCAGTGGTGAAGTGACTAGGAAAAGTAAGGTAAACAAGTACAAGGTCATGCAGGTTTATGTCCCTGCTTTCTCCATTTACAAGATTTTCTTGTAATTTAAAGTCATCGTTTTCTTCCTGGTGCGGAGACGGAGACATTCTTATAAACAGAGATTTCCTTTATAAATATACATTTCTAAACAAAATGGTTATTTCTATTCTGTTTTCCTACTGTTTCTCGAAAGAATAAGCTTAAAATAACCCTCACACCAAAGAGGCATATTTTGGGACAGCACATTTTGGTCTCCTACAGTACAAAATGACAACATCCTAGGCAACTTCTGATCAGACACAAATTTATTTAAAATTATAGTGTAACATGATTGCTTTCTTCCATTTTATTAAAAGAGTAAATATTCTTTGTATTCATTCTTTTACCTATTTCTAAAGGCCAAAGATTTAAAACAAACAATGACCGAATAGGTAACAAATGGACTGCAAGTACAAGGTGAACAGAGGCCTGGGGCTTCCCAGGTGGCACTCGCGGTAAAGAATCTGCCTGCCAATCCCTAAGTCCACAAGATCCCCTGGAGAAGGGAATGGCACCCCGATCTGGTATTCTTGCCTGGAGAATCCCATGGACAGAGAAAGGAGCCTGGTGGGCTACAGTCCATGGGGTCACAAAGAGTCAGATATGACTGAGTGATTTAGCATGCGCGCGCACACACACACACACACACACACACACACACACACACACACACACACACACACACACACACACACGCCTATAGGATCATTTATATAAAAGAGTGAGGATCTCATGAAATCAGTGGTTTAACAGATCTGGTTGCTAAAGATGTGATTGTCTCGGAACCTGATGCCTGATTCCTGATCATCGCTGAGGATTATCATTAGAAAATGTGCAGCTTTATTAAAGACTTTTTTTTCACATTATCTACTTTTAATTTTACATAGCACTGATAGAAAAAAAGGATATTTTACAATTATATTTTTAGTAAAAGACTAGGTTTTCTATAATATCAAACATGTATATAGCATAAACATTAAACTTTGTAGGGCTAAAATGTATCCATATTTCTTAAAACGAAGACTGTGCAATGAATTTATCAAATAGCACTTTAAAAACAAAATTAGGCCTTAACTCATGAATATAGTCTTTTCTTAAAGGCTTTTGATTTTAGTTCCACACTCTTGATCTGTAATTCCTTTACACTTTATGAGCCTTCATTCTACCTCACAAGGTTTATTGTGAAGTTCAAATGAGCTGTTATGAAATTGAGAAATATTGTTTAACTGCTGACTTATTACTCAGCTTCTTTACCTCATTTTTCCCTTTATTTAAATTTCTTTTCTCACTACTTTGTAAGAAAACACTATGTTGCTCAAGTAACAACGCTTTGTTAAATTTTGGTGAAAATTACAAAGTTTTTTGAACAATTCTTTAAAATTTTCTGAAAATGTTCATAATATCTTTATTAAGCAGATTTCAGAGAACATAATTAGAAGTTTTTCCAGGTAATTTGGTAGAGATTATTCATTTCTAGGTAAGATAATTACTTTAGAATTAATGCCCAAGGGAAAACTGCTGAAGAGTACAAATTTATAAAACTATTTCCATATAAAATACAGAATATAAACTATGATAAATTTTAAAGTGTGAAACAATGAATGGAAGACAATTTGTTTGGATGCATAATCTGGGAAAAGAAAATAGCCAATCTTTCTAATTACATCTAACATACAAATAATCACAGCAGATTTGGACAATCTGTCAAGTTTTTTTTAATTTTATGTATTTTTGACTAGGTATTAAATGTACATAGTATATAATCCAAAGAATACAAATGTAGGTAGAATGAAAACTAAGTCTTTCTTTCTTTCTTGCCCACCTAGCTATATAATTCTCCAAAAGATGTCATGCTTCTCTGCATCCTGCTTGGCCATACATTTTGGGCAAATAAATTTTGATTAGGGAGTAAATATTTCATTTTTTCTTCAGAAGTTCAATCAAGGAATATTTTCAAAATAGGATGCCTCATAGAAAAACAAAGGCAAACAAAGGCACCCTAAGAATTTATTCTAAAGAGTTTTACACCTGCCATACTGAGTAAATATGCAGCAAAATGTTTTTTTCCCTTTTTAGAAAATAACTAGAGAAGAAAGCTTCTCTGAATTGGTAAATTCATTACAAAATACCTTTTAAAGAAAAGATGCTTTACCTCTCACATATATAAATTAAGTAACATCCGGTCAAATTCTTAAAGAGATGGGAATATTAGACCACCTTACATGTCTCCTGAGAAGCCTGTATGCAGGACAAGAAGCAACAGTTAGAACTGGACATGGAACAATGGATGGCTTCAAAATTGGGAAAGGAGTACATCAAGGCTGTATGTTGTTACCCTGCTTATTTAACTTCTATGCAGAGTACATCATGCAAAATGCTGGGGTAACTCACAAGCTGGAATCAAGATTTCTGGGAGAAATATTAACAATCCAGATATACAGATGATACCACTTTAATTGCAGAAAGTGAAAAGGAACTAAAGAGTCTCTTGATGAAGGTGAAAGAAAAGAGTGAAGAAGTTGGCTTAAAACTCAACATTCAAAAAACTAAGATCATGGCATCCAGTCCTATCACTTCATAACAGATAGGGAAAAAGTGGAAACGGTAACAGATTTTATTTTCTTGGGCTCCAAAAGTATTACGGACAGTAGCTACAGCCATGAGATTAAAAGACAACTGCTCCTTGGAAAGAAAGCTATGACCAACCTAGACAGCATATTAAAGAGCAGAGACATCACTTGGCCAACAAAGGTCCGTACAGTCAAAGCTATGGTTTTTCTAGTAGTCATGTACAAATGCTGAGAGCTGAACCAGAAAGAAGGCTGAGGGTCAAAAAATTGATACTTTTGAACTGTGGTGCTGGAGAAGACCTGTCAGTCCCTTGGACAGCAAAGAGATCAAACCAGTCAATCTTAGAGGAAATCAACTCTGAATATTCATTGGAAGCACTGATGCTGAAGCTCCAATACTTTGGCCACCTGACACAAAAAGCCAATTCATTGGAAAAGACCCTGATGCTGGGAAAGATTGAGGGCAAGAGGAGACAGGGATGACAGAGGATGAGATGGCTGGATGGCATCACTGACTCAATCAATGAACAAGAGTTGAGCAAACTCCGGGAAATGGTAAAGAACAGGGAAGTCTGGCATGCTTCAGTTCATGGGGTCACAAAGAGCCAGAGATGACTAAGCAACTGAACAACAACATCAGTCAAGAGAAGTGAACCCCAACATACACCCCATTTATTCTAATGAACTGATTTTAAATTATTTGCAATTAACATATTTTTTAGTTCAGTTGGTAAAGAATCTACCTGCAATGCAGGAGATCCCAATTTGATTCCTGTGTCAGGAAGATCTGCTGGAGAAGGGATAGGCTACCCACTCCAGTGTTCCTGAGCTTCCCTTGTGGCTCAGCTGGTAAAGAATCTGCCTGCAATGCAGGAGACCTGGGTTGGATCCCTGGGTTGAGAAGATCTCCTGAAGAAGTAAAAGCCTACCCATTCCAGTATTCTGGCCTAGAGAATTCTGTGGACTATATAGTCTGTGGGGTTGCAAAGAGTTGGACACGACTGAGAGACCTTCACTTCACTCACTTCATCTATCAATGGATTTTTGTGATGGGCTTAATAGTACTTAAAAACAGCTCTTCTGTATATGTTAAACAAACTATTCAATCATATTTAAACTAAAAAGTTTTACTCCAAAAAGTAAAGATTTTGCCTTTAAAAAAAGAGTTAGCTGTCAGTCAAGCCTCTGTTCAAATTACTAGAAAATCTGAATTAATAGAAACGAAATTAAAAGAGTTAATATCCAATATCCACAGTATACTACAAAGGAAAAGAAACTTAGCAGGGAGTCTTTTTGCCATCTTCATATGAACTAAACAAAAAGACAAAGTCCTTAGGAAGTTAAACTCCTTAATGACTTACAGGCACACAGATTTTTAATTCATTCTGTCCTTTCTATTTTTACAGCCCATGCCCTACATCATGTTTTCTTTGCCTCTTGCCTAAACCATTGTAATAATTTCCTCACTGGTCTCTCCCTTCCAGTGTGGTTCCACAAGGAAAAAAAGGATTTTTACAGTTTAAAAACATTCAGAAAGTGCTAGGTTAAATGATATTCAAAAAGTTTTTTTACCTATAGTCCTCACTGACTTTAATATTCCATGTGTACTGTTAAGTTCCCAAGATACTATAGTATATAACGATTTCATAATACTATGCTGTTGCTCTAAGCAATATGAAAAATGTTGGCATAAGTGATAAACTACTATATAGGTCAAAGTCCTACTTTCCCTTTTCCCTTTTCCAAGTCCATCTCCCACTGTGCTTCCAGCATCCTGTAATGTCTATTACTGTTTTATATCTCTGTGCCTCTGTTCAGGATGCCTCTCTATCTGCAGTGTCCTTCCTCTTGTCTCCACCTACTGAAATCATGTCCAGTCATAAAGGTGTAGGATCAAAAGGTACCTCCTCCTGGAAGTCACTTCAAATTCTTGTCAATCTGATTTTTTTCAATTTCCCCAAGGACTCTATGATGTTGTTTTAGCATTTATTGTCGCCTTAGGTTATACTGTAACTCTAACTTTCTTCTTCACTAAATTATAAGGTATGGAAAACAAGAATTTCCTAATACACAGTTGGTTTTCAAAACACTTATGAATTAACAATTTTAATTTTTCCAAAGAATGCTTGAAAATAAATTTCATTATACAAATACATACAAGCCCGCAAACCTGCTGGAACTGATGTTACCACCTCCCCCTACCACCATTTGACAGATTATTATAAACATCATAATTATTAAGCAGTTAACATTCCTTGAACAGTAACTATATGCCAGGTACTGAGCTAAGAGCTTTATGCAATTTATTTCATTTAATCTTCAAAACTATCAGGTAAAGTAGGTTCCAATATTACCACGAATTTACAGGTAAGGAAACTGAAGCTCCAAGAGGCAAAATTATATGCCCAAGGTCTGACAGTAGTAGGTTAAGTTAGAATAAGTCGTAGAGCTTAGAACAAAATTCAGATCTGACTGCAAAGCTCACTGTTAACTGCTACACTTTGCTGCCTTTCAGTATTTGCCCAAGATGTTCTCACTAATAAACCATGATGTTAATTGCAATTCATTTAAACTTAGTAATAAAGAGTATTCAAAATTTTCAGAGTTCAAAATTCACTAAAGTAAAATCTGACATCTATACTATTGAAACACAACTTCAAAAATGAAAGTGAAAGAGTTACTTACTTGCACAATTTGCCTTCTGCCATGTGGAATTAAAAAACTCAGACAGAATCACAACTATTTGCATTCTATCTGCCATTAAAAGGCTTCTGGCACAACTATGACTCTCTGAAGAATTCTGTAACCAAAGAAAAGAAAAAAATACAATCTGAGTATTCTTAGACTTCCCAAACAACAATCTGAGGCCCAAAAAACCTTATAAAAATAATTCATATTTATTATAAGCTTTTGGGGGCTTCCCAGGTGGCTCAGTGGTAAAGAATCTCCCTGTCAAAGCAGGAGATGCAGGTTTGATCCCTGGATCCCTGGAGGAGGAAATGGCAACCCACTCCAGTATTCTTGCCTGGTAAATTCCATGGAAAGAGGAGCCTGGAGGGCTATAGTCCATGGGGTCACAAAGAGTGACACAACTGAGCAATGGAGCACACATGCATTATAAGCATTTAATATTTTGTTTGTTATAATCAAATAATGACATAATTAATAATAACTGTAATAAAACAATAGCAGCTAACATTTATTGGTACCAGGTTCACTTGCAAGGAAAGAAAATCTTTGCTTCTTAAATAAGTATTTGCTTTTATGGTACCATTTCAACTACTTAGGCCCATATGTAATATTAATATACTTCTTATGAACAGGAAAATATTCTGGAAAGCTGTTCTACAAAATGTAGCAGTAGCTATCTCTGAATAATGAAAATAGAGGGGTTTTCATTTTCTTTTTTGCCTCTTTTACACTCTCTAAATTTTTCGACAATGAACATATATTACTTATGCATTTTTAAAAATCTGGTGGGTAAATAATGACAAAACATTGTTTCATCTTCTGGGCAGTTTTGGCTCAAAATCTTAAAATCCACAAGAATGGATTTACACTATGTAAATGATAAATTCAAATTCCTGAATTACTGAGTCCTTATCTATTTCCTTTCCTTTTTGCCACAAGCAAAGTTAAGTCTTGCTGACCCTTCATCCTTTCAAAGTTATTTAACTTCTATTATTTACCAGGTATTATAAGTATCCTGGAGTTTTGGGGATAAGTTTTCCCTGGTGGTCCAGAGGTTAAGAATCTGCTTTGCAATGCAGTTCAATCCCTAATCCGGAAACTAAGAACCTACATGCCTGTGGGCTGCTACTGAAGCCTGCATGCTCTGGAGCCTACAAGATACAACTAGAGAGTCCATTTACTGCAACGAAAGTTGCATGCTGCAACTAAGACCCAACATAGCCAAATAAATAAATAAAATATTAAAAAAAAAAAAAGAATCCTGGTGTATTGAGGGTACAAAGAGTGATAGAGAATACCATCAACACTGGGCCCTCAAGAACCTCCCCAGAGACATACAGATAAGGAATTAGTGTGATGAGTAATAAATGAGAGTGTGCTAGCTCTAGAAAAGAACTGATCAGCCATGTGGTGTTAGAAAAGGGTGCGGGGGGCTTAACAGCAGAACTCTTGCTTTAAAATATCTATGAAGATCATTTTGGGATGATTACCCATTCTGTGGCTTAGTTTTGCTAACTCATTAAAAGATGCAACCAAGTGAATGCTTGCCTTTAAACTAGTGACTTGAACAAAGTATGTTAAAAGTCCCTTTCTTGGAATTGCTTTCAGAGCAATATCAGCTATAGAAGAAAATTTCAGGAAAGAAAATGAAACAATATTTTGTGATAATTTACCCACCAAATTAAAATAGAGTGTGGCCTAAAGAGTCAGACAAACCTGAATTACTAGCTGGCAATCTCGGAAAGCTGAGGTAAACTGAGGCCCAGTTTCATAATCACTGAGTCCTACAGGTACAGTATTAAATGAAATAGCATAGATGAATCACTTAGCACACTATCTGGCACCCAGTAAGTAACTGATATTTGCTATTTCACCTAGCTAACAAAAGTGCTCTAGGTAGGTGTAGCTGGCTAAGTGTAACCTGTTACTTAAGAAGAAATTGGATGTAAGTGGATGATTGGCTATTTTAAAAACCAATACAGAATAACCTGTATGAATGGTCAGTGTGTGGAATAGTTCAGTTGAGGAAGACATCAATGTAGTTGGGAGAAATGAGGAGAGTTCATGGAGGAAGCAGGATTTGAACTAAGCCCAATACTAAGAAAGGGACAATATAGTGGTTAGGACTCCATGCTCAGACCCAGATTCAATCCCAGTTGGGGAACTAAGATTCCACATGACGTATGTGTGCTAAGTCACTTGCCGTGTCCGACTCTGTGCAACCCATGGACTGTAGCTCACCAGGCTACTCTGTCCGTGGGATTCTCCAGACAAGAATACTGGAGTGGGTTGCCATGCCTTTCCCCAGGGATCTTCCCAACCCAGGAATCGAACCGGCATCTCTTATGTCTCCTGCATTGGCAGGCAGGTTCTTTACCACTAATGGCACCTGGGAAGCCCAGGGAAAAGGGAAGAAAGGGGAACAGGTTTTAAATGGAGTAAATAAAATGATCAAGGGATGAAAGAAGGAATGACTATGTGGTATTCAGGGAGTATCCAGGAGGCGATGCTATGACAGTAGAGATAGTAGAGGGAAAAGCCAGGGAAACTTTTTAAGATGTTTGAGGAAGATGGCCTGTAAAACAGAGTTTGGAGAGCATGGGTCTAGGTCACAATATGTATGGTGAGGCAGGAGACTAATTAGACTATTTCCATAATTCATATATGATGAGAAGATGGTGGCAAACACAAGAATGGAAGGGAAATGATGAATAACCCCAATTATGATGTACTTTTGAATACCTAGTGGTTCTAAATGCCCTAAATGTATAGCTCATTAAATCCTTGTAAAAACACTATGAAATAAGACAGATCATCCTTCTGGATTCAACCCAGCCACTTTCACTGCACGGGGCTCATGGCCAGGCACCTGCCCACTTTCTCAGGCTCAAATCACTAGTCTCCTCCTGGCTCACAGTGCTTTGAGTTCTTTCTGTCCCTAAACACACCAGACTCTCGGAGTCTTCACACCTGCTACTTCTTTACATGTATATATTCTCCCCATTCTCCCACCCTCTCAAATTTGAGGTGTCTTTAACTATTCACCACTTCTATCTATTCTCAGCCTGAGTCCTGATCAGCACTCTTGTTACATGCTTTGGTGGCATCTGGGATTTTTTTCTTTGCAACACTTATATCACACCTGAACTAAACAATTACAATGATGTTTAATGTCTGTTTCTTCTGTCAGTCTATAAGCTCTTCTCATTCACAGCTATATCCCTAGTAAGTACAACTACCCTGCACATCATAAGTATTCAAGAATTTTTCTGAATGAATAAGAACCAGTGATGGAGAAGGAAATGGCAACCCACTCCAATATTCTTGCCTGGGAAATCCCATGGACAGAGGAGCCTGGTGGGCTATAGTCTATGGGGTTGCAACAGTTAGATGTAACTTAGCAACTGAACTACAAAGAAACAGTGCATTCTAATCTCTAATGAAAGACATATTATGTCATGTTGTGTTCCAACCTTCTCCTTCTAGTCCTAAGAATTTGTAAATCTACACTAAAATTAAGTTGAACACTTCCAGATACATATCCTCAATTACTAGCACCTTCATAAATATACATACATATCTCTATGTCTATCTGGGCTTCCCAGGTGGCACTAGTGGTAAAGAACCTGCCTGCCAATGCAGTTGACACAGGAGATGTGGGTTTGATCTCTGGGTGGAGAAGATTCCCTTGAAGAGGAAATGACAACCTACTGCAGTATTCTTGCCTGGAGAATTCCATGGACAGAGCAGCCTGAAAGACTATAGTTTATAGGGTCGCAAAGAGTTGGATACAACTGAAGTGACTTAGCATGCAAACATGTCTACCTATCTGCCTATATAAATTTTAAACGAACCAAGTAGAATAAGATAGAGATTAGCAATTCAGAATGGGGGGAGGAGAGGCAAAGCATCTTGGCAACCACTCTGATGATGGTGAACAGCTCAATGAAACTATATTCCTATCAGTTTAAACTAAAAGAAGAAAGTATGATTCAAGTAAGAAGGAATCTGTTAACACCATTATTCAGGTTTCACAAATCACTGTATTCTTATCTTGAGATAATAAAACTATATGGAGTCCTTGACCCATTAATTCCAAGAGGAAGTGACTAGAAAACAGAATCCTCTTCAGATAACTCTATTACAGTTAAATGAATCAGCTTGCTGCACCACAGAAATAGTGTGCTAATTTCTACCATTGATTCTTTTTCTCTTTACACTCTCTTCCTCTCTCAATCAATCCATGGACATGGATTCACACTACAGAGTTGAGAAAGAATGTCTTGATAAAATTCTGCTTGTAGGTTTTCTCTGATAAGCACCCCCCTCTCTTGCTCTCTTCCCTCCTTTAATTCAGCATCTTCACTCTTTTGTTCTAAAATCCTATTGTACAATTTGCAACATTCACATGGATGGTTTTTTCCTTTTTAAAATTTTCTCAATATAGATTAATTTTATTTCCCTAACTACACTGATAATTTGAAGTTTAAAGCTTGGACTATCCCCTTCTTTTCCTTCAGTACCCTTTTACCTGTTCAATATTTAAGAACAGCATGTACTTGCTAATTAAACTGATTTAAATGAAAGACTTGAGTCTATGTGAGTCAAAGAAAATACATTACTCTCCAGAAACAACTCCCTGCCACACACACACAAAGGACAATTGATCATTTTAAGTTCACTCCTAAGAAATTTATACATATTTTTCCATACGTTCATTACTACACATACTGACTCAATTCCCACACCCATCTGAAAAAGCCTACTAAATACATGAAGTACCCCCCAGAACTTCAGAAATCATGCTTTTGAGCTATGACATCCAGTTCTACTGAGGAAAGGGGTGGATGAGTTGGGAGAGGAAATAGATTGGGGAAAGGGTCATTCTGCCTCCTGTTATCTCTTTCCTCTGATCCTTTCACACAAAAGTGAGGCAAGCCGGGTGCGCAGGTCACTGGTAGTCTGAGACACAAAGGAGAGGACACAGTTCATGCTGCCCCGACATTGCCATGGGCAGTGGGGAATTCATGTGGAAATTCATACACAAATTAGCCCATAATTGGCCCACAGAAGCCCATAACACTGTACCACCAGAGTTTGGGGTAATTTTTTAACTTCATTTTAATTCCACAGAAACTACACAAACGAGAAAAGTATTTGCTGCCTCAAGAGCCAAGCAGTGCATCATGATTCACAGTCATTCCGACCACAGAACAACTAATAATCAGATATGATGCCGTACATATCCTGCTATAGTATGATAGCAAGGGACAAGTGTTGGGTCCTTTACTTTAAAATAATGGGGTATATACACACACACACACACACACACACACACACACACACATCCCTGGCTATATCCAACAGAAGGATGCACAAAAAATATTGCATGTAAGCCTAAAGTTCCTCGAAAACTTATTCTTTACAGAAAGACTGAGTACAGAATTTATTTAATGCAAATAAATTCCCTAGTCACATAAAAATGCATATTTATGTCAAATAGTATCAGGCTGACAAAGTAGGGGATGCAACTATGTATGTCTATATTCTGTCAAACCAATAATGATTTATGAAATAATTCTAACCACATTTTCATGAGACTTCTTTTTTCTCAGTACAAGAGGAACTTTCCACTCCATAATCCCAATGTCATTCCTCATGTTTTTCCTTTAAAAGGCATATCCAGCCCATACCTCATGACTCCCACCAGCCTTGACACTCTAATCCTTTCCTACGCCAAGCCCTATAAGTACTTAGGAGCAGGGACATGTCTCTGTGTCTTTCTTTTAATTAAGTGCCTCATAGCACCTACCACATGACCAGAAGAGCTCTGAGTACCAAGAGAGAGAGCAGCTTTACAATTTTGTAAAATTTTAGTTCCCATTTACTGAAAACTATGACTATACGCCAGTTTTTTTTCTTTTATAAAATATTTATTTCCTTACTAGGCTGTACCAGGTCTTAGTTGTAGCATGCAGGATCTTTTAATTGCGGCATGAGGGGTCCTATTCCCTAAGCAGTGATCAAACTTGGGACCTCTGCATTGGAAGCTTTAACTCTTAGCCACTGGACCACCATGGAAGTCCCTCTGCCAGTCTTCTAAGAGTTCCTTTTATCTCCATCTTACACATGAGAAAACAGGCACAGAGAATATAACTTGTTGAGAAAGTGAAAGTGAAGTCGCTCAGTCGTGTCCGACTCTCTGCGACCCCCATGGACCACCAGGCTCCTCCGTCCATGGGATTCTCCAGGCAGGAATACTGGAGTGGGGTTGCCATGTCCTTCTCCAGGGGATCTTCCCGACCCAGGGATCGAACACGGGTCTCTCGCATTGCGGGAAGACGCTTTACCCTCTGAGCCACCAGGGAAGCCCTGAGAGTACACCCCTAATAAGGGGAGAAGTGGTCTCCTGGCCAAATGCCTCCAGACTGTATTAATGACTAAAATGAACTGTCATGCATTATCTCTTTTTATTCTTTTAACAGTCACATCTGGCAGCAGTTTTTCTCCATTTTACAGAGGAGGAACCTAAAACTCCAAGATAATTAATCTTAGGTCAAACTTCTAGAAAGTGGTGAATCTGAAACAGTCTGGCTACAAAGTTCAAGTTCCTCATCACCACCACACCGTAGTTTCTCCACTTCACCTGGGGTTTCAGGAGAGTCCTTCGTGGGAACTGCAAGTGGAGAAGGGAAGAAGCTGTGGCAGAGTTGGGGCAAAGGGGTGAAGGAAAGGAAGAAAAGGTAGGGTTGGGGTGCAGAAGCCCCAAGAAAACTAATCATACCTATCTGCAAATATGTAACGAAAGAGGCCCAAAAGCAGCCATGGAGGCAAAAATCCAACCCCCAAGCCCTATACCACCACCCACTTTTCTGATGCCCCTAACTCCACTGTCCCAATCCAACCTCGTTTTCTCACAGATGGGGAAACTGAGAAGCTCCCCCCCGCCCCCACCCGAATTTACTATCATTACATCCTCCTCCCTTCCCAACAATCCACGCCAGAGGTCCCGGGTGTGCTCTTCTACCCACCCCCACGGCTCGGCTGATGTTGTCCATCTTGTTGGCGACCTGTTGGAAGAGTGGGTAGCAGGTCTGACAGAGGCGCACCGGCCGGGCGCCGCGCACTAGACACCCGGTCAGCTCTGCACTGCTGTTGCCGAAGTCCAGCAGCAGCTCCCGGCACTCGGGATCCAGATCCGGCAAATCTGGGGGTAGTGACAGTGGCCCCATCCTTCCGCCCTGCAGCAGGGCCAGGGACAAGTCTTCCACCTCCAACAACTGCTCCTCCGACAGGAGGTCGCGGAGGACTCTGTGGGGGCTGCTACCCACGGAGAAGGTGCCCAGAGCCAGCCCCGACCACAGTAGCACCACCACCAGCAGCCGCAGCAGCAGCAACGATGACCTCCGCCGCTCGACGGTCCGGTTCGGGTCCATCGCGGGGTTCCACAACCCCCAAGGCGCAGACCGCCGCCTGTTCACTTCCAGTCGGGGCTGCGGGCAGCAGCCGCTTCCGGCTTCTTCAGGCGCAGGCCGCTAGCAGGGTCACGAGGTGTGCACGTCACGGCCCCGCCCCCGGCGCGCGGCTCCCCGCCCCATTGGCCGCTGAGAGCCTCTCGCGCCGCGGCTGGCGCGCGTGCGGGAGCGCGCACACACGGGCGGCGTCGCGCTCCCAGCCGGTGACAAGCGCCTGACTGAGGGTCGCGCAAGACCCGGGCCGCGTCCGGCTGTGGAACACCGGGCCGAGGCTCGCCCGCGCTGTGAATACAGGCGTCGGCCGCTTTGAACAGTTAAATCTTAGGAGTCTTGCCCTCAGTTGCCCACCGCCTTGGGAGTTTGCTGAGTTCTACAAGTCTGAGGAGTTATGTACCACAGAAAGACGGACGGCCTCCGCCGTGGGAATCAACGAGTGAGTTGCTGAGGGAGCCTGCTGGCAGGTGCCTTTGCAGATTTCTTTTTATTTGGTGTCTCTTAGCTTAATTTTTCCCCTCAAAATATTTGGAAAGAGTAATAACGTCTCTTGATTGTTTTTGGTTGTGGAGCCTAATGGCTTACAAGCTTGTTCTTGTTTTTAACTCTAAACTGTGTCAGCGCTGTCCGATAGACTTCCCGAGGTGATGGAAAGATTCTACATCTGCGCTAATACGGTAGCCACTAGCCTGCTTGTGACTGTTGAGCACTCGTAATGTAGCGACCGTGACCTGGGAACTGAATTTTTAACCGTACTGAATTTGAATGTGAATAGCCTTGTCTGGTGAGCGGTGCCATGTTGGACAGCGCCCGTCTACGTTTTCTCACCGTGTAGCCTGGTCCTGGGGTGGCTACTGTTCATGTTTCCTGGCGACTGAAGGGGGTCCCTGGGGTGCAGCACAAAACTGTATCCAGTGCAAAAAGCTGGAAAATCCTGACCAAACCGCTCAAGTTCCTCTCCAGTTTCTGGCAAGCCCGAGGCAATCTTTGGGGACACTCTGAAAAGTGTCATGATACCACTACTGGGCTGTGTAAAGAATTTAGCTAATGACCTGGGAAACGGTTTTCTGACAAGTATCTAACAAATGTGGTAGAAAAATTATTTCCTGGCTGTTTTGTGTCATCCTGCTTTTGTTTTTGCCTTGTGAATTGCAGAGCTTCTTCATTTTATGGTGCTAATTTCTGTTTCTGAGAGTTGTTAAACTTTTTAGCCAATCTGATTATTGTTCTGTGTTCCTAATGGGAAAGGGTCTATAATTTTTTTTAAATGCCCCTTTAATTTATCCTTTTACTATGAAAAACAATATTGCAGGTAATCATATCTATACAAGGTTGGTATACGTTTAAGATAAATTTCTAGCAGTAGACTTGCTGGGCCAGAGAGTATGTGCATTTACAATGTTGTTGATTGCATTATATTTCCTTCCATGGAGGTTTAATAATTTACTCACAATGGTTCCTAAAGAGCTCTTGGGTGGTAATTCTAATATATAGAAAGACCTAAAAGTTATATGATGACCTTTGAGAAAATTAAGACAGCTTATTTTCCTGGGGTGGCTAATATCCAGGCTTCCTTAGGGCTGAAGGGGTTCCTGGGAATGCAGCACAAACCTGCATTTAACACAAACACCTGGAGAATCTTGGACAAACCATTCAATTTCAAACTTCCGTTCCTGGAACAATACCATCCTCAAGCCATTAGATCAAGTAGAGTAAAGTACACATCTATGGTTTGTGGGGTGGGGATGTCAGAAATCCAGAGAGGGATACTGGAGCACAGGTAAGACGAGGAAGACATGGTGAGGGTGGGGGAATCTTGATGCAGGGTATTGGATCCTGAGTTAGGTAAGAAAGGTTTCCATGTAATGGAAGGTACAGCAGTGACCAGGAGTTTGCTTACCTTCAGAAGGATCGATCAAATAGGTAAATATATTAGGGATAACGGGAGTCTGGTTTCTTATTGTCCAAGAAGGGAGTTACAAATAGGAAAAGGGAGAAAACAAATAGGAAGGGAGAATGAACTCTGTAATGTTGGAATGGGCCAGTAGCTTAGTCGTGTCTGACTCTTTGCGATCCCATGAACTATAACCCACCAGGTTCCACTGCCCGTGGGATTCTCCAAGCAAGAATACTGGAATGGGTTGCCATTTCCTTCTCCAGTGTTGGAATAGAATTAGCAATATCAGTGGCTGCAATTCATAGAGATATAGAAATAGATTGTGGCTTCTAAATGTCATTCTCTACTAAAAGGAATCAAGAATTCTTACAGAAATAGCTGATTCTACCATTGGGGCAGGAAAAGCGTAAGTTTAGCCTGGATCATCTTTTTGTACTAGTAAGTAAGGAAGTGCTGGAAGAATGATGGGAACCTGTCAGGAATACACAAAGGACTTTCCTGGTGGTTCAGTAGCTAAGAATCTGACTTGCAATACAGGAGACGTGCGTTCCATCCATGGTCAGGGAACTAAGATCCCACATGCCATAGGGCAACCAAGCCTGCATGCTACAACTAGAGAGAGTCCATGTACGAAAGCAAAGACCCCACGTTCCACAACTAAGACCCAGTGCAGCCAAATAAAGAAATATATTTTTAAAAAAGAACACATGGGAACCAGCTTAACTAGGCTTCCCACTGGCCATATCTGGGACAATTTGAGGATCAAAATAATGATGGTTAAAGGGTCGTAAACCATTGAATAAAGCAGGAAACCATGAGCCTATAGTGATATATTTAAATAAATGAATAAGGTGAATGTTTCATGGGGATTAAAATATTTATATATTTTCAAAATCACCTGCTAAAAACACATATTGATTATAAATGGGAAAATATGAGTAACTTTACAGTGGAGAAGTCTGTCAGATTCCACATTGATCAAATGATCAACATGAACATCATCATAATGGAACAAATAGAAACTGTAATGCCAGCTGATAGAATGCAGTTCACAGAACATAGCACCAGTTCTATTATACTCCTACCAAAGATGCATAAACTTATTCTAATCATGAGAAAATATCATATGAATCAAGTTAAGGTCCATTCTGCAAAATATCTAGCCTGTAATTTATAGTGTTATGAGTCAAGAAAAGATTGAGGAATTGCACCTGACATAAAAGACATTATCTGGACAACTAGTGAAATTTGAATGCGATCTGAAAATCAGGTGGTAGTAGTGTACAATGTTAATTTCCTGATTTTGATAGTTGTATTGTGATTATGCAAGAAAATGTTTGTGTTTGTATAAAATACACAGAAAAGCACTCAGGGGTGATAGGACATCAAGTCAGCAACTTACTTTTTTTTTTTGAGGTTATAGCTGATTTAAAATACTGTGTTAGTTTCAAGTATACAGCATATATATTCAGTCATATATTTGTATTTTCAGATTATTTTCCATTATAGGTTATTATAAGATATTAAATATTGTTCCTGTGTTATACAGTAAGTCCTTGTTGCTTATCTATTTTATATACAGTAGTGTGTATCTGTTAATTCCATACTTCTGATTTATTCCTCTCCCCCCTCCCTTTCCCCATTGGTAACCATAAGTTTGATTTCTATGCCTGTGAGTCTGTTTATGCTTTGTATATACATTCATTTGTATTATTTTTTAGATTCCACATATAAGTGATACCATATAATATGTCTTTCTCTCTCTGACTTACTTCACTTAGTATGATGTTGTCTAGGCCTATCCATATTGCTTCAAATGGCAATATTTCATTCTTTTTATGGCTAAGTAGAATTCCATTGTATACATCTTCTTTAGCCATTCGTCTGTCAATGGACACTTAGGTTGCTTCCATGTCTTTGGCTATTGTAAGTAGTCACTATTGTAAATAGTACTGCTATGAACATTAGGATGCATGTATCTTTTCAAATTAGAGTTTTTCATCTTTTCCAGATATATACCCAGGAGTGAGCTTGCTGGATCATACAGTAGCTCTGTTTTTAGTTTTTATAAGGAACTTCTAGACTGTTTTTCATAATGGCTGCACTAGTTTAAATTCCCACCAACAGTGTAGGAGGGTTCTCTTTTCTCTACACCCTTTCCAGCATTTGTCATTTGTAGATTTTTTTATGATAGCCATTCTGACTGGTGTGAGGTGATATCTCATTGCCATTTTGATTCAGCAACTTACTTTCAGTTGGTTCTGGAAAGAAATGATTTGTACTGTGCTTCCAACTTTTTTGTAAGCTTGAAATTGTTTCAGAATCTAAAAGTACATTGTAAAAAAATTAGGGTACAACAATGCAATAGAATTCTGTGCATTTGAAACCTTAGGTACCTAATGTGGAATAATTGCCAATATAAATGGAAAAAAATGTCAGAAAAAAGAATTTTTAATGCTCATGTGTTCATATACAGAGACTGTCTCCAGAAGAATACACAAAATGTGGTCACTTTGATAGAACAGGAATTGAATTGAACATTATGGGAAGAGGGCTAGAACAGGCTATTCATCGTAAAGTTTATTACTTTCAAATTTTTGTTCCATGTAAATATTATTACTCAAAAAATTAATAAAAATGAAAAGATAGTTTCTTAATTTGTCATGTATCAGTGGGTTCAGGACACTTGCGAATTCTACCATGTGTGTATATCTTTCTGAGTAGAATGTTACAACTTTCATCATAGTTTTTTTAAAATAGGGGTCTGTGATCCAAAAGATTAATAACCATAGATTTGAAATAAACCCAAGGGACTTACCTCGTGGTCCAGTGGTCAAAAATCCACTTTCCAATGCAGGGGATGTGGGTTCAACCCCTGGTGGAGGAACTAAGATCTCACATGCCACAGGGTAAGTAAGCCCATGTGCCACAACTACTGAGCCCAAGTGCCACAACTAGAGAGAAGCTCACATGCCACAACAAAGAGCCAGTGCACCACAACTAAGACCCAGCACAGCCAAAAATAAATATTTTTTAAAAAACAAATTCAGACTCACGCTGTGGCCCCCGCCTCGAGTGCGCAACTCTCCGACCCACATGAAGCTCCCCCACAGCCACTGCCGCCACCCTTCGGAATGGCCACCAGGGGACCTGCCTACGGCCTGAGCCGGGAGGTACAGCAGAAGACTGAGAAACAATACGATGCGGACCTGGAGCAAATCCTGATCCAGTGGATCACCACTCAGTGCCGCAAGCATGTGGGCTGGCCCCAGTATGGGCTCGAGAACTTCCAGAACTGGCTCAAGGATGACATGGTGCTGTCTGAGCTCATTAATAGATTGTAGGAGGGGCAGACCCCAGTGAAGAAGATCCAGGCCTCCACCATGGCCTTCAAGCAGATGGAGCAGATCTCCCAGTTCCTGCAAGTAGCCGAGCGCTACGGCATCAACACCACTGACATCTTCCAAGCTGTGGACCTCTGGGAAGGAAAGAACACGGCCTGTGTGCAGCAGACGCTGATGAATCTGGGCGGGCTGACTGTAGCCCAGGACAATGGGCTCTTCTCTGGGGATCCTAACTGGTTTCCCAAGAAATCCAGGGAGAACCCTCGGTACTTCTCAGACAACTAACTGCAGGAGGGCAAGAATGTGATTGGCTTACAGATGGGGACCATCCGAGGGGGTTCTCAGGCAGGCATGACCGGCTATGCGATGCCATGCCAGATCCTTTGATCTGCTCTGCAGCCCTGCCCCTACCCTCCGTGAATGGTTAATATATGTTTGTTTGTTTGTTTGTTTTTTAGCATTGACATTTCCTGAGAGCCCCTGGGAGCTCTCACGCTCCCTTCTGCCAGGGTGGGGGCCTGGCTTGTCTCCTCCAGGGGTGCCCGATGGCCTCCCCCTTGTGCTTACTAATACATTCCCTTCTCCAAACCCACAAAACTGGACCAACTGGCCTCTTTTCCCCTGGGACCAAAATTGGGGGGGGCCTCACCCCCTCTCTGCACCATACCTCTTCTCTTTCCTCTGGCCTCTTCACTCTGAGCCCTGTGCCCTAATCCATTCCTTAACTGGGAATCAAGGATGCTGCCTGATGGCCTTCTCCCCCAACATGTATGCCTTGCCCACAGCTGTGGCTGCAGGGAATTAATTTATAGGGAGGGGCCTGTGGCAGCCGCCACCCCAGCCCCAGCTGGAGTGCACTCACCACACTTCGGAGGCAGCTTGCCCTGGCAGAGGCCCCCAAGGCTTCTCATTTTCCATTCCTTTCTGTGGTTAACAGGTGGGGGTGAGGGGGCCTGGGAGGGAAGGCTGCTCACCATGGGCTGAAGACTCTGAGTTTGCTGATTTAAATAAAGAATCTCTGTCTTTTAAAAAAATAAAAAAATAAGTGCAAATGAGATTCCTTCCTACAAGTTTAAGAATTACATTAATTTTGCTTTTTATCTCACATGTCTTAGAATATGTGACACAGACAATAAAGCAAAACAAAAAATGTTTATTGTGGTAGGTGCTAGAATAAACACAGATCACTAGGACACTACTGTGCTCTCAAAAAATAGAACATAAAACCAAATTGTGTATAGTAAAGTTAAATATTAAAGGAAGTAATGTGGAGATGTTTTAGGAGCATTAAATACTCAACTAACTGTGCCTAAGGATCTGGAGAAGAGTCAGAAACCTTTTCAAAGAGGAGGCAGTTTTTGAGTGGGGCTTTTTAGAATGAGTAGGAATTCACCCAGTGGCAGCTCTAGAATGTCTCTGTTGGAGAAGTGAGTGGCAGCCATCTAGACAGAAGGAAAAATTGGACAACTTGTCTTAAAGTTGTATTTGCATGGCAAGCACACTATTTTTACTTAGAACTCATGTTTATTAGGGTTACTGATGAAGATTATGAGGATAGTGCTAAAAGCAATCTGCCTACTTGCTAAAAAGCTCAAGTTTTATCCTTGCAGGCAGTGGGGAACCTTTAAAAGATCTAATCAGGACAATCATATAGGCATTTTATGAAAAGAACATTCATAGCAGTGGATTTTTTTTTTTTTTTGCAGTACCAAGACTAAAGCATAATTAAAGTAACTACAGTAAAGACCTAAAGGAGGTTGAGGTGGAAGTGGAAAAGAAGAGGGGTTAGATTAAATAGATATGATAGAGAAGAACAAGAATTGATGGTTATGTAGATAGATATGGCATGTGAAACAGTGATGACTCTAAGGTTACAAATTTAGTTAATTGGGCAAATGGTGGTACCGTGGACAGGATAGAATAGAAATACTGGAGGAATGGAATACATTTGGACTGGAATAGAAACAATGAAATCAGCTTGAATTGCTAGCTCAGGATGCTTCTGATAGAGATACTCAGTGTGTGTGCCTGCTTACCCACTTAGTTGTCTCTGACTCTTTGTAACCCTTTGAACTGTGGCCTGTCAGGATCCTCAGTCCATGGGATTTTTCAGGCAAGAATACTGAACCGGGTTGCCATTTCCTTCTCCAGGAAATCCTCCTGACCCAGATATTGAACCTTTATCTCCTGTGTCTCCTGCATTGCAGGTGAATTCTTTACCCGCTGAGCCTTTGGGGAAGCCCTTAGAGATACCTGGGGAGCATTTTAAATTACAGATCTGGTGTGTAGTACAGTGGCCAGGGTTAGAGATTTAGAATTGGGAATCATTGTGGTAGTTGAGTTCCTGGAAATAAAATAAGTCAATCAGAGATTGAGACCCTGATTAATTAATGATTGTTGAAGATTATTTTCATAGATTATATACATAGTAGCCCTTGAATATCAGAATAATGTCAAGAAAAGTTCTTGGTTCTGAGTGTAAACTTAAAAGACTGAAGCAATGCTATGCCCTAAATATAGGTCCTTTGCATCTTTCACCTATATTAGTGCAATGGCAAAAGACAGAGATCAAATAAAAAAGGCAAGAAACCCAGAGAAGAAGAGAAATTGACCTTCACACCATTCCAGATTCCTCTAGTAAGTTAAAAATGTGAATCAAAACTATCTATGAGACATTTCAAAAAATTGTTTACATGGAAATTTTTTAAGAAAATTTACCTGAAATTTGGAAGTAAAGCAAAATAGTCAGTACGCTGGGGCATTGTTCAACAGGCCCAAGCAAGGATTACTTAATTTTCAAGTCTAGGAGAATGAACCTGTCTTTGACTCTTTAGTTAAAGCTCAGACACTGTTAAGTTACACATTAATGTGTAGATTTCTCTCTGCTAGAAAAGATAATCTCAAAGATTATGATCTGATTACCCTGAGGGACATTAGCACTTTGTACATCTAACCTGGCAACCTAATTCTAATATTCCTTCTTTTTATTATTGCCTTTATTCATTTTAAGAAACATTAAGGAGCTAATAAAGGTTTGACACATTATTCTATATTTTCATGAGAGTGATGTTTTTCTGTTTTTGAAAATTGTATTTTGACAGTTCTTTCCTTCAAAACTTGTGGAATGGGGGGAGGTGGGGGGTTGGGGAACTAAAGATATAAACCAAGAAGGTATTCAAATAACCAGTCTCCCTGCTAACATTCTTTCTTCCCTATGGTCTCCTCTCACCATAACAGGCAAAGTGATCCTTTCAAAGTTTATTTTGGGTTATGTCATCCTTACTTTGATCCCACCAGTGGCTACACATCTCACTCAGAGTTAAAGGCAAAGTCTTTACTGTGTCCCAGAAAAATCTACATGATCTGCCACTCCCAATAGCATGCTCTTTCCCCAACTGTCTTTATTCTTCTCCATAACACTTAATACTATACAAAATCCTATATATTTATTTCCTATCTCCTTTCATTGGAATTTTTTTAATTGGAGAATAATTACTTTACAAAATTGGGTTGGTTTCTGCTGTTCAGTTCAGTTCAGTCGCTCAGTCGTGTCCAACTCTTTGCAGCCCCATGAATCATAGCATACCAGGCCTCCCTGTCCATCACCAACTCCTGGAGTTTACTCAAACCCATGTCCATCAAGCCGGCGATGCCATCCAGCCATCTCATCCTCTGTCGTCCCTTCTCCTCCTGCCCCCAATCCCTCCCAGTATCAGGGTCTTTTCCAATGAGTCAACTCTTCACATGAGGTGGCCAAAGTATTGGAGTTTCAGCTTCAGCATCAGTCCTTCCAATGAACACCAAAGACTGATCTCCTTTAGGATGGACTGGTTGGATCTCCTTGCAGTCCAAGGGACTCTCAAGAGTCTTCTCCAACACCACAGTTCAAAAGCATCAATTTTTCAGCACTCAGCTTTCTTCACAGTCCAACTGTCACATCCATATATGACCACTGGAAAAGCCATAGCCTTGACCAGACGGACCTTTGTTGGCAAAGTAATGTCTCTGCTTTTTAATATGTTATCTAGGTTGGTCATAACTTTCCTTCTAAGGAGTAAGCGTCTTTTAATTTCATGGCTGCAGTCACCATCTGCAGTGATTTTGGAGCCCAAAAATATAAAGTCTGACACTGTTTCCACTTTCCCCATCTATTTCCCATGAAGTGATGGGACCAGATTACAACTACAACAATGCAAATCAGCCATGTGCTGAGCTGTAGCACAGCTGTACCTATGAGCTATAGCCTGCAAAGCTCTTCTGTCCATGGGCTTATCCAGGCAAGAATACTGGAGTGGGTTGTCATGCCCTCCTTCAGGGGATCTTCCTGACCTAGGAGTTGAACCTGCATCTCCTGCGTCTCCTGCACTGCAGGTAGATTCTTTACCCACTGAGCCACCTGGGAAGCCATAAATATGTATGCATGTATGTGTGTGTGTGTATTTCCTCCCTCTTGAGCCTCCCTCCCACCCCCCATCCCACCCCACTAAGTCATCATAGAGTGTTGGGGTTCTTTAATGGGCTGGAACCTGGTGGTCTGGAGTCGACGATAAGGAAGTGAAAGAGAAAGAAGCTTATATTCCTTGGGTTATGCAGAGAACCAATAAAGCCCTAGGACAGGACTTGTACAGCTCACGGAGGCACAGGGCGCCCTCTCAAAGAGGTCTTGAAAGCCCGGGCAGGAGAGTGAGCTTGGCAGGTTTCCACGCTCCAGAGAATTAGCCAGAGGGAAAGAGAGAGAGAGAAAGAAAGACATGGGGACCCAGGTCTCTCGTGGAGCAAGGGTGCTTTAATGACCTTTCTGTGAGTATATATAGGCTGTTGTACAAGGAATTTCTTTCGACAGTGATAAAGATCAGAAAACTAAACCATTATCAAGGGAACAAGGAATTAACAATGGTCATAAAGTCAGAAGACAATCCATATCTCAAGAAAGAGGGTCGTGACTAAGCAGTTTTGTCATAAGGAGAATGTTTACTGAAGAAAATCCATGCATGTGTCTCATCCTATGACTTCAGTCCTGAAAGCAGCGTGCCGTTCTACTCGTTCGTGTTACCAGGAACTGATAAGGAACAGAGGATTTATGAGAGACAGAAAACATTACTCAGGAATCCTCCTGTTAAATATTCTCTGACAATAGGGCACTTGGGTGGGCTCCCTGATCCACTGAATTTTTGTTGTTCCACTGCTCTATCTCTAGTACTTAGAAGAGTGCTTGACAATTAATAGATGTTCAATAAATATTTATTGAAAGATGATTTTGTTTGGAGAGGGTGGAGTATCAGAAGCTCAAGGCTTAAAAAGAAGGTTAAATAATTGCTTTAGATAGTGAGAATGTGAACATATTAAGTAAGTGTGACAAAATTACCAGGCAATATTGAATGCCAATTTGATATTGTGTGGACACAATTTTGAGGTCTGACCAGTTGGCCTAATTATATGTTCTCTTCAGCAATGGTCAGCTGTTCAGGTGAAAGCATAGAGCAGCATAAAGGTTGAGTTTATGCTGGAACATTGCTTAAGCCAGTATGATGAAAGGAGAGAACATACCACCTTATACATCCCCTTACCTGACCCAGTTTCCCATGGCTTCTCACCTTCCCAGATCATTCCACTGGGTTATTTGGAAGTTGCAGTCTATTGTCCATAATCTCCTTTTCCATTGATATTTTCTCTTCCTCTTTGCCCTAAAAAATCCTGGCTGTCCTTTGATGACTTCATTTCCACTATGTTTCATGACCTCAAATGTTTCATGATGCTTCCACAAGAGTAGCTCTAGGTTGAGGGTAAGTGGAGGTCAGGCAGCATTCCAATCTCCAAGCAGAGCAATTTACTTTGATCTACTTTATACATCTGAGTTCCACATAACATTAAAAAAAAATGTTCTCTAGGGGGAAACAATAGTTTGGAAACTACCATTTTATTACATTTTTTGCAGTGGCCTACTGTCCGCTATGTGTCTCTATCCTTCCTCTTTCTAAATTTATACTTAACCTGTTTCATCACCATGTATTGGTAGATGAAGGAAGATAAGTTAGCTTTTTAGTTCATACATCCCTGGACACAGAAGAGCCACATTTACACCTGCTTTAGAGACTACCACATTATCACCCAAAGAAATGAGTCTATACTCAAAGAGTCTAGACTTTGAGCTTTATACAGTGACAAGATGGGCCTCTTGAGTTGTTTCCCTTGTGGGGGTAATGAGTGTTTTTTGCCTGCAAGGAGAGTCAACCAATTATTTACGTGAGCTGTGGTAGTCATTAATATCATTCACTAAATATTTTCAGTTTTTCCCCTGTGCACATAAAATTGAACTTTGCTGTGCCCTTGAAGTTTGCCCTGACTTGAAATTAGGTTAGCTATTTGACTTAATTTAGCCAGTAAAGTGACAGCAGGAATAACAAGTGGAAGCTTTAGAGATGAGTATATGATTCACCAGGGGCCTCACCCACCTGCCATCACAATGACTAACACTTTCCTAAATGATGGAAAATTCTGTTGATCTAAGTAAGAAGGCATAGAACAGAAGCCCTAGTTGACTGACTTGTGATGGACTTGCAACTTAAACAAGAAATAAACCTCTGTTTTTATAAGTTACTAAGATTTAAGGATTGTTTGTTATCCCAGCAAAATCTGGTCACTTTAATACATATTTATTTGCTGATTTCCTCCCTGCTCTTTTCTTTGGTTCTGTCTCTTTGGATGTCCTTTTGTTTGGATATTAGAAATTGCTCAACTTCCTTCAATATCCATTTTCTTCTTCCTTTTAATAACTCTCTCCTGAGTTTTGACCACAGAGGCAGAACTACATTCCCCCACCCTGTCTCATAACTAGATGTGAACAAAAGTGATACATGTACATTACGAGTTATATTTTTAATTTGTGACTTTCATTGACCTCCTTCCTGCTAGTTAGAGAATGTTAACAACTGAAACAGCAGCCCTGGATACAGGGATGGATATGGATGCAACATGTTTAGTATGACAGAGCCAGCTGGTCATAAAGCAGAGCCATCTACCTACCCTAGGTTACAGAGAAATAAATTTAAGCCACTAAATTTTGGAGTCTCTCTGTTATAGCAACTTAAGCTGCTTCCTAATATAATCCCCTTAGGCTTTTACTTAAATTTTCTTATCTTCTGTGTCCTCTCCCATTTTTAAATTTCTGTGTCTTTTTACCCTATTTCCAGAGATTTCATTAACTTTGTTCTCCAGTGCTTCTACTAAGTTTTTAATTTATGCTACTACATTTTTAATTTCCAGTAGTTCTTTTTTTGTAGATGCTATATGCTCTTTTTAAAGTTTTCTTCTTTGTCGTAGCCTGTTGCCTCTAAGCTGCTAGTTTCTTCACTTTTCATTGGATTTCTGGTGAACTCTGGCTCTCTCTGCTTATATGTAAGAGAAAGGCACTACAAAGCTAAATGAAAGTTCATGGATAGGGCTATGTAACTGTGGCTATCACTATATGAACAGAGATGCTGTGAGCAGGATTTGAACCTGCATGGGGAGACCCCATTGGATTTTGAGTCTAACATCTTAACCACTCAGTCATCACAGCTCCAGTGGTTTTCAACTCAGGGCAGTTTATCCTCCTCTACTGGGGAAATTGGCAATGTCTAGAGACATTTTTGGTTGTCACAACAGTGGTAGAAATGCTGCTGGTATCTAGTGTGTAGAGACCAGGAATTCTACTACACATAATGTGCAAATGGTCACCCAAAACAAAGAACCAAAACCATAAATATTTTAGATCTTTTCTCTTGGGCATATCATACTATTCAAAAAGACTCTGCCAATATGCTATCCGGCTGCCAGCATTCTGAGATCCCAACAGTGGAAAAAGACTGTCAGTCTTTACATTCTGTTAGTAAACCTTTATTTAATTACCCTATTTTTAGCAAAATGCTCCTTCCCTCAAATATGCTTGTGCTTCTCATGCCTCCCTCTATTTCACTTTTTCCAGAGATCAGAACTTCAGGGCTATTCTGTTGAAATCAGGGCAAGACAGAGTTGTAGGGAGGGTGAAAAGAAGAGAAGAGAAAGGCAAGGGAGAAAGGGAAAGGTATTCCAACTGAATGCAGAGTTCCAGAGAACAGCAGGAAGAGAAGCCCTTCTTAAATGAACAATTCAAAGAAATAGAGGAAAACAATTTAACGGGAAAGACTAGAGATTTCTTTAAGAAAACTGGAGATATCAAGGGAACATTTTATGCAAGGAGGCACACAATAAAGGCTTATAAGTAAGGACCTAACAGAGGCAGAGGAGATTAAGCAGAGGTGGCAAGAATATACAGAACTATACAAAAAGGGTTGTAATGACTGGGATAGTCACAATGGTGTGGTCACTCAGCTAGAGTCAGACAACTGGAGTGTGAGGTCAAGTGGGCCTTAGGAAGCATTACTATAAACAAAGCTAGTAGAGGTGATGGAATTCTAGCTGAGCTATTTAAAATTCTAAAAGATGATGCCATTAAAGTGCTGCACTCAATATGTCAGCAAATTTGGAAAACTCAGCTGTGGCCACAGGACTGGAAAAGGTCAGTTTTCATTTCATTCCCCAAAAGGCAGTGTCAAAGAATTTCGGATTACTGTACATTTGCACTCATTTCACTTGCTAGCAGGGTTATGCTCAAAATCTTTCAAGCTAAGCTTTAGCAGTATGTGAGCCGAACACTTCCAGACATTCAAGCTGGATTTCAAAGAGGCAGAGGAACCAGAGATCAAATTGCCAACCTATTTTGGATCATGGAGAAAGCAAGGGAGTTCCAGAAAAACATCTGTTTCTGCTTCATTGACAGTGCTATTTGACTGTGTGGATAAAAACAAACTGTGGAAAATTCTTGAAGAGATGGAAATACCAGACCACTTTACCTGTCTCCTGAGAAACTTATATGCAGGTCAAGAAGAAATAGTTAAAACCGGATATGGAACAATAGATTGGTTCAAAATTGGGAAAGGAGTACATCAAGGCTGTATATTGTCTTTCTGCTTATTTAACTTCTATGCAGAGTACATCCTGTGAAATGCTAGGCTGGATGAATCCCAAGCTGGAATCAAGACTGCCAGGAGAAATATCAACAACCTCAGATATGCAAATGGTACCATTCTAATGGTAGAAAGTGAAGAGGAACTAGAGAGCCTCTTGAAGGTGAAAGAGGAGAGTGAAAAAGCTGGCTTGAAACTCACAGGTCAGAAAACTAAGTTCATGGCATCTGATCCCATCACTTCATAGAAAATAGATGAGGGAAAAGTGGAAACAGTGACAGATTTTATTTTCCTGGGCTCCAAGATCGCTGTGGACCAGTGACTGCAGCCATGAAATTTAAAAAAAAGACTCGTTCCTTGGAAGGAAAACCATAACAAATCTAGACAGCGTATTAAAAAGCAGAGACATTGCTTTGCTGACAAAGGTTCAAATAGCCAAAGCTGTAGTTTTTCCAGTAGTCATGTACAGAGGTGAGTGTCAGAATAACAAAGACTGAGCACCGAAGAACTGATGCTTTCAAATTCTGTATTGGAGAAGACTCTTGAGAGTCCCTTGGATAGCAGGAAGGTCAAACCAGTCAATCCTAAAGGAAATCAACCCTGAATATTCATTGGAAAGATTGATGCTGAAGTGAAGCTCCAATCCTTTGGCCACCTGTTGCAAAGAGCTGACTCACTGGAAAAAACCTTGATCCTAGGAAAGATGGAAGGCAAAAAGAGAAGGGGGCAGCAGAGGATGAGATAATTAGATAGTATCACTGACTCAGTGGACATGAATTTTAGCAAAGTTTGGGAGATAGTGAAGGACAGAGGAGCCTGGTGTACTACATATAGTCCATGGGGTCACAAAGTGTTGGGCACAACTTAGCAAGTGAACAACAATAGCATTGTAAACAAACTTTCAGGTAATCATCTTCTTTTTAGCTCCTCCACCTACATTTTCAGAGGTACCTGAGGTCACCCATTTCCTGGGTTGTTTGAGAGTTCTAAAATGTAATTTTCTTGCTTTTTCTCTCCTACTGCAGGCATAGGATTCAGTTTTGTTGGTTCTGTTGTCAGTTATCATTAGTCCATCTGCTTTCCAGCTTCTGATATTCTTACTCTGTTTTCTTCCCTCCCGTTCTCTATGTCTTTATGTGTCTTTAAAAAAGGGAGGGTGGGGGACGTCCCTGGGGCTCAGTGGTCAACAGTCTGCCTGCAAATGCAAAAGGCACAGGTAGATCCCTGGCTGGGAAGACTCCACGTGCTCCGGGGCAGCTAAACCCATGCACTGGCGACTTCCCGCAAAGTGTTTGCTTTTTGTCCATGACGCTCCATGCTCTGCTAGCCTAGAGTTTTAGTTCTAAAAGGTGGAATGTTTCCACCCGGTGACACAACAGGCGACAACACAATGATTCCATTGAACTGGAAGTTAAAGGCTGCCACCTGGCCAAATTGGGCTCCTCATGCATCTTAATCAGTAAGCACAGAAGAAAATTTCTGTGTTGACTGGGGTGATTGATCCTGACTACCAGGAGAAAATTGGACTACTGCTTCACATGAAGGTAAGGAAGAATATGTCTGAAATACAGGAGGTCCCTTAGTATCACCATACCCTGTGATTAAGGTCAGTGGAAAACTACAACAACCCAATCCATTCAAGACTGCTAATACCCCAGACCCTTCAGGAATAAAGATTTGGGTCACTCCACCAGGTAAAGAACCATAATCAGCTGAAGTGCTTGCTGAAGACAAAAGGAATACAGAATTGGCAGTGGAAGTAGGCAGTTATAAATACCACCTATGATCAAAAAGCTAGTTATAGAAATAAGGACGTAATTGTCATGAGTATTCTTCCTTATTTTGTTATGAGTATGTGTTTTTGAATCTTGAATATCTTTGTTTTCTTCCCTTTCTTACTCCTTTATCATATAAAATATTTGGTTTTATATCATAATGTTTAAGTATTGTTAATTTTACATCATACAGTTTAAGTTATATGATATCAAAGAACAGAATAAAACCATTCCAGGATATTACCTCCTCTTCTGCAGATATGGTTAGTATGTTTCTGTCCATATACAGGATAGTTGTATCATCATAGGTAGAAGTATGACATTATTGTCTTTATTTAGAAGATTAAACTTGTCTTAAGGAGAGGCACATGGGTCCCAAGTTTACAAGGGGTGGACTTGTGATGGTTGATTTTATATGTCAGCTTAAAAAACTGGGACATTGGGTGTTCAGCATTTAGTCAAATTATTCAGGGTGGTCTGTGAGGATGTTTTGGGGTAAGTCAACATTTGAATGAGTACCCTGAGTAAAGTACCCTGAGTCAACATTTGAATGAGTACCCTTGCTCTGCCTAGTGTGGGTAACCTTATCCAATCAAGCAGAGACCTAAATAGAATAAAAAAGTTGAGTAAGAGGGAACTCCTCCTACCTGACTGCTTTAAGCTGAGATCGACTTTTTTCCCTGTCTTTGGACTTGAACTGAAACATTAGCATTTTTTGGGTCTTGAGTCTGCCAGCTTTTAGACTGGAAGTTATACCATTGGCTCTCCTGGTTCTTAGGCCTTCAGATTCAGACTGTACCTATACATCAGTTCTAGATCTCCAGCTTGCCCACTGCAGATCTTAGAAACTCTCAGCCTCCAAAATCATGTGAGGCAATTCCTCATAATAAATACCCCTCCCTCTCCATGTATATCTGTATCTACATGTCTATATTGTATCTCCTATTGGTTCCATTTCTCTGGAGAATCCTAACTAGATACCTTAATTATAAATAGAAAGGTGATTGTACCATTTAAAAAAATCTTATTAATTATTCAATTCTTATTAATAACCATACACTATAGATTTTATGTATCTCTTAACAGTTTCTAAGTATGTTTTATTATTTATTGTTTACTATCCATTAAGTTTCCTGGGATAAGTAGATTGCTAGAGAAATCAGTAAGATATATTTCTATACAATATACCTTTTTAAATATAAAAATTTAAATATTCTTTGTAAGTTAAGTCGTATTCACCATGTATGTGACAATAGAAGCAGGAGGAAGCAAAGGTTACAAACAAGGTAAAATTATGAATATGTGTATCTCAGAGAAGTAGATGTTGTTCAGTTTACATATGGCCTCATTTGGAGCTAGTACCACTTGTTATTATCCCTTACTTGAAGACCTGGCCAATGTTAAGTGGTTTGCTTTCCCTCTTTTGTAAACTATCTTATTTTCCTTCCAATTCTAATTCTGCCCAATTGGTCTATTGAAGTAAAGTCATTTAATCTCCCCTGTTCTGATTGATATTTTAATTATTCAGTTATTTCCAGCTGCATCCACCTCAACTTTGTTTGAAGAACAGAGACCTATGCTTTCTGTATTTGAATAATAAAACTAGGGACTGGGTCCTTTTTTTTCTCCCAAAAATTAGAGAAAGAAATTACCCACCAAGAAAAACTCCCATTTTTTCTGAGCACCATGAAGGAGATAGTTGCCTATCTGTTACCTTTTGTTAGTCTGCTAACATTTTAAAGAGTATAACAATTATTTAAAACAGTTATTTGGTTTTACAGCAAATCAATCAATCAATCAATCAATCTTGGACTTGTCACATGTGAACTAAGATCTCATTTTGGCTGTCCTGGATACCTAGATTGTATTCCTAGGTCTTCAAAGACAGATTCTCTGTGCATTTGAGAATAACTACTGGCTGATATGACAGAGGCAATAATGTGACTGTGGGTCTTGCCAGTAGGCCTCCATCAAGACAGCCTGTCTGTTGGATCTCTTGATTTCAACAAACAAAAACCAACTCAATCAACTTAAGCAAAAAGTAGAAAATATAAGGATGAAACCAAGGCCATGTCTCAGGATGGGACTGAAACTGTGCACCAGACACTCTCTTTATTCTACTTTATGTCTCTTTACCCCAGTGTTCATGGTAGAAAAAATGGCTGAACAAACTCCAGTTTTTATATCTCATGCATTAAAGATTTCAACCTAAACAAAGACCAGATCTTCTACTCCCAATTTCAAGTTTTCTAAGGATGAATCTGTTCAGCCCAAACTTACAGCCAGGACAAAAATTGGGGGTCATAATTCATACCCATGGCTGCCTGGAGGCTATCCTATTACCATGTAGATGAGAGCAACTTCCCTAAAAGTCTGCAGAGAAGGGAGGCTGGATGACAGACTTAACAGGTATCTACTGCAAGGCCCTCCTCATGGAAAACTAATCTTAAACAGTAGCCTACTGGAGTCCATGCTGTGGAAAAGGAAGTGGATAGAATTAAGATAGGTTAGGTAAAAGGAATTTTGAGGCAATTGGGCATTTGGGGATCACTTTAATATTTACCATAAGTATGTTTTTAAAAATATATAGCTCACTATTTGAACAATTCTTATACAAAGAGATTTAATTAACTGTAGCAAATTTGATCCTGGATTTTGAGCCATCTTCAAATTCAAATGTATGTTAATTATCCAGGTCAGCCTTGCAGAAGTTCAACTCAATTGTCATAGAGCCTGAAATGACCATAATGTACAAGCAGTGACTCAACTGTTTTTATCCTGTAAACCAGTGGGTTTCAGTCTAAGCTCCCTGGACATCTAGGAGTCCATAAGGGAAGAATTGAAGGTCCATAAGCTTTTTGCAGTATTTCATACAGTTGAAAGGAAATCGTATACTTACCTGACTTAAATTTCTGGGACTTCCCTGATGGTCCAGTGGTAAAGAATCCATTTTCCAATGCAGGGGATGTGAGTTTGATCACTGGCAAGGGAATGAACATTCTACATGCCAGGGGCAACTAAGCCCATGCACCGCAACTACTGAGTCCGAATGCCACAATTACAGAAGCCTGCACACCACAACGAAGACCCAGGGGGGTAGAAAAAAAAATTGAATCTCTTGGTTTTATAATTGAATTGTATCAAGTCAGGGCAGCAAGTCTGTTTTTCATTGCTGATCTTAAACTCTGGTTTAATGCACAGATACCGAAATCCACATTGATATGTACACCTACAGTGATTGGTTAAATAAATTCTGGGTCCACTTCCCATGGACTATCAGGGAAGTCCCAGAAATTTGAGTCAGGTAAGTATATGATTTCCTTTCAACTTTATGAAATCCTGCAAAAAGCTTGTGGATCTTCAATTCTTCCCTTATGGACTCCTAGATGTCCAGGGATCTCAGGCTGGAACCCACCAGTTTATAGGATAAAAACAATCGAGTCCCTGCTTGTCCATTATGGTCATTTCAGGCACTATGATAATTGGAGAGATGTGATCTTAATACATGTTTATATGGCTGCTATTATTCTGTTTATACAGGCTTCCCTAGTAGCTCAGACAGTAAAGCATCTGCCTGCAGTGCAGGAGACCCAGGTTCAATCCCTGGTTCGGGAAGACCCCCTGGAGAAGGAAATGGCAACCCACTCCAGGATTCTTACCTGGAGAATTTCACGGACAGAGGAGCCTGGTGGGCTGCAGTTCGTGGGGTCACAAAGAGTCAGACACAACTGAGTGACTAACACACACACACACACATTCTGTTTATAGAGGGCTTCCCTGGTGGCTCAGTGGTAAAGCATTCACCTGCCAAAGCAGGAGGCTTGGGTTCAATCCTTGAATTGGGAAAATCCCCTGGAGAAGAAAATGGCAGCCTTCTCTAGTATTCTTGCCTGCAAATCCCATGGACAGAGGAGCCTGGCAGGCTACATTCCAAGAGGTTGCAAAAGAGTTGGACACGACTGAGTGACTAAACAACAACATTCTATTTATATTCTAAAGACTGTTGCTCAAGATTACTAAAGTCATCTTTCCTGGAGATCTATAAACATGAGATAATTAGCCAGCTCTCTAAAATAATGATCTCTTGGAAATCCTTTTACTTTCCTCTTAAAATATATTAAAATATCATCTACCCCATTATTATAAAATATATTGATTAGGTGAGTATAATAATGCCTTCATGACAGAGACCTGTGGGTAATAAGTTGTTTCCAGAAATTATGTGCCTTTACAACATGGAGTTTAGGTCATCCTGTGAATGACAAGACCTTGATGTTTAGGATTTTCAGCAAGTCCTCATCTCCATAATGATAGTAAGCACTTGGTTATTTCTCTGCTTTATCCATGATTAGGCTCTCTGGATCCATATGTAAGGACAAAATGGACAAGAAGAATTTCTAAAATATTAACTCTTTATTTCTAGTCCAAGTTGTCAGAAACCCTTTAAGCCCCTAGACAGTTGTACATGTAATTGCCTAAAATCTACTTTGGAACAAAGCTATTCCTCTTCCTAAAGCCAAGACATGTCAGTAGGTCATTTTCAGCAGCCTTGAATTCATTTCTCTCACCTCACCAAGGTTCAGACTTCTGCACTAAGTTGCTGTTCCTCTCTACCCTTCAGAATAGTAATTAATCTTAATTCAGATGAGAAAACCCATAATTGCAACATCATCTTTAAATATACCCTCTACTTCAGTCTTAAAAATGATACATCTAAGTTTGAAAAGAAGTTGATGGGATTAGAAGCAGTATTGAAGACAAATTCTAACAGGAAACAGTTTTTTTTTTAAAGCATTGTTTTAAATATAAACCTACAAAAAATAAATATAATGCTACATATTTATTGAAAATTGATTCATATGTGATGGACAAATCACTTCCCAAATGTGCTTCTTTGTAAAGCTATGAAAAGCAAGGAGAAGTAGGTAGGACATGCATTATTGAGTATAAGGTCTTCTCACCCGTAAATGCTTATACAGGATATTCTTTTAAAACAAATGTAGTGAAAATTCCCCTTTTCTTCCTTGAAGCATCTGTGAGTCTTTCTTTAGATAAAATGAGCTTTTTTGGTGAGCACATGACAAGGAAGAGGTTCAGTGTAACAAGCAATCATGTTATTTTAAAAATCTCCATCTCAAATTAAGTTTACATATGGCAGCTTTTTAGAGAGGCTGGGTTGCAACATGTGAGCAATTTAAAAGTGTAACATTTCATTTACAGGTTCAGAGTAGCTTTCAATTCCATACTAGTGTGCTTCTAATTAAATCTTAATTGTACCATTCATTATGAATTGAAAGAAACACTGATATACTGGATTTTCTACAAGAGGAACACAAGATGGCCCTCATAAAATGGCTGGCTAATCCAAAGAAAAGGAGTAAAATGTAGAAATGATCCTTAAAATTAAAACCTAACATTTGAAGTTGCATGATTATTAAATTATCACAATATCTTTTTATAGACCCAAGTGATTTAAATATATATGATTAGTTATGGTAAATCACCAGAATGCATGAGGATCTGTGAGTAGGTAGCAAATGTAATGAAAATGACACATCCTATCATTTAAGTTGCTACTTTATCATATATCAATTTAATATATCCTTGTGAAATAAACATTTTTAAGTTGGTTTATCCTAAGGTCAGAAGAAGAAAGGACCAAAAATGTAAGTGAAGCCAATGCTGCTTTCTCATGGGATAGGAGTTTTTCTGAATTGCAGGATAACTACATTTGTCTCATTATACCTCTTTGGCATGTGCTTGGAATCTGAATTTTCAACATAGCATGAAATAATTTTCAAAAATAAATCAATGCCCCTTCCATTTTTAATTCCTCCTGTTTATAGTCATCATTCCTGAAATTTGGTGGCTTCAAATTTAAAAAAAATTTTTTTTCAAATTTAAAATTTAAATGAGCTCATTCTCTTGCAAACAGCTCTATAGAAAATAAATGAAAAAATAGCTTTAAAAAAATACACTAAGAAAGTTTCCAACAACATTGTGGAACTAAAGTTGAAAACAAAAGGTGTATTTCTGATATCAGGGGGCGGGAAGATAGCATCTCAGCCCTAGGTTTTTCGATAGTCTGGAACTGACCATTTATCCTTTTTTAGATATAAAGAAAATAGATAATAATGTACCAAACATCCGTGTATTCACAAACCAGATCTTAACAATTAACATTCTATTGTGTTGTTTAAAGTCATCTTTAGAAAAGTAATTTAAAAAATTCTCCTTCAGTTTTCCTCTAATGTCATTCCCTCCTATTCCTTTCTCCCCAATTCAGGCTATAACCTTCCTAATTTGGTGTGAGTATTAGTATCTATGATAGTGTTAGTTGCTCAGTTGTGTCCAACTCTTTGCAACCCCATGGACTGTAACCTGCCAGGCAACTCTGTTCATGGAATTCCCCAGGCAAGAATACTGGAGTGGGTAGCTATTCCCTTCTCCAAGCGATCTTCCCAACCCAGGGATTGAACTCAGGTCTCCTGCATTGCAGGCAGATTCTTTATTGTCTGAGCCACCAGGTAAGCCCATTAGTATCTACTGCTTCATAACAAATTAACCCAAAACTTGGTGGCTTAAAACAACACCATGTATTACCTCACAGTTTCTGTATATCAGGAATATGTGTGGTGTAGCTGGATCGTCAGGCTCAGGATCTTTCACAAGGCCTTCGATAGAGTGTCAGCTGGAGCTGCAGTCATTCCTAGGTTCAACGGGGGCAGAATCAACTTCCAGGTTCACTCACTGGTTGTTGGCAGGATTTAGTTCCTTGAGAATTGTTGTACTGAGGATTACAGTTCCTTCCTGGCTCTTGGCTAGAGGCTGCCCTCAGTTCTTTGCCCCAAGAGCAGCTTACAACATTCAACTTACTTCATCAAAGCTAGAAGAGCCAGAGTCAACAAAGGAGAAGTCATAGTTTTTTATACTTCATCTTGAAAGTGACTCTGTTCATTACAAGCAAGTCACTAAACCAAGGCCAAACTTAAGGGGAGGAAATTATACCAGAGCATGAAGTCTAGGAGGCAGGATTCATTGAAAGCCATCTTGGGCTCTAACTAATGTATATCACTTCATGGCAAATAGATGGAGAAACAATGGAAACAGTGGCTGACTTTATTTTTCTGGGCTCCAAAATCACTGCGGATGGTGATTGCAGCCATGAAATTAAAATATACTTACTCCTTGGAAGGAAAGTTATGACCAACCTAGATAGCATATTATAAAGCAGAGACATTACTTTGTCAACAAAGGTCCGTCTAGTCAAGGCTGTGGTTTTTCCAGTGGTCAGGTATGGATGTGAGAGTTGGACTACAAAGAAAGCTGAGCACCGAAGATTTGATGCTTTTGAACTGTGATGTTGGAGAAGACTCTTGAGAGTCCCTTGGACTGCAAGGAGATCCAACCAGTCCATCCTAAAGGAGATCAGTCCTGTGTGTTCATTGGAAGGACTGATGTTGAAGCTGAAACTCCAATACTTTGGCCACCTCATGTGAAGAGTTGACTCATTGGAAAAGACCCTGATACTGGGAGGGATTGGGGGCAGGAGAAGAAGGAGACGACAGAGGATGAGATGGCTGGATGGCATCGCCGGCTTGATGGACATGGGTTTGAGTAAACTCCAGGAGTTGGTGATGGACAGGGAGGCCTGGCGTGCTGCGGCTTATGGGGTTGCAAAGAGCTGGACACAACTGAGCAACTGAACTGAACTGAATATATATCTTTAAAATAGCTGAACTGAATATATGTCTTTAAAATAGCTAATCATTATATACTTTTGTATAAATACCTATCAGTGAACCTTTTGTATATATAAATATGTACGATGTTTCATGTTTTCAGTTTATAGAAATGGTTTCATAATGTATGAATTATTATGCATCTTGCTCTTTCATCTCAATATTATATTTTTGACATCTATTCATTGATCTATTTAGATCTAGTTAGTACCTTGTATCCACTATTCAGTATTTGTTCTATGGATTAACACATTTTACTGAAAATTCTACTTATTCATTTTCCTATTAATGGACATTTATTTCCTTTTTTTCTTTTTGGTGTTACGAATGAAGTGACAATTAGCATCTCTGGATATGTCTCTTTGAGTACATAAGCAAGAGTTTCTAAAAACCTAGAAGCTATTGAAATATTATTACATATTTGCAAATTGTTCTTCTAAAGTGATTATACCTGTTTATACTTATGCCAGTAGTTTAAGAGATTTACCTTTACCCAGCTTGCATGCCAACCCTTAGCTGGTAATACATGCTATCTCATTGTTATTTTATGTTTTTTTTTTTTCTTGATTACCTATAAAGCTGATCATCTTTTCACATGTTGATAAATCATTTGAATTTCTTAGTCTCTTCAGTCTCTGTTGTTCACATACTATGACCATCTTCCTACTGGATTGTTTGTGCTTTTCATTACACTTTGATTATATGCCTTTTGTTTTACAAAAAACAGTTTAACATAGCCAAATATTAGTTCTTGGCCTTTATGATTTATGGTTTTTATTTTTAGTTCAAGAAATCTTCTGTGATCCAAGATGCTAAAGATACTGACTATATTTTCTTCAAGCAGTTTGGTTTTTTACACTTCAAGTTTTAATCTATTTTAAATTTGCTTTTGTGTTTTGTGTGAAGTAAGGATCTTAATTTTCTGTATGGCAAGTGAATTACAACTTCATTTATTAACTCGTCCGTCCTTTCACCCCTGATTTTAAATATCACTTCTATCATAGATTAGTATCCCTTAAAGGCATGAGTCTGTTTCTGGAATTTCTGTTTCACTCAGCTAATCTCTTTGAACAGTCTTGAATCAATACCAAACTATCTTAATTACCAAAACTTTATAATTACTAAATACTTTAAAGAACAGGTCCCACTTCCTTGTTCATTTTTTTCAGAATTGTTTGGAATATTTGTAGATATTTGTTCTTCCATCTGCATTTTAATCAGATTCTCAAGTTGCATAAAAATCCAGGTGGGATTTTTATTGGAATTATTTTAAATTTACACATATCCTGAAACTGAGTCTTCCCAAACAAGAACATAGTATTACCTCCATTTTTAACAAGCCTTCCTTATATCCTTCATAATATGCTGTAGTTTTCTTCTGTAAAAAAGTATACACCTTTTGTTAGATTTAGTCCCAGATACCTTATAGTATGTTTAATATAGTGAATGATATCTTTCTTTCCTGTTAGATTTTTAATTTTTTATTGCTTATTTATAGAAATGCTGTTGATTTGTATGTTATAAATTTTGCCATTAATTTTACAAGATTACCTATAATTTACCTTAAATTTTCCATGTAGATTATTGTAGCATCTTCAAATAAGAACAGTTTTTACTTTTTCTTTTGGGGTGTATATTTGTCATTTATTTTGGCCATCCAGCATCTCAACTCCTTTCTGTTTTTAAGGAATTTCCTGCATTGTGAGTCTGGTTGTAAGACAAAGACTTCTTCCTCTTTAGGAGCTTAAAATATTTCAGACTTCCCTCCCAGCCTTCCTTGCAGCTGAGGAATAGGCATTTAATGACACTAGTAGTGACAGCAGTGACAGTAACAATAGTGATGGAGCAGAGGTGGCATTGGTGTTAGCAGGAGTAGCAGTAGCAGTCAACTTGCAGGAGTAGAAGTGACAGTGGTCTAACAGTAATGTCTGAGGCTCAGTGGTGGCAGCAAAGGATTTCTTCTCAGACTATTTCTACCACATGTTATGGGCTCTTGTGGAAATGCAGCCTTAAGCCTGGTTTTTCAACTCTCCCAATAATTCTGTGAGCTGACAAATATTCTTGTAATAAGCTCTTTCTGCCTAATCAGCCAGTCAACTGTATCTATTGCTCATAACTAAGAACAGTAAAGCATATATTTTGGATCTTTAAACCTCTAAATCTCAGTGGATTTGCAAGGATCTCTGTATAATGTTGAATAATAGGAGTGATAGTATATAGTATTATCTTGTTCCCAACTTTAAAAGGGAATTTTTCTGAAGTTTTAAAATACTTAGCATAATGTTTGTGTATGTTTTTAGTAGATAGCAAATAATCAGGTTAGGGAAATTCTCTCCTATTAATATTTTACTGAGAGATTATTTAAAATCATGAGTGGGGATTGCATTTTATCAAATGATTTTAAATGTATCTTTTGAGATAATCATATATTTATTCTTTGGTATGTTAATATGGTCAATTAAATTAATAGTTACCTAAAGTTACCGTTTTTGCACTCAATTTATTTTGCATTTGTGCTCATGAGATTAAAGTTTTATTTTCTTCTACTTCACTTTGGGTTTCAAGGTTATCCCAGCTTCATAAAATGAGTTTGGTAGCTTTCCCTCTCTCTTTTTTTCTAGGACAGTTTGCAGAGATACAGTTTTTCTTTCTTCATGGACTGGTATAACTCACCTATGCCTGTGTGTTAATCGTGGTGTTTTTTTCTTTTTTTTTTTGGTATTTTATGATGCCTTGACATCTTGGGGCCTTATAGACTTGAGGAGGGACTTCTCCTTCCTGAACTAGACTATTCATAGAGATAACAAACAATTTTGCCTTTGAACATGTCTTTGTTCATGAACTTCCAGATGTACAAACTGGATTTAGAAAAGGCAGAAGAACCAGAGGTCAAATTGTCAACCTTTCTTGGATCATAGAGAAAGCAACAGAGTTCCAGAAAAACATCTACTTTTGCTTTACTGACTACACTAAAGTCTTTGACTATATGGATCGCAACAAACTGTGGGAAATTCTTAGAGATGAGAATACCAGACCACCTTACCTGTCTCCTAAGAAACCTGTATGCAGGTCAAGAAGCAACCATTAGAACTGGACATAGAGCAACTGACTGGTTCAAAACTGGGAAAGGAGAACAAAAAGACTATATTGTCACTCTGCCTATTGAACTTCTCTGCAGAGTACATGAGGTGAAATGCTAGGCTGGATGAATTCCAAGCTGGAATTAAGACTGCCAGAAGAAATATCAGCAACCTCAGATATGCAGTTGATACCACTCTAATGGCAGAAAGTGAAGAGGAACTAAAGAGCCTCTTGATGGAGGTGAGAGAGAAGAGTGAAAAAGCTGGCTTAAAACTCAGCATTCAAAAAACTAAGACCATGGGATCCAGTCCCATCACTTCGTGGCAAATGGGGGAACAATGAAAACAGTGACAGATTTTATTTTCTTGGGCTCCAGAATCACTGCAGACGGTGACTGCAACCATGAAATTTAAAGACGCTTGCTCCTTGGAAGGAAAGCTATGACCAACCTAGACAGCATATTAAAAAGAAGAAACATCACTTTATTGACAAAGGTCCATATAGTCAAAGCTATGGTTTTTCCAGTAGTCATGTACAGAGGTGAGAGATGGACCCTAAAGACAGCTGAACACTGAAGAATTGACCCTTTCAAATTGTGGTCCTGGAGGACTCTTGATGGTTTGCCTGGTGGCTCAGTTGGCAAAGAATCTGCCTGCAATGCAGGAGACTGGCTGCAGTGCAAGAGACCTGGGTTCAATCTCTGGGTCAGGAAGATCCCCTGGAGAAGGAAATGGCAACCCACTCCAGTATTCTTGCCTGGGAAATCCCATGGACAGAGGAGCCTGATGGGCTCTAGTCTGTGGGTTCATAAGAGTCAGACATGACTTAGTGACTGCTTGAGAGTTCCTTGGACAGCAAGGAGATCAAACTAGTTAATTCTAAAGGAAACAACCCTGTATATTCATTGGAAGGACTGATGATGAAGCTCTAATACTTTGGCTGCCTGATGCAAACAGCCGGCTCATTGGGGAAAAAAACCTAATGCTGGGGAAGGGCAGGAGGAGAAAGGGGCAACAGAGAAGGAGATGGTTGGATGGCACCACCGACTCAATGGACAGGAGTTTGAGCAAGCTTTGGAGTATAGTGAAGGACAGGGAAGCCTGGCATGCTGCAGTCCATGGGTCACAAAGAGTCAAATACGACTTAGTGACTGAACAACGTCTTTGTTGTGAAAACCAAACAACCCTAAGTCTAGATCTCCCTCCTTTTATCCAAGTGCTGTAGTCTGGGACTTTTATCCCCCAGTGGTAAATCATCCTAGGGTCAGTAGTGAACAACTGGGACTACCCCCTTATAGCCCAGAGCCTGCCAAAAGTATTCAAACTATCCAGTTCCGAAGGTGCTCAGTTTGCCTACCATGCCCCATCCATTCCTTCCCACTAAAAACCACAATCAAGGATCTGGCTATACCTTCCTCCTTGCTCCTTCTGTCTCTTGATCATCCCTGCCTGCTTTCATGTGTGGCCCCTCTGCTTGGCATTTTGTGCCTTCTATTTCTAGAGATCTGAAAGTATAAAAACTTCTTCCTTCATGACAATAACTTTTGTGTCTTAAGGTCTTAATACCCGATTAAGACAAACCCTGAGTATATTTTAAAACAGCCTTATGCTTTTCAGAGGGATAGTTTTTTATATCAGTAAAATTTTCTTAACAGTTATTGCTCTATTCAGTTTTTCTGTTTCTTCTTGACTGTTAGTGATTTTTATTTTTCTAGAAAATTGACTATTATATCTTTTTCCAAGCATACTGGCAAAATTAATAAAATGTTCCTGATTTTTAAATTATTTACAACTTCTGTAGTTGTGTTGCCCTTTAAAATTTCTAATAATGTTCACTTGATGCCATTATCTTGTTTTCTTGATTATGTTATAAAAGGTATGTATATCTTTTTGGTCTTTTCAAACAAACTGCACTTGGTTTTATTAATCATATTTTTATTTTTCTGTTTGTTTTCGTTTTAATTTCTGATTTTATCTTTATTTTTTCTTTCACTCTACTTTCTATGGATTTTTTTTTTTCTTTGTAGCTTCTGGTGTTGAATGCCTAATCCCATTTATTTTTAGTTGTTCTTATTTTCAAATACATTCTCCACTCCCTAGTTTTTTTCCATGTTCAAAGAACTCAATTACTGTAATACTCCTGGCCTCTCCATCCCTTTACTTACTTCATTGCAGAGCAAGTAAAGAGACTTATTTGATTGGTGAATTTTAGAAGAGTTCTAAATTCTTCTAAGAACTAAGGACATTTAGCTTAACTCTTCTCCCTTCTTTCTGAAAGTTAATGATCAGCAAAGACCATGAGTTCTCCTCTGCTCTTCCATGATATCTCACTTAGACAGGATTCAGTGTGAGGAAACCTGCCCACATCCAGTGTTGTTGTGTATAAACTCCCAGTTCTGGACCTATGTTCCCACCCTTGAGTGTCCTGGTTTGTTACTGTTTCTCCATGATTAAGATTACCATTTTAAGATTACCCTTAAGATTACCATCTTTCTTACTTTCCTGTGTGTCTTATAGAATGAAAGCATATTCCTTAGGGCTTGTAAATTGTAGAGGCCATGTCAATGAAGTATACTTAATATTCTTCCGAGTTATAGTTACTGTGAAAATCATATAAAGGAATTAGATGAATATTGGAAAGCGCAGAAAAAGTGGCTAATAATTAACTCAACATTATAGAGCAGCCATTATCACTATTCTTTATATATTCTTTTGCCATGATATATATATTTTCATACTTGTAATCATGTAACATATCTAGCATATATATTTTTCCTGTCTAGAATGTCTTCATACTTATAATTTTCAATGACAGCATATTTCATTGAGTAGACATTTCATAATGTAACCACACCATATCACTTTCAATTTTAACACTGTAATAAACATTTTCACATATTTAATATTTCCTATCTTTTAAATTTTCCCTTGGGATTAATATTTATAGTTGTTGAATTAAATAAAGTGATCATTTTTGTGAATCTTAATGTGGGTTCCAGTTATATCCCAAATAACTGTTAGTTTAATAATAATTCATGTAATGCATGAGTACCTCAGTTATACCAAAACCTTGCCAAAATTGGATAATTAAAAACAATTTAATATAGGTGGGTTTTTTGTTATTAAATAGTACATTTGAACATATTTTGCTTTCTATAAAACCAGATTTCCCTCTCTTTTTTTCAGGAATATCTGTGATTTTTCCTACTGATTTTTTGAAGTTTTAATGTTTCCTTTTTCAGTGTGTATGAGTTATTTATATAAGTTATGAATACTTTTGAGACACTTGCAATAAATTTTCCCTGGTACTTAAAAATATTTGAGATAACACACAAAAATATATACACAAGCTTAAAATTAATATAAGGATTTTTTTAAAGCTGGAAAAAAAAAGAAAGAATCTAATATGCTAATCATAGGAACTAGCAAATGACCTATTGTGAAATTTAGCCCTATAGACTTAGTCTATAGCCATAGACTTAGTCTATCAACATGAGGTTCAACTCCTGGTCTGCCACTACTATTTACCTCTAATTTACCTATTTAACCTCATGAAGCCACAGTGTTCCCATCTAGTAGCAACTGTACTTTTATAATAAGGAGTAAAAAAAAAATGTGTAGAATTCCTGGCACCTATTACTGGTAGTTATAAAATTCTTATTATCAGAAAAGGACAAACATAATTATCCTTTATAAAAGATGAAACTTTCCTGGTACTAAATTCTTAAAATTACCACCTATCATATATATAGTTCCCCTTCTTTCTTCTCAAAGCTGGGGTGGGCTTCCTAAAGCATGTGGTTGAAAAGAACCATGTGACTAATCCTGGCTAATGAATTTTGAGCAGATCTCTTTTGGGCTAGAACATTTGACTGTTTATACTAGACCTTTCAAAGTCCTCTTTCTGTTGGCTGTGGCAACTGGCAGTATTGGAGAAGGCAGTTTGTTCCATTAGACTGGGTCTCAGAATAGAAAAGCAAGGAGCAGAAGCCTCTAACCTCACTGCAGTGGCTATGTAGCATGGTTGGTGGTTTAGTTGCTAAGTCATGTCCAACTCTTGCGATCCCATGGACTGTAGCCTGCCAGACTCCTCTGTCCATGGGATTTTCCAGGCAAGAATACTGGAGTGGACTAGGTTGCCATTTCCTTCTCCAGGGGATCGTCCCGACCCAGGAATCGAACCTGGGTCTCCTGCATTGCAGGCAAACTCTTCACCAACTGAGCTATTCATGAGCAATAAATAAATCTTTGTTCTTATAAACCACTAAGATTTGAGGTTGTTACTAAAACATAACCTAAACTCTCCTAACTGAAACAAGAAAAATAAGTTTCTTCATTCCTACATGTTACTGCTCTAGGGAATTCTATAAATGCATCAGGAAGCTACAAAACTGACTTGTGCTGCACCCCTGTTTGGGCTTCCCAGGTGGCATTAGTGATAAAGAACCTGCCTGCTGATGCAGGGGACATAAGAGACTTAGATTCTATCCCTGGATCAGAAAGATCTGCTGGAGGAGGGCACGGCAACACACTCCAGTATTCTTGCCTGGAGAATCTCATAGACAGAGGGGCCTGGCAGGCTAAGTCCATGGGGCTCAGAGAGTTGGACTGACTGAAGCAACTTGTCACACATGCACACACTCCTATTTACAGATGGGCCTACCTACTCTACAGTAGCAACATGCTGGTCAGGTCCTGTCTACTTGAGTACCACACTGTCCATGAAACAGCAGCCCTTCCAGGAAAAGGGATTAATACTACTCACTACCCTCTATTCACCTTTTATTTTGATGAGTGAAAGAATCCTTTTATGAAACAGCTTATGGACAGTGAGAGAACTGTTACGTAGCCCAGATATGTAAGATGAAATCCTAAACAGTTTGCTATTTTCAAATTGTCAACTAGTTATCTCTGTGACATTTATTGAATAAACCTTCCCTCTTAATTTTTTTGCTATACCTCCTTATCCTACCTTATTTTATATAATTATCTATATCTAGCCTATTCTAAATTTGTATATGTTTTTATACCACTGTGTCAGTGTTTCAACAAATGTTACTAATATTTTCATAATTTCCAAAATATTTGAAACGACAAAAAGTGAATGGATAAACTTGTGGTATATCCATATGGTCACATATTATTCAGATATTTTTTTTTAAGATGAAGATGATACAACAGCAGAGTAGAAAGACCCTGAGCCCACCTGAGGAGTTCATAGACACACCAAATATCACAACTATCCACAGAACAACTATCAGTGCAAACCACTGAAACCTACCAGGAAAGATCTTCTACATCTAAAGAAGGAACCACAAGAAGACAGGTTAGAGGGCTGGACTCATAGTTCAGTCAAGTCCAATACTCCCAGGTGGGTGACCAACGAACTGGAGAATAATAACATTGCAGATTCTCCCAAAGGAGTGAGAAGTCTGAGCCCCACATTGGGCTCCCCAGCCTGGGAGTATTGCACAAGGAAGACAAGACCCTAGACATTTGGCTTTGAAGGCCAGTGGTCTTTACTTTCAAGAGTCCTAGAGGGCTGGGGTGAATAGACTTCACTCTTAAGGGCACACACTAAATCTCACACACTCTGGGACCTAGGGCAGAAGCAGTGATTTGAGAGAAGCCTGGGTCAGACCTCCTTACTCACCTTGAAGAGTCTTCTGGAGAGTCAGGAAGCAACTGCGGCTCACCCTGGGAATGTAGACACTGGCAGCAGCCATTTGGGGATGCTCCTTCTACCGTATGGACACTGGTGCTGGAGACCTACCTGGTAGCAGAAAAATGGAAAAGTAGTGAGGCGGACAAAACATACATAGCAGAGGTCCCAGCATAAGCCTAACAGAGGTGAGCTCTGGGATTCACACATCTGAGTACATTTGGTGGGGTTGGAGGTGTGAGGGTGTGGGAAGGCAGCTGCTAAAGTCTGGAGCTTGAGAAAGCCAAGGCCTTGCTGAGAAATAATGGATTCCTGGGGCCATGGGCTTGACATTTGGTTCAGGGACAAAGGGATAGGTAGAGAAGTGATTTTGAGCATAATAAGAAATCTGGCTTAGACTGGCTCCCCAAGTCCAGCCCCTTAAAATCCTCTTCTTCTAAGCAAAGGATCTGAAAGAACTAAACCAGCAAGAACTAAAAGATATAGTTTTTAAAATTATGCTGTCTGTAAAAAGTTAAGATGTTGAGTCTCCAGAGACATCAATATTAGTGACTCTTCAGGAAGGATCATGGACTTATCTGTGAGGGGAGAAGAGCCAGGAGTATGTTCTGAGAGTATTTCAGGGCACTCGCACGTTCAGGCTGGTGCGGAGATAAGCAGTGCCCAGAATGGAGACTTTGTTGGGACAAAATAAGACACCTTACTGGAGCACATCAGAGGAAAAGGGCTGATGTCCCAGGATGGCCACAGGACGAGTTCTAGGGACAGCATGTAAGACTCCCAGGGAGTTCTCAGAAACAAAGGGTCTGGCGTTCCCACAAAGAAGTACTAATGCACTTCTTTACTACCTGTTTGGAAAACATGAGATATCTTTCAGCCCTACGGTTACCCTTTTGCTCACTTCCATGTTTGGTAGTTTCCCCTCACTTCTCGTTCAGATAGTCCTTCTCCACTCAAGAGAAGCTAATACTGGCCCTTGTATGGACACTACATTCCCATTATATACCCCCACCTCCACCAGCCATGATTTTATGTACCCCAGTTGTGTATAAATTTTGGAACTAACTTCTATTCTGATGTGAAGAATATTCCACTGGTGCTTGCCAGGGTCAAGATTAGAACTCAAGTCTTACGAATACACTTCTCACCTGAAGAGGGAGGTCATTTGCGGGGTGGGGGGGCAGGATGGGGGGCAGGGACGTCAGTCATCTAAGTTTGGAAAGCTCAGACACAAAACTAGAACACTGGTCAGAATCTAAGGAGGGAGACAGCCTCTCTCAAGTTAGATTCCTGGGAGTTTAAATAGCACTAAGTCTGTGCTTGACTGATGGAGGTCAGAATGGCATCTACCAGTGGTAGAGGGAAGCTAACCAAAAGCTTTCTTTCCCTGGGTTCTCTGACTAATGGTGTCTTTAGTCATGGATCATGCTGTCTTGCAAACTGTTTATTTCTGTCTTATCATCTCTTTTTCTAGTTAGCCTTGAGTAAAATTTTTTTTTAATGTTCTAACCGTATTTCTGCTGTACTACCAGGAAACAAGAGGGCTGACTGCCCACTTTTGGCTCCTGGGGTGAAGAATCTGAACTTTATTTGAATTAAATAAGAATGACATTATTTTACTGGAGGCTCTTTAAGTTTTTTTTAAATGTAAGTTATTGTTACCCTTCCAGAACATTTTGAGTTTTTAACATAGTTACAGGTTTTTCCCACTGTTGAAGGAATTTTCAAGCATTTAGAAATCACATGTAGCAGACATTTTTGGACAGGAGTAACTAGAAATCCTTCTATAGTGGAAATCTCCTGTTGTCAAGGGCACTTTCTGACTCATAGTACCCTGGTTTTTTTAAAATGGAAGTATAGTTGATTTTATTATGTTAGTTTCAAGTGTGCAGCACAGTGGTTCAGTATTTCTGCAGGTTATACTCCATTATAAGGTATTACTTCAGTTCAGTTCAGTCATTCAGTCGTGTCCAACTCTTTGCAACCCCATGGATTGCAGCACACCAGGCTTCCCTGTTCATCACCAACTCCCGGAGCTTGCTCAAACTCATACCCATTGAGTCAGTGATGGCATCCAACCATCTCAATCCCCTGTTGTCCCCTTCTCCTCCTGCCTTCAATTTTTCCCAGCATCAGAGTCTTTTCCAAGGAGTCAGTTCTTTGCATCAGTATTGAAGTTTCAGCTTCAACATCAGTCTTTCCAATGAATATTCAGGACTGATTTCCTTTAGGATTGATTGGTTTGATCTTGAAGTCCAAGGGACTCTCATGAGTCTTCTCCAACACCACAGTTCAAAAGCATCAAATCTTCGGTGCTCAGCTTTCTATGAGGTCCAACTCTCCCATCCATACATGACAACTGGAAAAACCATAGCTTTGACTAGATGGACCTTTGTTGGCAGAGTAATATCTCTGCTTTTTAATATGCTGTCTAGGCTGGTCATAGCTTTTCTTCCAAGGAGCAAGCATCTTTCTTTTAATTTCATGGCTGCAGTCACCATCTGCAGTGATTTTGGAGCCCAAAAAAATAAAGTCTGTCACTGTTTCCATTGTTTCTCCATCTATTTGCCATGAAGTGATGGGACCAGATGCCATGATCTTAGTTTTCTGAATGTAGAGTTTTAAGCCTACTTTTTCACTCTTCTCTTTGACTTTCATCAAGAGGCTCTTTAGTTCTTTGGTTTCTGCCATAAGGGTCGTGTCATCTGCGTATCTGAGGTTATTGATATTTCTCCCAGCAATCTTGATTCCAGCTTGTGCTTCATCCAGATACAAATTACTCTATATAAAATAAATAGGCAACAAGGATATACTGTGTAGGACAGGGATTACACACATTATAACCTCTCCCCTTTGGTAACCACAGTTTCCTTCCCATATCTGTGAGTCTGTTTCTGTTTTGCATATACATTCATTTGTATTACCTTTAGATTATTATTATTATTATTATTAGATTCCACATATAAGTGATATTATATAGTATTTGTCTTTACCTGTCTGACTTATCCCACTAAAGCATAATATTCTCTAGGTCCATCCACATTGCTGCAAATGGCAGTATTTCATTTTCTATGACTGAGTAATAGTCCATCTTCTCAATTCAGTTGTCTATGTTTTAATTATTATTATATTTTAAATTTCTTGGCTGCACTGTACAGCATGTGGGATCTTATTTCCATGACCAGGGATTGAACCCACGTCCTCTGCCTTGGATGCACAGAGTCTTAATTGCTGGGCCACCAAGGATGCCCCTCAGTCATCTATTGATAGACACTTGGGATGGACACTTGGTACATACATGTCTTGGCTATTATAAACAGTGCTGCTGTGAACACCAGGATGTATGTATCCTTTCATATTAGTGTTTTCACTTTTCCAGATATATATCCAGGAGTTGAATTGCTGGATCATATGTTAGTTCCATTTTTAGTTTTTTGAGGACACACCATACTGTTTTCCATAGTTGCTGTACCAATTTACATCACCACCAACAGTGTTCAAGGGTTCCCTTTTCTCCACATCCTCTCCAGCATTTGTTGTTTGTAGACTTTTTGTTGATACCCTGTCTTACATTTTGTGCTCTGCAGATCTTCCAGTATTTCTTACTCTCACTCCAACCCAGTCTGATATCTTTAAAACTCTCTAATAGCCTTAAACAAACCATGGAATTCAAAGACTAGTAAAATTCAACTTCATCTACCTTAGCACTCAAGGTACTCATCGCCTCCTAGAGGTTGGAACCAATCTTTTTTAAAAAAAAATTTAATTGGAGGATAATTATTTTATAATGTTGTGTTGGTTTCTGTCCTACAACATGAATCAGTCATAACTCTTCTTTCCCTCCCACCCCCACCCCATCTCACCCCTCTAGGTCGTCACAGAGCACCAAGCTAGGCTCCCTGTGTTACACAGCAGCTTTCCACTAGCTAGCTGTTTTACATATGGTAGTGTATATACGTCAATGCTATCTTTTCAATTTGTCCCACTTTCTCCTTCCTTCCCTGTATCCATAAGTCCATTCTCTACATCTATATCTCCATTCCTTCCCTGCACATAGGTTCATCAGTACCATTTTTTTCTAGATTCCTTATATATGCTTTAATATACTGTATTTGTTTTTCTTTGACTTAACTTCATTCCATGTGTGGAGCCAATCTTTGTCTGACTACCATCCCTTGTGGTCAAAGAAGTCAGGAATAAGGGTATTCTTATTTCTTACCATTCTTCAGAATGAATGACTTGGTTTCATGGAAATGTAGGAGATGGTATGTATTAGAGAACAAAGAGGGTTGGGCTTGATGTAGGTGGATCAGCATTTCATTTATGCCCAACCTCCATCTCTCTCTTGCTGCCTCTACAATAGAGATTTGAATGCCAGATACAGCTTTCCCAGCTCTCTAGCAGTTTAGGATGCCATATGACCCAGTTCTGACCCAAAAGAATACTGCTAGAGGGGTTCTGGTGAAGCATATGTTCCCCTAATTGACAGGAATAGATGTGGCTGGCATGGCCTTTTCTTGAGCTACCGTCTTCTGTCTTGAATGCAGAAATAATGACTGGACATGCAACAGCCACCTTGAGACCCCACAGAAAAGACTGAGAGACAACAGCTATCCTATAATCGTTAAGTCACTAAAGTAAAGCAGCTGCTGACCTCTGGCCTTCTCATTGTGTAAGGAAGATAAAATCCTGTTTGTTCAAGACCCTGGAATTTGTGTTTCTGATACTTTTAGCTAAACACAAACAACCTTTATTATAAACAGCCTAGTTCTGGGGATCAGAATATTTCTAAGTGAGAAGAATATCCCCTTTGGTTTATCTGTCAAAAACTATGCAAACAAAAAGTTCACTTAAACAATGAAGATGGGATTTGGGGTTTCAGATGCTCATTACCAAGCAAATCAAATTTCTTGTATCTGGTGTTCCAGACCAGAGTGATCCAAGCTGGTTAATTCCCAATTAAGATTTTTAAGTCAAAGACTGACTCTTTAAGTCCAGTTTTTAAATACTCCTTTGATTTCAAGTGGCAGAATACCAGGAAGCATTATTGCCTGTCATGTTTCTTGTCATAGACAAGGATTTGGAGTCAAAAATCAGAAGATTTGAATTTTGGATTTGTGTGTGCCCCAAAGGCACTATGTTACCCCTAAAGTGACTTCTCTGTCACTCCTCTATACAATAAGAAAAATGATATGTATCACTGGTAAAAAGAAATAATTTACTTGAAATATGCTTTGAAAAGGATGATGTGCTTCTCCTAGTGAAATGCCTGATTCAAAGTTATAGAGTAATGGGAACTTTATAATGAGGGAGTGATATCACCTGAACACACTGATCAACCTGAGCGTCACTCAAACCAGAACAAGACATTGCAGGCCTGATTCTGTGCAATGTGAAATTCACCTCTAATATATACTTGCCCAAACATGGAAGAAAGAAAAGAACCTGAATTTATTCATTTTTAGATCTTATTTCTAGTCTTCAGAAATGCAGAAGATAGAAAATCAAGTTGAACTGCTTCACTGACACATGAAACTTCTGCTAAATGATACCATGAGGAAGCAAGCAGGCAAATTCCATTCCTCAGCACAATTGACCTGGTTTCTTAAAAAATAAAACAGTCAATGTCATGTGAAAAGAGGGGCCAGGAGATAGGAGAGAACTATAGTAAAAGATTTCAAAAGACTAAAAAGCCATAACAAAAACAAACCAAAAAATTTTTTCAAAAGATTTAAGAGCTGTACAATCAAAAGCAAGTGTATCTCATTTGGATTCAAACAGACTATTAAAATTTTTCTTTTAAATGATTAGAGAAATTTCAGTATGGACTGGATATTATATGATATTAGAGAATTACTATTTTTCTTAAGTGTGATATTGACATTGCAACTATGATATGTCATTTTTTGAGATGTATAGTGAAATGTTTAAGGGTGAAATGGTATGTATTATCTGGCATTCACTTTAAAGTACCCTAAGCAAACCAAGAGGGAGATAGGAAGCAAGAAGGCAAATGTGATGCTTATTGGAGTTGGGTGATGGATTCATGGGGAGTTGTTATACCCTTGTGTGTGGTGAAAATTTTTCACAATAAAATCTATGAAAAAAAAGTATGACATGCTAGGACTTCCCTGCTGGCCCAGTGGTTGAGAATCTGCCTGCCAGTGCAAAGGATGCCAGGTTCAATCCCTGGTTCAAGAAGATTCCACCTGCCACGGGGCACCTAAGCCTCAGTGTCACAACTACTGTGCCTGTGCACCTAGAGCTCCATAAGAGAAGCCACTGCAGTGAGAGGCCCATGCACTGCAACAAAGAGGAGACCCCACTCCCCGAAACTAGAGAAAGCCTGTGTGCAGCAACGAAGACTCAGCACAGCCAATAAATAAATAATTTTTTAAAGTATGACATGCTATATAATGTGACATACTATTCAAGTTTTCTGTTTTCTGCTGAATGTTAATTTGGGTTTTTAAAATCTAGATATAGTCTGAGTAGATTTTCAGTTTTCACCAAAGGGATGATGGCATCCCAACACACCATTCAGGGTACTAAACTCTTCCTTATATGCCCTGAGAATTCTTCTAAAGAGCAAGCTTGTATCTACAGAGCACAAAGGAAAGCAAAATTATATAATCATCTGGTGACAGAGAGTGGACTACACAATTCAGATAATTCAGTCTTTCAGTGTATGCTCTGACCTGAATTGTGCAGTTTGGCTGTCTCAAAACTTGAATTGCTTTAATGCTTATTTATGGAGAAGGCAATGACAACCCACTCAGTACTCTTGCCTGGAAAATCCCGTGGATGGAGGAGCCTGGTAGACTGCAGTCCAATGGGGTTGCAAAGAGTCGGACACGACTGAGTGACTTTACTTTCACTTTTCACTTTCATGCATTGGAGAAGGAAATGGCAACCCACTCCAGTGTTCTTGCCTGAAGAATCCCAGGGACGGGGGAGCCTGGTGGGCTGCTGTCTATGGGGTCGCACAGAGTCGTACACGACTGAAGCGACTTAGCAGTAGCAATGCTTTTTTAACTTATATGCAGAGTACATCATGCAAAATGCTGGGCTGGATGAAGCACAAGCTGGAATCAAGATTGCTGGGAGAAATATCAATAACCTCAGATTGGAAGGTGACACCACCCTTATGGCAGAAAGCAAGGAGGAACTAAAGAGCCTCTTGATGAAAGAGGAGTGTGAAAAAAAAACTGGCTTAACACTCAGCATTCTAAAAACGAAGATCATGGCATCAAGTCCCATCACTTCATGGCAAATAGGTGGGGAAACAATGGAAACAGTGAAATCTTTTATTTTCTTGGACTCCAAAATCACTGCAGATGGTGACTGCAGCCATGAATTTAAAAGACGCTTGCTTCTTGAAAGAAAAGCTATGACCAACCTAGACAGCATATTAAAAAGCAGAGACATTACTCTGCCAACAAAGGTCCGTCTGATCAAAGCTATGGTTTTTCCAGTAGTCATGTATGGATGTGAGAGTTGGACTATAAAGAAAGCTGAGCACCGAAGATTTGATGCTTTTGAACTGTGGTGTTGGAGAAGACTCATGAGAGTCCCTTGGACTTCAAGGAGATCAAACCAGTCAATCCTAAAGGAAATCAGTCCTGAATATTCATTGAAAGGACTGATGCTGAAGCTGAAACTCCAATACTTTGGCCACCTGATGTGAAGAACTGACTCCTTGGAAAAGACCCTGATGCTGGGAAGGATTGAAGGCAGGAGGAGAAGGGGACGACAGAGGATGAGATAGTTGGATGGCATCACCAACTCAATGGACATGAGTTTGAGCAAGCTCCGGGAGCTGATGATGGACAGGGAAGCCTGGTGTGCTGCAGTCCATGGAGTCACAAAGAGTCAGACATGACTGAGTGACTGAACTGAACTGAATGATTGTACATTCTTCTCTTTGCTTCACCATGTTCAGACTCAGTCCAAGTAGGAAAAAAAAAAATCACCTTTGAAGTTAGCCAGAGAAGCTATGAAACATTCTGGCTGTTTTCAGAACAATAGCTACAATACTAGGATGTACTGAGTGTGTCATGATGCTCTGATGAACAGGAAAAACTGAACAGGATGCATGTGTCAAGAGGTCATGAAAGCTTTAAAGAGACAATACAGCGGCCTGAGGAGAGTGCCCTGTTCCAAAGTGGGGTCACCACAGCTCTGCCTCTTGTTCCAGGGGTGCCCATAGGAATTATAATTCATTTACCATGGCTCTTGGTTGACTTGGCGTCCCTTATCTCAAGCCTAGGTCATTGTTTGGGTCTGATTTGGCCCAAGGCAATGATGGCTCTACCAGTGAGGCGAAGTGGAGAAACTGTACAAGAAGCATATGTTGTCACTGACAAAACTCTGTGGGACATAGTGCTGTCTGTTCTCATGGGAACATGTACTTACCTCTTATTAATATTTCCTGCAGTCTATTTCTTTGGCAAAAATGTGCTACAACTATTTCATTAATGTTTGTCAAGAGAGGCAATTTGCCCCCTGTCCAGGGCACCAAACTGATCCTCCTGACTTGCTTTAATCAAAGCAGATTTCAGAACAGCTGTGCTCTTTGTGTGTCTGCCTGCCCTCATCTCCCTCTCCCCCATGTTTAGCACTTGCATTGGAGAGATAAGCATACCATGCAGATTTGTCTTCCTATACTGCACTAAAACACAGCCACTGACAGCATCTTTGTCACACCTCTCGGCAGTGCTTGTTCTCAGTTGCCAGAGAGGATGCAACTTGGTAGGTTAAATTTTTGCCTTAGTTACTATCGCTTAGCTAAGACTGAGAGGTTAGGATGGTGGGAGGCAGTGCTTTGTCTAGAGTAAAGGAAGTTTCTGGAACTTGCGTGCCCTCTGAGACAGGCAGGCAGATGCTGCCAGTGTCTAACAGAGACCTCCATCTTCCCTCTGTAATTATAGGACTTCTGACCTTCACTGGAGAGAAGGAGAAGAAATCAGAGTTCCCTGCCTGATCAGTGACACTAGTCAGGACACAAGCACTGAGGATGCGTTCTTGACCCAAGGGGCCCAAAGGATTTGGTCTCTCATTCTTCCCAGTTCTCTTGACCTGAATTCCACCTGCTGCCATGTGATCTTTGCTGTTTTCTGCCTTCTCCAATTTTCTTTTTCCTTATTTACCCTTTCCCACTCTCTCTTCCTTCTCCCTTCCTTCTCCCATGTACAGATGTTTGGGCAGGAGGCCCTCACAAGCCTTCCTTATATTCTCAACTTTCATTTTCTTCCACCAGGGGTCGGCTTTGTTTCTTTTTTCTGAGGCTGACGCAGCTCCCACAGGATGAGAGATCTTAGTCCAGAAACCTTTTTTTGGTAGGCTTGGGAGATCCAGTGGTCAGGCCACAGGCAAGTTGTGCCCACCAAGGGAGGGGAAGCTGGAGTCCAATTTGCCATCAAAATGCCAACTCTCTGACCCATTTGAGCCATTTGAGCATTTGAGTTGGATCATGTCTTCCAGGTTGTGCTTACCAGGAGGTGTTGGGGGCCATTGGGGTCAAGACACCAAGACTACAATGCAAATACTTGAGCAGTCCAATATCCTAACTGAAAAGAAAGGGCCTACTGGTTCAGCCCACTTGCCATTGGGGCTAGGGAGCAGAGGGATTTAATTCCATTGGGTCTGAGCCCAAGGAGGTTTATTAGGGTGGGGGAACTGAAGCTGAACACCTCAGCCCCGACAGCCTGGGCCAGGCCCAGGTGCCCAGCTGAGACGAGGTGAGGCCGAGCAGGCATGCTGATGTCAAGTACTGTGCCTTCTAAGGTTCCTCCAGCTGGCCCTGGTGGCACCCAGGAGCACCCAAAACCCACTATGGGACATTCATCCAAAAGCCTTTTCCTCTTCTTGTTCTTCCTCCTGTTTGTTCCTTCTCATTTGTATCTTTCTGTCTGGCTGCAAACCAAGAAAGGCACCCAAATATAAAAGTCAAGTAGAATTTTAAAAATCGTATGGCTTGTGCAACTTCAGCCCCTCCCCCCTTTATATTGTGTTGCAAAACAACATGGTGACTTTTGGACAAGATTTTTCTATTTTGCGAATACCACAATAGAGATACAATGAATGCGGCTGGTGCAATGTTTGGCTGTGTCAAATTCAGTCCCACAGGCTGGTTTGGGCCAGCACTGGGGCTCCGCTTTGTGTTATGTTCACGGAGAAGATATTAATTAAAAGAAATACATGATTAAAAAGTAATGAGTTGAATAAAAATTATCTCAGCTCATTTTCTGATTATGTTAATTGTTAAAAACCCTTCAATCACGCCGTTGCAGTCAATGGGCTTTAATGTGAAATTAGTGGGCTCTTGATAACTTACAGTCCAGAATAATCCTGGCGGTTTAGTCATCATTCCTAATAACAAGGATGTTGCTAAGAACAGAAATTTTACATGATTTTGATACATTCAGCCCTTCCCCCACGTGTCATTTAAAAAAAGAAAAAAAAAAACAAAAACGCTTAGCCTACCCGCGGATTTCCAACTTCTTGCACGGATCGACCGCGGCCTTAGGGGACTTGAGTTTGTGTTCCAGCCGCTTTCGTTTCCCGCGCGCCGCCCCTCCTCGGAGCGTCTGTGATTGCCAGATGACTGAGCGCGCAGTTTCCCCGTCTGGCCCGGCACGGGCGCGGCGGAGCGCCCGGGGCTGTGTGCGGGGAATGGGGTTAGAGGGAGAGGACAGATTTCGCAGCTACGCGGCTGGAGGGGCCGGACGGCTGCTTGGGGACCAGTCTGCCTGCGGCGGGCGAGTAGGACTGTGCGTAAACGCGTAGAGATAGGGGTGGTGCGCCCCGTAGGGTTGTTGGGCAGGGGCAGGCCGAGTTTGTGGCGTGTGTGAATTAATGTGTGTGCCTACCGCTTTAGCGTTTGTGGAGCTTTGGATGTCACCGTTCTTAGAACCCATCCAAAGCAAAGAGGGGGCAGAGGGTCAAGCCAACTAGGGAAAGGTTCCCTGTGCCTCAGAACCTGAATCTTGCTCCTGACAAAGTGCCTAGTGCAGAATAGGTTCTTAATGGGTTTAGGGGGTGGGGGTTTAAATGAAAGCCAGTAAATTAGTACATGATCTGATAAGTGATGACAGGTGGTGTTTTCAGCAGCCCCTGACCCTCCTAGGACACCCCATTCGGGACCAAACTTAGAGCCAAGATTGGGAGTAAGAGGAGGGTTAATCACTGGTCGAGGGTGAAGAGGGATGTTTGTAGCATATAACATAAACTTTCTTTTTTTCACTCTCAAGGAGTGGAGGGAGAGAATAAATGCCCTACACTCTCTTTTTGTCTTCTTGGGAAAGAGTGTTGCACAAATTCGGCCTGTGAGGGAGGTGTGACTGGGAGAGTTGTGGTGTCCTGGACTTAAGAGGGGTATGGGCAATGGGCTGCCTAAAGTGGGAGAAACATCTCAATCCACCTGATGCTGTACATATAGGAACCTTAAAACTTCCCATTAGAGGTGCTTTTGACACCTTGGCCAGCCACCACCTACCATCTAGCTGGAGTTAAAGATATTATTGTCTGCAGACAGGAAGATCCAAGACCTGTTTTTCTCCCAAGAGAAAAAGTGGAGGAAATTGCCTTTCTTGAGTCCTGTTTGAAATCATACATACTTAAAGATAAGTCTGTAGATGTTAGTATGCAAAAGTCTGCGGGGGGAGGAGTCAGCAAGGTGGGGAGAAACAGAGATAAAAGATTTGATTCGTTTGTAGAGCATGAGTTTCTGTATTTCAAAGTGCCATTTTCAAAGCTTCTACCTTTAAAACTATCTGTCTGGATGAGGTAGGGAATTTGGTGTTTCTTGTTTTCTGTTGTACCTCCAAAAGAGCAATTTTCTTTAAAAAAATTTTTAAAATATGCTTCCATCTTCTCAAGCCTAAACAGCAAAGACTCTTCCCTGGGGAGTAGGAGGTGAAGTTGTGAGAAATGTCTGGGACTCTTCCCAAGGCTAATTCTTGTTCTCTTCTCTATTTGCATCCGCTGTTAGGCTGAGGATCATTTTAATAAATAACAATGAACTGGAATGGCATCTAGAGGGCTTGTCGGCAACATTTAAAAGCCAATAGAGTTTATAATTCTACTCTATCATTTCTTATTGATTAGAGTAATCAAGATAAAAAGCTAGCCGGCTCGGAGAACTTCAGTGGCATATCATTAAAGATAAGAGTCAGTTAATTCTGGAACTGGGGTAATGTGGCTGAAATGAAGAGTTCATTTGCATGAGATGCTGAGCCCAGTAACAAGGGGACAAAAATCACTAATTAGGATTGCAGAATGTCGGTCGCCCTCTCTGCATGCACCCTTTCCAGATCTCGGTGGAAGCGGGGATTCCACGTTTATGTAAATCTGGGGCTGGGCAGAACCATCTCACTGTCACTGGCTTTATAGATGGTGATTATCACTACCTGCCACCACCTCCTATGCCATCCTCCCTCAGTGGGATGCCTCACCTGGGTGGGTGCAAGTCAGTCAGGTTGGACAGCCTCCTTCAGTGTCCTTTCTACTCTCTGGCTGCATGACCACAATGGAGGCTAGCTCAGCCACTCCCTTAAGGAGGCTCATGGGCATGTGTCTGGTGCCGTGCTGAAGTGAGTCTCGCTGTCCAGTGCTCACCTTGGACTCTGGCCTGATTGGTGTGGCCACCTGGGGCTGTCCCAGCTCTGGTGCAGCCCATGCCGGGTGAAGGGTGTGAGCGCCACACAGGCCCAATGAGAAGATTGGGGTATCTGCCCTGGCGAGCATCCTGAAGGGGGCCTGGGTCTCAGAGCCAAAGACCATGACCCCCCACCTGGATGACTCCCTCTTGTCCCCCCTGCCTGACCTGGCATTTCTGATGGAGCCAGTATCTGGATGCCCAAGGGTATTTCAAGAGTGTGCATGATCCATGTGTGCCTGTGTATGCAGGAATGTGTGCATGTCTGTGTGACTATATATGTGGCCGAGTGCAGGTCTTGTGTAAATATGATTGTGTCCGAAGCTTGTTGCTCCCTGGATGTTACTTTCTGCGTGTGTGTACACACGTGTGATAATGTATGTGTTAATGGTATGCAGCGTGTCATGTGTACACATGTAGTGTGTGATGTGCATGTGGTGTGCTGTGGGGACTGACAATCTGGAGAGGTTCCTCAGAGAGATAACTACAACAGGCTTCACAGGGTGGGTGCCTAGATGTTGGGGACCAGGGTGTGGGATGGGGTGAGGGGGTTGAGGGTGAAGTGGGTGGCTGGGAGGAACAGGAGCTGCTGCAGGCTGCACCTCTAAGGCCTGAGGAAGGAGATGATGAAAAAGCCTTCATCCCACATGTGGCCCTTCCTCATTGCCCTGAGCAACCAGGAGAACCAGCCTCACCACTTGATCATGGGAGGTCCCCTGAGGACCTGGTCCCCAGGAGGACCTGGCAAGGGAAAATGAAAGTAGCCAAAAGGCACTTTAGACTGGCTTTGTAACATCATGAGAGAAGTGGACTCAGAGAGGTTGCTGGACTGTGTGTTCTGGCCCTTTCTTTTGGGATTCAGGTCCTCCAAACCCTGTGCTGGCCATCAACTCCACATCCCTGAGTAAGGGAGCAGCCCCAGCCCTTGGGAGGGAGGGAGGGAGACAGCGAAGGGAGCCTGCAGGGCCACCCCTCCCCAGACGCTGCAGTAGCGCCAGGAATCCTGCCCTGCATCCCCGCTTTACTTTGCCCCTCACTTGGCTGCGGCATAAAGGAATCAAGGCTTATGTCATATAATTGTAGGTGTCAGCGTGGAAAGTGGCTGTGTATGCACACTCTCACAGGTCTTTCTGTGTCTGCCCCAGCGATTCCTGGGACTCTCACTCCCCACCCCCAGCCCACGGCGCTGTGGGTCCCGGCTCCTGTGGAAGACTGGAGGCTGCGCGGAGCCCGCGACCCTGGCCCCAGCGCAGCGCGCGCGTCATGCAGCTGCGCCAGGACCCGGCCTCCAAGTCTGCGCAACCACGGAGCTGCAGGGGCTGTGGAGAGAGGGTTGAGGGGGTGTTCCAGAAGGCGGCTGGACCTAGGCAGGAGAGGCCCAACCGCCCAAGCAGGAGGTGCCCCAGAGGAGCGCGTTCCTCTAGCACCGTCACTCCGCCCCACCCCCCATTCCTCTCTCTTGGGACCTTTTTGTATCCATGCACAGCTGGGGGCTCCCTCACCCCCCACCCCTGGGCCTCCCCATACAGAATAAAGTCAGTCTGTATTTAATGGTTATGGCGGATGTGAGAGGGATTTGGCAGAGGCAGAAGAGAGGCCTTTGGCTCTCAAATATCGCTCCTTACGTCGTGTGAGTCTACCAACCCACCACGACCCCATATTCTTGTGTGGGTGTCTGACTCGAATGACAAGCGAGCTGATTTTTTCAGTACATAGCTGGGAAATGTAGTGAGTGATAATAGAGATTTCTCTTTCATTTTTTACGCTTGACTTGGTTATTGTTGCTTTTCTTTTCCCGTGATTCCTTCTGAGGATTAGCTCTGACTTCCCCACTATTGGCGGTCAAAGTGGCCCCGACTCGGGATGACAATTGACGGGGATCAAGGGATTGCCCATTCTGTGCCTGTAAGAACGGATTCGTGCCAGAGAAACTCATCAAGTGGAGGCGGAGAATAAAGACCGTTCGGGGGTAAATGTATTCATTGAGAAGGGTTCTCCCAAATTGCTTCTAAGTTTTTTTAATGAAAAGTAACGATTGCAGCAATCAGCGGCTTTTTGGCGGATTACAAATCTGGAGGGAGCTGTGGCGCTGCATTGAAAAGCGCCCCCCCCTCCCCCGGGCAGCCGGTTCACAGGAGCAGTGCTAGGGTGGGAGTCCAGTCGCCAGACAAAGGCGGACAAAAGCGGAGGAGGGTGCCTCTGGGGTTCTCGAGCGTGCTCACCCAGTAACTGGACGAAGGGTCTTCCACCTTGGTAGCACTTTTGTGGCGGGGATCCCCGGAGGAAGATGCGGGGCAGGGTGCAGGGGAAGTGCCAAGAGAGACAGATCCCACTACCACCACTGAGTAAATTCCAGGCATCTAGAATGAGGCAGGTGCACCAGAGGAGCAGGTGACCGTGGTGGGCAGAGGAACAGAAGGTGCGACCTCGTCCCCAACCTCCACCTCAGACGTATGAATGCTAGTTCTTCTTTTTGGGACATGTTATTTTACAAACTGGAACCAAAGCGTGGCTCGGTCTGGGTAGGATCTTACCTAGGTGTTAAGCAGACAGAAGGAGGGAAAACTGGGTCCCCTCCTTCTCCAAGGAGGGGGCAGAACCTCCGACTGCAGTACCCTGATCAGCTGGACTCGCACCAGTGCGAATGATGCTTCCATATACTTTGATATGGCTCACACCACTCCCCTCTGCCACTGAGGAACCGGAATGCATGCCCTCACCCTCACGGAATCCTGGTGTACAGTCTCCAGACCTGCAGGCAGGCAGGCCCAGGCGGAGGGGCTCCAGACCCCAGGACTGGGAGAGTTGCCTTAAAAAGTGGGGGGCGGGGGAATGCAGAGAGCAAACACTGTTCCCACAGAGGTTGAAATCAGCAGCAGCAACTTAAGGCTGCTCACATTCATTCTGACTTTTTTATACATTTAAAAAAAAAATAGTGTATCTTAGCAGGGGTGTAAGAGGTATGTTTTTTCACATCGACTTCTCTAAGGTTCTCTGAAGTAAATAAGGGGAGTAGAGAGATAAGGGTGGGGAAGAGAAGAAAAAGACTCTCCCCTCTCCCACTCACCCCCCTTCTCAAGTTTAAAAAGAATAAATGCAGCAGGCAAGTCCATAGCCCTGAAGGTTTAACTTTTTTTCTTTGCAGCTTGTCAATGCGACCATTGCTTTGATGGGAGGCTCCTCAAGGTGACACATTTCTGAACTTCACCCCCTTTTCAAACTAACTCCCTACCTCCTTGTTAGTGGCCAGCTCTGAACTTCTGCAGAGTGTTTTTGTGTGAGTCAAGGCTCATTCACAGGCGCTTTTGTGGGCCTCTCCTCCTTTCAGGCCTCAGCGTGTTACACCAATTAAAGGGCGACGTGCTGTAAATGTAATGGGCCGCGCAGCAATTGTTTCTGACAAGCAACAAAACACATAGATCCACCCCTTAGATTAGGCCGTTGAAGGGGAGGTTGAGGCCGGTCAGTTTACTGAATAGTTTGTGAACTGTAATTCTGAGGACTCCAGTGAAAAAAGTCTCTTCTCCTCTCCCTTGCCTTGCTCCCCCTCCCCAAAAGTACCAAAGAAGAAAAGAGAAAAACAAGCGACATCTATGGCGCAAAATCGGGGTCACTAGAGAAAAAAACCTGGGTGAGGGACTTGTCCTTTCATTTGGACTGTCTGGAAAACTTTAGTTCTTTCCCCTCCTCCCTACTCTTTGAACTGGACATCAGTTTTACTGGCCACAGCAACCTTCTCCCCTGATGGTGAGCTTGGTCCCGTGACATTAGACATTGGATCAGGGTAAGAATTAGGAATAGTCAGGTTGCTATAGAAAATTCCGTTGATTTCATTGATCTGGTCCTGGTGGGACATCAGTGAGTCACAGGCTGCAACTTCCCCTGGCAGGTCACTCAACCCTGGCTTCCCTTCCAGCCTCCAGTCCTTCTCCTCAGCCTTGCCTGATATAAAGGTCTCTAACGCCAGCACTCTGCCTGGGCTCTCTCTGTCCTCCTAAGATTTCCTTCTCTTTTCCAGTGTGTTGGATCTTATCTGGCTTCCGCAACTCTGTGTCACTATCTGAAGTAAAGAGCACGTTTCACCTGGAAAGGAGATGTTGAGAAATCACCTACTCATTCCATCTTCATCACAAGTTCTGTGGCCAAGAGAAATGACTTGTCCGAGGTCACAAAGCAAGTAGCTGAGCTGTGACTGGAGTTCAGATTTCCCACCCCATCAAGCACACTCCCACACCTTGCTGCCCTGCCTTCCCAACCTGCCTCTTAGATGGTTCCTTTGCCTTGCATCATGCTCAGGTACTCCCAGCTCCTGAAACTTTGCTTATTTGGTCTTGCTCTCACTCTCCTGCTCTCCCATCCTACCACACTCTGCCCATCCCTAGCCTTCTCAAACCAATTCTCTTCAACAGATAGTTATTAAATATCAGTTACATACAAAGAACATTTTGCCTTTTCTATGAAACTTTCACCAGCTACTCTTATCCACTAAGTCCACTCCCCAAACTCCTCTAGCTGGAAAACATCCCATCAGTTTCTACCTGGAAATCTCCTATCTATTCTTCAAAACCCTGCTCAAAAGATACATCTGTGAAGCCCTCTCATGTGCAGAGACCCTCAAGGAAGGAAGGAGGTTTAACCTGACTGAGGAACTTAATGAAGCCCTGTGTAAGTGGAAAGAAGGGCAAAGGTCAGATCTCCTAGCTTGTGGGTCACATTAAGGATTTGGGATTTTACTTTGGAAGCAATGGGAAGCCACTGAACAGCTTTGAGCAGTGAAAGTCCCTTGTCTAGACTGAATTTCTTGAGAACAGAGACTGGGCCCTTTCCATCTTTGTGTCCTTCTACTGCTGTCCCAATGTCTGGTATTTAAGGCTCAAAAACCATTTCCTTAGTACATAAGTGAACCAGTAACTTATTAAATGCACATCACCCAGCCCTTCCTATCTCTTACTTCTAGCTAACCAGGTTGTAAATGCCAGGGTGGTGTGGAACCAAGTCACAGGAACCAAGTGACGATGTCTTTGAATTCTTAACAGAACCTAGTTGAACATGTTCTATATTAGGAATAAAGTATACACTTTATTGACTAAAAGTATATAAGGGAAAGAACCAAGAATAAGAACAAAGATAGAGACCTCTTATCTTTCCCAGTACTAACAGCCTTAACTTGGGGAATGTGTGGCTTAAACCACTCTGAAGCCTTGGTTTCTTCATTACTAAAATGGGGACAATGCTACTTTATTCATGGATTATGAGGACTAAGTACCATTTGTATGATAACTTCATTGAAAAGTTAATGAATGAAAATTAGTGCACTCTCCTGGGTCAAGGCAAGACCAGTGGTGAAGGCACCACTTTAAAATGACAAAAGATGTTCCAGGAGCAGTAAGGATCCTGGAAGAACTACTCTGACTCACAGCAGCCTTCCCTTCTCTTGCTGTTGGCTCAGAGCCCAGCTGGTCCCACATTTTCCCCCAGGGCGTGTCACCACTGTGACACCCTTCACATTTGGCTCCCTCTGCTCTTGCTCTCAGAAGCCTGTTTCAGAGAAGCCCGAATTCCCTTGTTGCACGTAGAAGGCTGCACTTGGAGACAGGACAACTAGACGCTGGGACACCATGCAGAAATCACACAGACTCTCAACCCTGCTAAACCAGGCCAAAGAACCACTCATGGCAAAGGCAGATGGAGCCCACCAGCCCCCTGGCTGCTCACCAGGCTCTACTGCCCAGTGACTGTGGCTCTTGTCCTGGAGGCCTGCATGTCCTCAGGGATGAAATATGAGTAAAACAGCAGAGACTGTGGTGTGCTGGGGTGAGCATGGTTGTGTGTCTGTGTGTTCATGTTCCAAAAGCACATGAATTTTAGCCTCTGACAAACATAGTGGAAAAGAATCGTCAAAGCGGAAAGGGAATTTTTTTTGTTTAAGTTTCTATATCCAAATGAAATTTCTTTAAAAAAGCTACCTCTTTACTACCATTTAAGAACAGAGAGGAGAGAGACATAGGCTTACCTTTCCCTATTGTGCCTTCATCTGAACATTAAAAAAAAAAAATCTCAAGAAGCAGAAGTAAAAGCTCATATTCATAAAACTCTGAAGCCAAGTCAGCCAGCCACCCTGCCAGGGAGAACTCCAGGAGCTTGCGGAGGCATCCAGGGGGGTGGTTGGAATCGTTTGACTAGTCACGTCCTCCCCCTCCCCATGGAGATGGCTGGTGAGTCTGAGGAGCTAAGTAGATGCCAAACCAGAGGCCTGCTGTGGGAATGAATATGTCTTTAGAGACTTTTCACTCCAACTGATGTGTGTGTTGCTAAATCCTCTCCCATGGACCTCAGACAGCAACAAGAGCTATCTTACCTCCTCCTACTGATGTTGATACATCCCTCTGCCCCAAGGAATGCATGTTTCTTCAGCTTAGTGTCACCTCTCTCAACGGTCAGTGATTTCAGTCAAAGATTCTAGACACTTCTTTGTATTTTCCTGCACCAGAAACCTCTCAGAGGATATTTTTCAGATGATCTCCTCCACAGCTGATGGAGTTGTTAATTTTCATAAGATAACTTTTGGGGCTGGGGAGTGCAAGGTAGTGGAGGGGGGCGAGTTGCTGAGCATCACTGGGGGAACGGAGGGTATAGAGGAATTTGCCTGGGGTGTGAGAAGACAGGAGCTTTGGAAGAAAAGACCTAGAGCCTCTAATGCCTGAAGAAGAGATATTCAAACATGGTTTATGACAGCGCCTGTGCTACATGAAAGCAGAGCAGCATTGCCCTTACCCCTGGGTGGAAGGTGGGGATGCAGAAACCAAAACAAGTGAATTCAATTATATCTGAAAAAAGAATAGGCTAAATGAGGATTCAGTCCTTGAGCCTATTCCAGGAAATATTTGTGAAAAGTTGGTTGAAAGAATACCACTATCCAAGCCTAATTTCTCTATTATATAAAGGCCCAAACTTCTTTGCAGTTTCTGATTAGAAAATGTTTCCCTGATTTTGTCTTTGCTACTGGCATGTGACCTCTTAATTTAATTTTGGTCTTTGCTTATACAAACCAATTGCTGTGGAAACTTTTTCCTGTGGTGCAGCAAAGACAGGGGGGAAAGTAGAACATCAGTAATTATATATTGTGTTTCTAATTCACTTAATTAGTAGTTATCAAGCATCCTTAATGGTTCATAGCCACAAACTAGGTTTATATCTGAGGGCATCAGCCTGCTTCAGAAATCTCTCATGTGTGTCTCTGTGATACAGAAAGAGGGAGATTGTTCTTAGTAGACTGAGGTTAGAATCTACCGGTCTGATGCCCCAACACTTTTCTGCTGCCTTCTGCCTATGCCTCGCTCCTAGCTGAGCCACTGAGGTTGCTGCCCGGTCAGTTATGCCACTGCCCAATTTACCCAAATAGTCAGTCAGTCAGAGGGAAGTTATAAAATCTGATATTATTAATTTTTGACTTTTCAGTCACTTGCCTGAGCTGCTAAAGAAAATGTTCTTGGGTTTTTCCAGTTCCTCAGAGAGTGCTGTTAACTTTTTGAGAGAACTCTCATGTCTATGGGAAATGTTGTGCATTTGAGAAAAGAGACTAAATTAGTGAGAAAGCAAAGACATAGAATATGTGGTGCATTTTTTATCATGTGCCATTCCACAGCAGATGAAATTCAGAGATGTTACATTCAGTTGTGTAAGTTTCACACTGAACAATTACAGAGGAAAATGTTCCATCAGACTATGAATGGAATTGGATCTTCTGCTCATGGGGGTGGGAGGTAAGGAAGAAGGGTACCTCACATGCTAGTGATCTTTGTTTCACCAATTAATGAAACTGTAATGGACATTGAAAATAATATATTTCATTTGAATGAAATGACAGATTTTAATCTCTGGCCCCAGGCAACTTGGGTCTGACTCTGTCTGTGCCATATATCAGCTGAGTTATCGTGGACAAATTGCTTCATCTTTCTGTGTTTCAATTCCTCATCTATAAAATAATAGATAAAATTAAAAAAAAAAGAGTAACTGCTTCATAGCTTTTTGAGGATTGAATAAATTCATACATATAAATAGATTAGGATAGTATCTAGCACATAGTAATTGCTCAGTTAATATTAGCTGTTGTTATTATCATGTATTATACTGAAAGACATGTATTTTGTGACAAGGGATAGAAACACAGCTTTCTTACTGTTCTGTTTGCATGCGTGCTAAGTTGCTTCTGTTATGTCCGACACTTTGCGACCCTAGGGACTGTAGCCCACCAGGTGTTCTGTCCATGGGATTCTCTAAGCAAGAATACTGGAGTGGGTTGCCATGCCCTCCTCCAGGATATCTTCCCTACCCAGGGATTGAACCCATGTCTCTTATGCATCCTGCATTGGCAGGTAGGTTCTTTACCACTAGTGCTACCTGGGATGCCCACTGTTCTGTTCAGAAAATAGTAAAGGCCCTACATGGTCTGGCAGGAAGAAGGTATGTACTCAAGTAGGACAGATCAGGTTTAATTCTGTTATAACCATCTATTGTGACCTTGGCCATGTCCTCTATAGCTGCAGTCTCCTCATAAGCAAACTGAGGGTGATGAAAATATCTATCTTGCAAGGCTGGTGTGAAGATTAAAGACAAAACATGGGAAGTGTTCAGTACAGTGCCTGACCCTGGATAGACTCTCAAATAGTGTTAGCTATTGGAGTAGCTATTGGAATAGTGTTAGTATATTGGAGTAGAGCCAAGACATGACATTTGGATACTGTTATATATAGTCAATGTTCCAGCTTTGGTGAAAAAAATCTTCTCCCCCACCTCAGCCAAGAACCGTGATCTAAAAATTATTGTGTGGGATTTATATTCAGGCCCAAGCCCTCTTCTCAGTTGCTGGACTTTAGTGTTTGTCCTGCTTCCCGCAACTCATTCTAGGCCCTGGTCAAAACAAACATTTGCAGGAACTCAGAAAATAGACCAGGGGAGATGGAGCATACATCCTTAGTGCCTTTTTGATGTGTGAGTGTTTCAAGTATGAGACTGTCAGCTCCATGAGGACAAGGATCATGTCTATTCAACAACATGTTCCCAATATCCTTGCTGAGTATTTGTTGAATAAACTTAAAAAAAATGAATACACTATTAATGACTTTCTTGTACAGTAGCAACTTAGTTAAACATATACTCAGTGAATGAGCACTCAACTTATATATTTGTTTTCCTACTTTCTTACTTTCACTTTGTGGGGGAAAAAAAAAAGTCAACAGAACTAGTTCCTATGAGGAATTTGGTATCCAAAAAAAAAAAAAAAAACCCCACTAATATGATCTAGAATATGCACAAATTCTGCCCAGTTTCCTATCCTTATATATAGAGATCATTCACACTATAAAAGTCATTCAACAAACATTTATAGTGCAAATCCTATATACCAGAGATAAAAACTGAAGCTTTCAACTTTTAAGTTAACTTCACATATAAATTTAAAGTGATTACCTTCAGATGAAAAGAAAAGTATTCCTACTGTCATTTCCTCTTTCTCATTGGAGGAAAGCAGGGTTCAGAGAGGCTCAGTGACATACCTGAGGTTCCTTGGATGATACAGCTGGGATGAATGTGGTGCTCTGACTCTCTAAACTCAGTACTGTTTCTACTTTTCCCTGAGATCTCTTCCATGGGAATTGCTAAAAACTTATGATTCACGTATCACCAAAAGGGAGCAAATATTGTCACTATCTTAAAAAGAGAGGAAAGTAAACATTTTAGAAACACTTTACAATAGAGTTTTTTTTTAATAAAAGAATTTTGTGGTTAACACAAAATTTTTATCAGAAAATGAGTCATAATACTTCACTCAGTATCCCTATTATCCAAACTTAAATCTAATTATTTAGGACTTAAAATAGACAAAAGAAGGTATCTTTGGACATTTCTAACAATCTGAACAGAAATTTTCAGCGTGAATTTCCTCAGTGGATGTTTTATGATTGACAACCCCACCCAGGCCCATTCCACCTTGAGGTGGCTGAGAGAGCCTGTGTAAGAGAAGGTGGGTAGACCTGGCCAGGTGAACTAACACGAGAAGCCACAGGGCCTGGTGGTAAGGAGCAGGATGGGGGAAAGAGGAAGAAATAACTGTAGTTTCCCAAGAAGTCCTGCTAGACTTCCACTGTATCCTTTGAATAACGACCCCTCCCCCAATACATAAGTAAGTTTGAATGGGTCTTTAACCCTTTCAGTCAAATTTGCTTTGATTAGGACAATTGTGACAAAGGCCACCCTCAAGACAAATTGGAGGTGAGTGATGAAGAATCATCCCAGGGGAAACTTCAGTGCCTCGTACCCTCAGTCTCCCCCCCCCCCCACCTACTTCTTAGGCACTCCTCTGTAGGTGCCCCACACTCACACTCTGGCCTTTGCTTCTGGAGGATCCTGACTGCTGTCCTTCTAAGCCTGTCCTTATTGGAAAGTGCCTCACGTTTCAAAATCACTGTTACAATGCGCTTTTCAGGTAGGTGCTAAGATCTGACCAAGTAACTTACCCTAACTTGAGTTATGCCTAGAGAATTAACAATGCAAAAGAAGATCTGAGCATAAATGAAACTCTGATCTGTGGGGTTTATGCCTGAAATGTTTCAGGGGCCCATGGATAGAGTCTTCTGGGTCAGGTGCTCACCCTGACCAATAAACTGAGGACACAGGAGCATGTACCCCATGGGGCAGGTGAGGATAGATTATTTTAGAAAGAGATATGTGTGGGGCAGTGATTGATATCTCCTTTAGATGGTTCTTATATTTGTCTACTCAGGCTACCATAACCAAATACTATAGATTGTGTAACTCAAACAACAGAAATTTATTTTCTTATAGCTTTGGAAGCTGGGAAGCCCAAGATCAAAGTACTGGTCAATCTGGTTTCTGGTGAGAGCTCTCTTCCTAGCTTACAGATGTGCGTCCTCACGTGAGGAAGAGAGGGCTCTAGTGTCTTCCTCTCCTTATAAGGATGCCAGCCCGATTGATTTAAGGCCCCACTTTTATGGCCTCATTAAACCCATATCACCCCCCAGTTAAGCCCTGTCTCCAAATATAGTCACACTGGGGGGTTAGGACTTAAGCATATGAATTGAGGGGGCATATTCAGTCCATAATATTCTGACCCCTGGGCCCCCCAAAATTCATGTCCTTCTCACATGCAAATACAGGTACTCCATCCTAACAACCCCTAAGTTTTTAATTTATTCTGGCATCAACTCTAAAGTCCAGAGTCTAATCTAAATAGCATTTAAATCAGAAATGGGTGAGACTCATCCTAAAGAAAAGTTCCTTTCCTAACCAGACAAATTATATGTTCAAAATACAGTGGGGAGGCAGGTATAGTATAGACATTCTTGATCCAAAAGGAAGAGACAAAAAAGGAAAGGGTGACAGGTCCCAGGCAAGTCTAAAACCTAGCAAGAGAAACTCCATTAGATCTTAAAGGCTTGGGAGTAATCCTCTTTGGTTTGATGCATTGCCCTCGGGGGCCACTGAGGCCACTGAGGCGGCAGTGTCACCTCAAGGCTCTGTGGGCAGCCCTACTCCTCCAGCTCTCTGCTGAGAGCCCCCACCATGGCTTGCTTCAAGGGCCCCAAGTTCTGAAACCAGAAAGGAAACAGCCTTGCCCCCTGGGCCTATGTTAGGCAGCCCTCTGAATCACCTTCATATCATTCTCTTTTCTTGAAGGATAACCCATGTTAGCAACCTTCCTTCATTGTATCCCATTTTCTTGAAGCTGGCAGCATTTCTGGTGGTATAATCTCTATTTCTGGCATCTGCTGAGATGACTGATTGGATCTATGGTTCACATTCATCTTAATCTCCTTATTAAAAGGTTGTTCAGCCACCCACACCCTTAGAGTTCTCTTCAGAACATCTACCTCATTTTTTTTGCGATGGATAGTTTGAGAATTTTCCAGTCTTTAAGTTCCAGTTCCTTTTTGATTAAAGATTCTTTTTTCAACTCATCTCTTTCCTCTTGTATTTTTATTAAAAACAGTAAGGATGACTAAAGCTACATCTTTAATACTTTGCTTTAGAAATCACCTTTGCTAAATACCCAGTTTCATTGCTGGCAAGTTTAATCTTTCACATCATACTAGAGCACAGTTCAGCCAAGTTCTTATCCACTATATAATAAAGAGCACCTTTCCTCCAGTTTCCAATAACTTATTTCTCACTTCTACTTGAAATTTCATGAGAATAGTCTTTAACATCCACATTTCTACAAACATTCTGCTAAGTATTTTCTAAGAAGATGCAGGTTTTCTCTCTAGCTCTCTTTTTTTCTTTCTGAGCTCTCACCAGAATCACCTTTAACATCCATGTTTCTACCACTAGTGCCTTAATGGCAATATAGACTTTTTATTAGCATGCACCTGAAAGCTCCTCCAGCCTCCACCTATTTTCCAGTTCCAAAGCAGCTTCCACATTTTTAGGTATTTGTTACAGCAGCATCCCACTTCATGGTACCAAAATGTATACTTGCCAGGGTTCTCTGGAGAATCAGAACCAATAGGGTGAATATCTATATAGAAATAGATTTGTTGTAAGGAATTGTCTCACACAGTTATGGAGGTTGACAAGTCCCAGAATCTGCAGTCAGCAACCTGGACCCACAAGAGTTAATGGTTTAGTTGCAGTCCAAGTTCAAAGACCTGAGAACTAGGAGAGCCAATGATGTACAGTTAACCCTTGAACAACATCAGTTTGAACTTTACAAGTCCATTTATATACAAATTTTTTCACCAAATACTTACTACACCATCCAAGGTTGGCTGATTCTGTAGATGCAGCTTTGCAGATGAAGGACTAACTGTAAAGTTGTGCTTTGGTTTTTTTTTTTTACTGAGTTGAGGGTCGGCACCCCAACAGTGGCATTGTTCAAGAACCAAGTGTAAGCAGGAAGATGGCAGCTCAGCTGCAGAGGCGTTGCTCCCACTTTGCAAAGCAGCTGTGGGGTGACTTTTGTGATGGGGATAAGAAGGTGATTGATGAACCTTCTTTTACAACTTCCATGGAGTGGGACATGCAAGTGGTGAAAGGGTCTTCTCTGCTCAGCCCTGCAGGGCTGGGGCTGGAGGAGATGCCATCCAGCCCACGACTGCTGTGGTGGTTGCAACCAGAGAGGTGCTCCATGTTCCAGTATGCACAGTACCATGCCGTGCTCACTGACTCTGCACCTCCCCTGGGACCTGTTGAGAGCCCTTGGGGCCAGGAGCTTCTCCAGAGTCACAATAATGTAGTTTAGGAGGCTCCCTTTCTTGTTGGCCTTGAAAGTTCCCTCAAAGGCAACACTTAAAACCTTTTACTCTGTAGTTCTTGTGAGATTTCCATTGGTTTCCATCTGTATTCTACCCATGCTGCCCTGACTGCCTTGAGAGGTCACTTCTGCCTTTCCAGTGACAAAATGGTGTGCTCCCTCTTAAAAGCAAAAGCCATAGTAGATGCACTCGAGATGGATATTCACAACACAGCTCTACCAGAAATGGTTGCAGATCTGAAAGAGAAGATGATGTTAATGCATACTCATTTAAATTTGCTCTTGAAGAATCTGAAGGAAGTGACTCTTGATCAGTTCAAGCCAACAGACTGATCCAGAATCAAAGCTGGAGTATCAGGGTCTGACCTTATTGCTGTCTTCAACAGTAGGTGCTATTTGATCACTTCTCAAGAAAGATCAACTTCAAGAACGGATGGGAGGGGCTTCCCTGGTGGCTCAGTGGTAAAGAGTCTGCCTGCCAATGCAGGAGATGTGGGTTCGATCGCTGGTCCAGGAAGATCCTACATGTTTTGGAGCAACTAAGCCTGTGACCACAACTACTGAGCCTGCGCTCTAGAGTCCAGAAGCCGCAACTACTGAATCCACATGCCACAACTCCTAAAGCTCACGCACAAAACAGCCCATGCCGTGCAACAAGAGAAGCCACTGCAATGAGAAGCCCACGCACTACAACTGAGAGAGTAGCCCCTGCTTACCACAACTAGAGAAAAGCCTGCACAGCAGTGAAGACCCAGCACAGCCAATAAATAAATAAAACTATAAAAAAGAAGAAAAAATCAGCTGTAGCTCCAGTCCAGGGACTGGTGGTCTCAAGATCCAAGAAGAACCGATGTTTCGTTTCAAGTCCAAAGGCAGGAAAAAACTGATATCCCAGCTCAAAGGCTGTCAAATAGGAGGTGTTCCCTCTTACTCCTCTTTTTGTTCTATTCAAGTCCTCAACTGATGGATAAGCCCCACTCACATTAGGAAGGCCAGTCTGCTTTACTCAGCTACTGATTTAAATGTTTACTTCAGTCCAAAACACCCCCACAGATACATCCAGAATAATGTCTGACCAAATATCTGGGCATTGTTTGGCTCATTCAAGTTGATACATAAAATTAAACATCACAGTTCTCAACCTCATAAATCACCTTAGATACATAAGTGCACATTGGAATCCCCTGGGGAGCTTTAAAAACATACCATTCTATAGTCCCACCCTCAGAAATCCTTACGTAATTGGTCTGAGGTGCATCTTAGAAATTTAAAAAGGTCCTCTGATGACTCTTAAAATGCAGTTAAGGTGACCAGATAAAATGCTTCAGCAATCTTTGAAGCGAGAAATCACATGGGAGCACTTTATGTGTGTGGCTCAGCCACCACCAACTAGCCACTAAGAGACTGTTAATTCAATTAGTTGAGGTCCTTTATACATTGCTAACCATAACAGCAAAGAAATATGAAGCAGTTTAACAACATGCTAAGTACTGCTGCTGCTGCTGCTGCTGCTGCTAAGTCACTTCCGACTCTGTGTGACCCTATAGACAGCAGCCCACCAGGCTCCCCCGTCCATGGGATTCTCCAGGCAAGAACACTAGAGTGGGTTGCCATTTCTTTCTCCGATGTGTGAAAGTGAGAAGTGAAAGTGAAGTCGCTCAGTCATGTCCGACTCTTAGCGACCCCGTGGACCGAAGCCTACTAGGCTCCTCCTCCATGGGATTTTCCAGGCAAGAGTACTGGAGTGGGGTGCCATTGCCTTCTCCGATGCTTAGTACAAACTACAGTAAAACTGAAATCAAAGGTACAAAAAAATCCGATGCTTAGTACAAACTACAGTAAAACTGAAATCAAAGGTACAAAGTTTTGGAGGGTGGGAATAGAGATCCTTTGGATGGAGAAGGTAATTGCTTTACAATGTTGTGTTAGTTTCTCTTGTACAACAATGTGATCACCTGTAAGTATACACACATCCCCTCCCTCTTGAGCCTCTCTCCCACCCCATCCCCATCCCACCCCTAGGTCATCACAGAGTACCAAGCTGAGCTGTCTGTGCTACACAGCAGCTTCAGTGTTGGGGGTTTTTATTTTAAATTTTTGTGTTGATAACATATAGAGCTATGACATGGGCTTCCCCAGTGGCTCAGTGATAAGAATCCTCCTGCCAGTTCAGGAGATACAGGAGATAGGAATTTGATCCCTGGATTGAGAAGATCCCCTGGAGGAAGGAATGGCAACCCACTCCAGTATTCTTGCCTGGAGAATCCCATGGACAGAGGAGCCTGGTGGGCAAAAGTCCATAGGGTTGAAAAGCGGGGGGCACGACTGAAGCAATTGAGCACACAGAGAGAGCTAAGGCGTGTAAAGCTTGTATTTCATAATTTATGTGTTTTTATTCCACGCACTTTTAATCATTTAGCTGTTTGACAGTTACTACTATATCCTATGTAAAGCTGGGGACACTCGCCCTCCCTCTTCTTCCCCAGCCCTGTGCCTTCAGCCAGGAAGGGAGGGATAACTAAAGGGGCTGCTCACAGGACCTTGGTGGCAGCTGTTCCAGGCCCTGGTCTGAGCCATGAAGTTTGGCCTCCTGTGTGGGAAGGAGCTGGGAGGATGACAGAGGAAAGGAACTCTCCTTGGCTGAAAAAGACAAGGGCCTCGGTGTGAGTAACTTTGTATGTGTAGAATAGTAGTTTTGGTCCTTTCCATGGTGATGCTAAGAACTGAGAGTGACACTTCTCTGAGCAACCCTTACCCACTCTGGGGTGGTGTAAGTAAGGCAAGCCAAAATGGTGATGTACGGTCTAGGTTTTGTACAGTATTTGCTCAATATCAGTCCAGCGAGATACAGAGGAACATAGAAATGTTTTGCATGATAAACAAGGGCCACATTGTATTGTTCAAACTTTTGCCATTGAAGGATTATGCAAAAACTCCCAAGACAAAAAGATGCTGATTCCTTAAGAGCTTACTGATAACTTGGAAAACCATGGAACCAACCCTGTAATGTAGTTTAAAAAATAATCATTACTGTGTAGACAGTTGAGGAAGATGGATGGTGGTGATAGGTACACAATAAAGTGAATGTACTTAATGCCACTGAATTGTACACTTAAAAATAGTTTAAATGATGTAGAGAAAAAAGTTCTATATTAAAAAAAATAAAGGCATTTCATATTCAGAATTAACACCACCTTAAATACATAATACCAAAACAGAAGTCCTGAAGGCTCTACTGTCTAAATTACAAATTCTGGGTTCAGATAAGCACAAGAGGAGACAAGAAACGGGATTGGCAGAGAGGTCCTGACTATGCAACCACCACCAAATACGCAGACTTTTCTATTTCCCTTGTGGTTTTCAAGATGGCAAAGAGACTCAAAAGTTTTTCCTTAGTTGAGCTGGTGTTTTGTTTGCAGAGAATCAATAGAAAGGGAGAAATCTAAAAAAAAGAAAGAAAGAAAGGGAGAAATCTTCCTCCTCAGAGCAACCAAGGGTCCCGGCGCCCACCAGACCCGGACAGCCGCGCGCAGCCCGAGCTGCCCTAGTGCTCTGGGCTGCCGGAGCCGCCGTGCTGCCGGAGAGCGTCTAGTAGCGCGGCCCACCCCGGGGGAGAGCTCCTAACTCCCAGGGCCTCCTGTGGCTTCGAGGCGGGAGCAGAAGCTTCTCCCGCCTCCCTCGCGCTCCCTCGCCTTCCAGGTTCAATAAGGATTACATCATGGAACAAGAATGCGGGGCAGCCTGAGAATCAAAGCCGTCACAATCAGTGGCTGGTTAACTGTACTGTTGCTGAAACACATCCTTCCCACCCCCTCCTCTATCCCCCTCCCCCACCCCAGACCTCTGCTTTTCGTACTATTAAGGATAGCATTATTGGGGAGAGGAAAATCTGATCAAAACTGTCGACCGCCAACAGCAGACTTTCTATGGATTCTATAAAGGCCACCTTAACGATTTCCCTAATTAATGGATGACATCTTTGGCTGAAGGAGAGGCGATGGATTCGACTCTGTCTTCGTCTTTGTTAACCTTCTAATTAACTTTCGTAGGTCACCCAGGTCTCCCAAACCTAAAAAGTGAAGAGGCCCATTGTGTGAGGAGCAGTAAACTTACTTTTTCTGCTGGGGTACTTAAAAGGGAGAACGATTATAGGCTGAGAAAAATAACTCCATTTAAAAGCTTTGTGGCTGCAGAGAATACATAGGTCCCTCCCTTAGAAAATAATTGAAACACCTTTTATACCAATATTTCTATGCATAATAAAAACAAATTAGCAAAATGCATCTAAATTCAGCAGCACTTTCAAATTACCTTTTTTGGAATGTAAGCCTCTACAAGTCAACAAAGGAGCAGGAGTTTAGAGAGAATATTGCAACTGCAACAGCTCTCAGTCTGTAGGCAGAGTGAGTGCAGCATTGGGCCAGGCTGGGATATCTGAGTCACCTCCTGGAAGAAATGCTTCTAATTTACTGCCTTTGCCCAGGCTGGGTATGGACTGGGTGTGCCAGGGGGACCCAAAGACTGTTAGCAAGTAAGCAGGTCTTTTTTTTTTTTGGATAGTATTGTCTTTGGAAGTTCAGAATGTTTTAATGATCTTGGTGAAAAACAGAAACCACCATGGTAGAAAAGCCAGAAAGCAAGTGAAACTCCACCATGATCATTGAAATTGATAAAACATTTTAAAAATATAAGAGGGGTTCTTGTTGGAATTTTCATCTTGGTAACTTTTTCAGACTATGTAGATGTGTTGTGGTTTCTGCCCCAGTTGCTTGGCATCTCTGGCCCAGCAGAGGAGACACTGAGGGAAGAGCAGGTGCTCAGACTAAAGTGGAACTGAAATGAAGGCTCCTTTAAAGGAGGGCTTTGCCTAAAGGGAATGAGATTCCTAATCCAAGGACAACAGTAGTGTGACTTTACTATTGTTTTTTCTGATTACAGACAGAACCAGAGTTAACTGTAGAAAAGTATAAAGATTTTAAATACTGTCAATATTTTAATCATGCCTTTCCATTCATTCTCCTATGCATCCTCAAATTTTTACTCATTTCATTGTTATATTCTTTTTTTAGTTCCTGTAATACCATAACATTTTTTTCTGTATTAAAAGTGAGAACAAGATCCTGTCCTGCCCCCACACCCAGATTGAAGGTGCAGGGGGTTACTTTAAGAAATCTCTTTTCTGGAAAGCTGCCACTTGTGGAGAAAACAGTGCTCTCATGCATTGCTGTGGGAATTTAAATTGCTGTAACCTCTCTGGAATAGAGAGAAATTTGGCTTTATTTGAAATATTACAAAAACATACCTTCTTAGAGGTAGTAATGTCTCTTTTGGAAGCTTCCCTAGAAATATACTAGCGTTAAGTACAAAATGACGTATGTAGAAGTTACTCTTTGCAGCACTATTCATAATATGTTAAAAGCTATCTAAATGTCCACTAATAGGGGACTGGTAAAGAAATACAGTATATCCATTGAGTGGAATATTATGCAGCTATAAAAAATAGATGAGTATGCTCATTATATGCCAATTTGGAATGGTCTTCAAAACAGCCTGTTGGGTAAAAAACAAACAGCAACAACAGAATGCAGCAGAACAGTGGTGTAAATTATGCTATTTGTAGGGAAAGGCAAGGTTTAAATATTCATAAACATTTTCTTCTAGTAGCAGTTATCTTGGGAGAAGAGACCTGAGTGGCTGAGGAACAGCTGTGGGAGGGAGAATGCTATATAACGTTTGTATCTTTTGAATTGGTACTGTGAATATATTGCCTATTAAAAAAATTGAAACATAATTTTTAAAATGTCAAAAAGAGAAAGGTTGCCATTTTCTAATCTGCTCTGTGCATAGCTCTGTACAATTCAAGGGTAGCCCAGTCATGAAACGTACCAGTCATTTCCATATACTAAATAGCTTATTTTAGATTTCTCAAAGTCTGCCTAGATTAAAAGACCCCTAAAATGGAAGGTACTCAGTCACTCTCTCTTTGAAATCTTTAAACGTTTCTTAATGAAAACAGAATAATACATTCTGTGATTTAATTGTCCGAAATTAAAATTCAACAAACTGTTAGGTCTGTATAAATGAAACATTCACGGGCTTCATCAGCACGTGCATCAGGACAAATGTTTGGGCCTCAGAACAGTGGAAATACTTTTGAGATGTGCCAAGAAACATATAAAGAAGTCAAATAAAATCTTTTGTTATTATTCTGTTGTTTATTTTGGCTGCACAGCATGGCTTTCAAGATTTTAGTTCCCTGACCAAGGATTGAACTCAAGGCAGTGAAAGCCTATATTAAACAAATTCTTTTTGCTCACAATAGTCTGATTTACTTGTATCAATCAATTTAAGTTACTCATGGTTTATGAGCTATACTATTTTTAGTGATTAAACTAAAACCTGGAACCAATGTTACCCTCTCCTCATTCCTCAGCCCAGTCCGTCAAATGGCATTGGAAATGATTAGGCTGAACCATATGAAACTAGTGTGTGTCAGTAGTACAATAGCAGTAGTTTCAAGTTTCAGCCTAATATTTTTCATCATCATAATGTTGTTGCCTATAGCTATATAACAGAAACATTGTTACAGTTGCCTGTCCACCATCCACTTCTCCTTTCTTCCTTGTTAGCAGAATTCCCATTTAATTCCCATTTAGTAAGGCAGTAAATCTCAATTCAACTATATACATGAAATGCTCATTTCTTTTGTCTGTGATTGGTTTAGATTTGGGCATGTGATACAGTTCTAGGCCAATGAGATATAAGAAAAGACAACTAAAGGTTTCTGAGATAGATTTCTCTTCCACATGACATTTTCAGGTTCAGATGGACTGCCCAGAGTTCCTGCAGTCATCTTGCTACTGTTAATACAAAGTGTGAAGACATAATGGGCATGCTAGGATGATACAATAGGAGAAAGGAAGTTGAATCTCCATCATAGCACTGAGTGGTTGTAGTAAACAACTCTAATCCTCTGACCTTGTGCTTCTTGTTATATGACATGATAATTTTCTGCACAGTTTAAGCCATTTTGGATTGGTTTTCTATTACATTCCAAATACTAATAGACCATTGTGGTAAATACTTTTACCACTTTAAGTGGTGTGAAGCCCAGGTAGTATCCTATAAAAGCTCCTCGAGAAAAAAAAACTCCTCAAGTAGTTCTGTTTTGTAGTCCTCCAGTAAAAATTATCTTGAAAAATAAAAATAAATGCCCCTCAACATCTTTAGTCATTAGTGAAATGCAAATTAAAACCATAATGAGATACTGCTTCACACCCACTAGAATGGCTGTAAGCAAAAAGATGGACAATAACAAATGTTGGCAATGATGTACATTGCTGATGAAAATATAAAATGATGTAGCCACTTTGGAAAATAGTTTGGCAATTCGCCCAAAAAGTTAAACATAGAGTTATTATATAACTGGGTAATTCTACTCCTAGATATATATTCAAGAATATTAAAAATATAACATTCACATAAAAACATACACAGGAATGTTCATAATAGCATTATTCATAAAAACCAGAAGGGAGAGAAAGCACAAATGTCTTATCAACTGATGAATGGAAAAATAAAATGTGGCATATTCATATACAGAATATTATTTGATAATAAAAAGAAATACTGATGCATACTACAAGATGAATCTTGAAAACATTATGCTAAATGAAAGAAGCCAAACATAAAATACCACACAGTGTATGATTTTACTTATATGAAATGTCCAGAATAGGCAAATTGATAGAAACAGAAAGTTTCAAAATACATATGACCAATTTGTTAAAAGACTATTTTTTATGTAATCAAAGCTGCATTTTTGCAGTCATTTAAGCAAAAATGAATGAAGATTCTATCCTCCAGAAAACTATAAGCTTCATGAAAGCATTGTCCCCCTCCTGTGTCTTGGTGTCAGCACATCCAACTGGACCACACACACTGCAGAATATGTAAGTGAATGGATCTTGGTGCATTTTTCTGAACAATTCTGGGCTTAGTTCCTAAAATAGGCCTCTGTTTACTTATCTGCAAAATGGGGCTAGAGCAGTAACTACTTCAGAGGATGAATGTGAGGATTAAATGAGATATGAGGGCTCATTTAAACTTTGCCGAGTTCCTGGGACATAATAAGCATCAATAAGAGGTAGTCATTGCTGTTTTGTTTTATTGTTGTTTTAAGTATTAGTACTGTTAATGTATTTTGGAACCTTATGCCCACTCATCATAAGATGTAGAAATTTCTTATCAGCTGGCATGAGTAATTCTTGAGTTACATTGTTTAAGTATATATTTGTTTTTATAAATTGAAGAAGAAAGGATTAGTAATTTTCAGGATTAGTAATTTCCAATAAAAAGAGTTCAAAATTCAGATTCGAAATCATGGGATTTTATAACAGTATATTAGTACATGAAAAAAATTTACAAAAGTATAATAGATTGTTCACTCATTCAGTCTTGTCCAACTCTTTGCAACTCCGTGTACTGCAGCAAGCTAGGCTTCCCTGTCCTTCACTATCTCCCGGAGTTTGCTCAAACTCATGTCCATTGAGTCAGTGATGCCATCCAACCATCTCATCCTCTGTCACCCCTTTCTCCTCCTGCCTTCTGTCTTTCCCAGCATCAGGGTCTTTTCCAGTGAGTCAGCTCTTTGCATCTGGTGGCCAAAGTATTGTAGCTTCAGCTTCAGCATTAGTCCTTCCAATGAATATTTAGGGTTGATTTCCTTTAGAATTGACTGGTTTGATCTCCTTGCTGTCCAAGGCACTGTCAAGAGTCTTCTCCAGCACCACTGTTCAAAAGCATCAATTCTTCGGTGTTCAGCCTTCTTTGTGGTTCAATTATCACATCCATACATGACTACTGGAAAAACGTGTGCTTAGTTGCTTAGTTGTGTCCGACTCTTTGCGACCCCATGGACTGTAGCCCACAGAGCTCCTTTGTCCATGGGCACTCTCCAGGCAAGAACACTGGAGTGGGGTGCCATGCCCTCTTCCAGGGGATCTTCCCAACCCAGGGATCGAACCCAGGTCTCCCGCATTGCAGGTGGATTCTTTACTGACTGAGCCACCGGGAAAGCCCAGAAAAACCATAGCTTTTTTGGCAAAGTGATATCTCTGCTTTTTAATATGCTGTCTAGGTTTGTCATAGCTTTCCTTTCAAGGAGCAAACGTCTTTTAATTTCATGGTTGCAGTCACCATCCACAGTGATTTTGGAGCTCAAGAAAGTAAAGTCCGGCACTGTTCCCATTTTTCCCCCATCTATTTGCCATGAAGTAATGGGACCAGATGCCATGATCTTAGTTTTCTGAATGTTGTGTTTTATTGAATTTCCATAAATGATCCAGTCTGAAACATTATTTTTCTAAACTATTTTTCATATACTCCACTAAACTTAAAATACCAGAGTCCTTAAGTTAACTTTAGGTCATTTTTCAGCCTCTGTTACAAGCTTTTAAGTTGTCTCCCTCATCCCCCACCCTTCCCACTTAGCAATTTATAACATGTATCTTATTTGAATGAAATATTTTTCACCATATGTGAAATTTAACATATACTCATAGGATACAGATTGAGTCAACAATTGTTTGGGGGTAGGTAGGGATGTGCTGGAGGCCAAACTTTTCCTCCCATCTCAAGGAAAAAATTTAGGTAAGTGATTTATCTAGTGTCACATAAACTGCTAATGGGACTTTAAAAGGAAATTCAGGACAAAGGTACTCTTCTGCTGCTACAGCACACAAACCCTCTCCATCATACAACACATGGGCAAACAATGGACAAGCAGCAAAACATTTTCGTAGCTGTGACATCAAATATTATGAGGACAAGCATAGGGAAAATGAAAAGTGCATAGTTTTTAAGTGCATTCTTCCAGGTTTCAATCCAGATTTTGATCATTTATATGTTCACAAGTTTCCATTAGGTCAATATGCTTCATTAATCTTGTTTGCCCTTGTGAGAAAAATACAATGGCCAGGGGAAAGTGGGGAAAAGATGAGCAAATTAAGTGATTTGCTGGAGAGGTTAGAAAATCTGTCAGAATCAATTCTGTATATTCACAACCAACCCTTAACTACCCTCTCTTCACCCCACAAAAATAGAACAGATAGTAGCAAAGAAATAGGAGAATCTTCTGATACCAGGCAGTAGTAGAGTTAGCTGTCATCACACTGGGCCGGAAATAATGGGTGGCAGCCTCACCCTTGCACACCATCCCTAGTATCAGTTCCTTTCACTTTCTTCTCAGTACCAGTAAGGCCCACCTACAAGAGAGAAGATTTCCTCCCGTGTGAAGAGACTCACATAAGTTGGATATTTTCTCTGCTGAAAGGTTATATCTTGTTTATGGGCAGGGTTCTCTATGGTTCTTAAAGGTCCATGGGGAGAGGGGCCCTGTGGAAATGGATTATTCCTCATTTCCCCCAAATTTAACCCCTTCATTCAATTCCCCTTTTCTGATTCCTCTCTTCCTTTCTCTTCTCTCTTCTTATTTTGTGCCTCCATCTCAACTTTACTTCCCTTCTCTTTTATCACATCAGTCTTTAGTAGTATATTAATGTTGCTCACCAAAGTGACAGTCTTGATTCTGAAATTCTAAGGTCTTGATTCTGAATTTGTTTTTCTAAACAAGATAGGTTTAACATTAAGAACTACAGGTAGCCCAGGATCCCTTTTTATATCCACCCATCCACCAAACAAAGAGGCCATATATTTATCTAGGGATGTATTGTATAACATAATTCAGTATACATGCAATTTATGTATACATGTACCTTAAAGAATCTTCTGGATCTGTGTAAGGGCCTTTGAAGTTTCTTCTGCATGTTAATTTCTCTCCTAATCCAGATGACACTGCTCTTTGTGACATTTCAGAGAGGTCACTGAGCACCATCCTCATAACCCTCTAGAGAAGAACAATGGAATGCAGAACTTTTTTTTATTACCCAACCTTTTAGTATTATTCTTTTTCTTTTCAAGAAAATTCAGTCAAGTCCTAGGAGGTCTTATCACTAATACTGCTTTCTCTCTAGTTCAGTCAGTATTTACCCTCTGCAGAGAAAATTATGAATGTATCTGTGTTCACAGATTTATACATTTCCTGTTTTATATGATTACTCCCCAGAAGAGACTATCTTGAGCCTCTGCCTAAACCAGTCTTTCTGGCCTCCCCATGATTATGCAGTTCAAAGAATCACAGCTTTTACAAATGAACTTCCCTCCTGATTTGGAATTCTAAGAGTTCCAACTATAATTAACCTGTATATAAACTGTAGGGATTTGAAAGAGGTAACAAATGTTAGAGACTGCAGTTTTTCAAGCTATATATTTCATAAACAAAATGCAAGCTTAAATTAGAAGCTGGAAAAATATTTTAGCTTTAGCAAAGCAGGTTTTTTTAAATCTGCTAATAAAAAATTCATAAATTCTGGAGGAATTAATCTAAAATATTGATACTTCCCACATAAATGCATCAGATGATCTAAATGTGTAACCACTTGGGGAGTTTTACTTTTGCTAGCATGAAAACAAGTTTTCTGACACTGGAATATCTTATTTGAATATGGTTTTTATACAGTGTAAAAACTTAGTCTTATATACTATGCATAAGGAAAACCCATTTGTGTTTAAAATAAAAATTCCTCAAGATATTTTAGGTTCTTGCTGTGTGCTATGTATTTAAAGATAAATTACATCTTGAGTATAAAAAGTTGTTTTTGTTTATGTAGAAAAATATAAAGAAGAAAATAATTGATAATTCCACCATCCAAATAACCACTATTCATATTTTCTTTCAGTCTTTTGCCTATGCATATATTTTGAAATTCCTCATTTAGACTTTCACTGTTCTGTTTTAAGCAGTAAAACTTCATGTTGAGGCAAGGCTTGATTTTTAGTGACAGGGAGGAAGAAAAAAAGAGAAAGATCAAGGAAGAGGAGCATGGAGGGCACAGGATTCTCTTGCCTTCCTTCCTACTGACTGTTGACACCACTCTCCCATACCTTCTTCTAGAGGCACTCCCCAAATCCTCAAATAGAACACACACACACAGAAGAAAACTTTTCCAAACCTGAAAAACATTGTGAACCTACTGATAATCACTGTGAAGAAAACATCAGCGTTCTCTATGTGGTTAACTGGGCTTCCCTGGTAACTCAGATGGTGAAGAATCCACCCGCAATGCGGGAGACTTAGGTTTGATCCCTAGGTTGGAAAGAGCCCCTGGAGAAGGGAATGGCAACCCACTCCTGTGTTCTTGCCTGGAGAATTCCCATGGACAGAGGAGCATGGCAGGCTACAATCCATGGGGTTGCAAAGAGTCAGACACAACTGAGCGACTAAGCACACAGGTAATTTGTGGATTTTTGCATTTCTATATTTAGCTCTTTCTAGACTTCTAAGAAATCATGAATATCTTTTTTAGAAAAGAATAGACAGTATATTTTTAATCACCTGACAACACCCTTTAGAATCTAAAATGGGTATGCCCGTTATTCTTATCCCCCTGCAGTGTATCAACAGTAGTGACTCTCCTCAGCCTAGTGCACTCTCTATTTTTAGCTTAAGATACTTACTGCATTTTGACAAGGTTGAGTAAATATCATAGCTTTCCAGAATAGCCTGCATCATTATGACGTAGAACTTAAAACAACTGTGTCTTCCTTTTCCTGTAGTTTTATATGAAAAGCACATTTACCACAAGATCCCCTGGAGAAGGGAATGGCTACCGATTCCAGTATTCTTGCCTGAAGAATTCGTGGACAGAGGAGCCTGGCGGGCTATAGGCCATAGGGTCACAAAGAGTCAGATATAACTATACTTTCACTTTCATAGTACTCATAGTAAGCACTGTAGGCTTATAGTAAGCACTAGACTGTGAAAACAGAGTAGTGTGTCAGCCTCCTAAGAGGATGCTCAATGTCTCCTTAGACCTGTTTTCTTTTTTTTTTTTTTTTTTTTTATATTTATTTTTATTTATTTGGCTGCATACGGTCTTAGTTGTGGCATGTGGGATCCAGTTCCCTGACCAGGGATTGAACCCAGGCCCCCTGTAATGGGAGTGCAGAGTCTTAGCCACTGGACCACCAGGGAATTCCCTAGACCTGTTTTCATTGAAGCCTCCAAGAATGACATTATTGTATTGTGCTCCGTGAGTGTGCTATCATTTCACCACCAGAAATTACAGCATTGGTTTCTGTTTCCAGCGCTTTGGTGGATTTGATGCCGCAAAAGTTAGTTTTACATGGCATCTTGGCTAGGCTATGGTGCACAGTGTTTGGTCAAACACTAGTCTATGTATTGCTATAAAGGTATTTCTTAGATGTGGTTAAAGTAGATTTTTGAGTAAAGCACATTACTCTCTATGATGTGGGTAAGCCTCATCCACTCAGTTGATGGCCTTAAGAGAAAAGACAGGTCCCCTGAAGATGAAGGAATTCTGCATCCAGACCTGCCTTTGGACTCAAAACTGTAATATCAACTCTTGCTGGAATTTCCAGCCTACTAGTCTGCCTTGTGGATTTTGGATTTGCCAGTCCCCACAGTCTCATGGGTCAATTCATTAGATTCTCTCTATAGATATATTGTGTTGGCCAAAAAATTCATTTGGGTTTTTCTGTAACATCTGACAGAAAAACCTGAACAAACATTTTGGGCAACCCAATAAATATATACATATTCTATATTGTGATAAAATATAATCTCTTTCTTTGGAGGACCCTGACTTATATAGATACCCTGAATGATAATCTCAGCTAAGATAACTAAAATGTTTGTTAGAATATTTTTTAAATGACTTTTTACATACATCACTGAGCCTGCACAAAAGGGAAAGCTTTTTCAGATCCCAAAAAGTGAATTAAAGCAGGAATCCTGATAGATAAACAAGTTGCAAAGCCAGCTTTCACCCTGAAACTTTCCATCAGACTGTGGAGACGCTGAACCTCAACCCTGAGATGATGGTCAGGGATTGCCTGAGCTGGGGAACCGTCGGGAGAACCCTCACATAAAGTGGGGAACACACGGAACCACATCCTCGGTGTACCGATAAGTTTAAAAATAAACCCTGTCCCAAAGGGGGATGCTATTGCAAGGACATTTGCCTATCTCAATGTTGACGCTGGGAGGAAAGAAAGAAAGAAAAAACTTCCCTAAGAATTTGGAAGCACAATAAGATCCAGCACAAAGACCTTTCTACCTAAATCCATACCACCTATATAACCTCCCAAAGTTTGGAACTATAAAATTTGAGTATTTCAATATAAAAGGATTCCACATTAGTAGTACAACCAAGTAACTCAGCCAGAAAGAGCAAGTGCAGATCTCCCCCACACCAGTCTATCTCCAACTTTGGCTTTTAAGAATCCCCAGAGATAAATTGTCAAGAAAAGTAAGAAGCTCACAGAAGAAAAACTTCATAAAACCTAGGAAGAAATGTGGTACCATGAGGTAATGACCAGAAACAAGCAGCAGAAATCAAACGTGGTCCTGCAAAGACATCAAATATTGACATTAGTGACCAAATACAAATTTTATATGATTAGTGAAATAAAAGAGAAGCTTGAAAATATTAGAAAGGAATAAGACATTGTAGAAAAACATTCAAGCAGATCTGATATGAAGCCAAATAGTACTTCAGTAAATGAAAAATAATTCTTTAAATGGAGGAAAGGGACTTTTAAACAGCTGTTTAGACCCCATGAAAAAGAGAATCAGTGAACTAGAAAATATATTTAAACATTTTGCAGAATACAGTCCAAGAGACAAAGAGACAAAAACTATAAAAGAGGTATTAAGAGTTTTATAACTCCTTATTAGAATTCAGGATCTAACAGAATAGGGAGAAAGTAATTTCCAAAGAGATAATAATAGAGGAGAATTTCCCAATATTGTTAAAGGCAACAGTGATCAGATTCAGGAAGCCAAGTGCATCCCAAGCATGATAAATAAAATCTATATGGAGAATTCCAATGGGCTTCCATGACCATAAAAATGTAGAACTCCAAAGGGGAGGGAAAACTTTAAAAGCAGACAGAAAGGAAAGATCATCTGTGAATGTGCAGCCTTCGACCCAATACTAACTTTTTAGCAAAAAGCAATAGGAGCATGAGCGTGCACACACACACACACACACACACACACACACACACACACACACACACACACACACACAAAATAGCAGAATCATCATCAATGTGCTGAGAGAAAATAACTATGAATAAACATAGACAGCATATTAAAAAGCAGAGACATCATTTTGCCGACAAAGGTCCATATAGTCAAAGCTATGGTTTTTCCAGTAGTCATGTACAGATGTGAGAGCTGGACCATAAAGAAGGCTGAGCACCGAAGAATTGATGCTTTTGAACTATGGTGCAGAAGAAGACTCTTGAGAGTCCCTTCGACAGCAAGGGGATCAAACCAGTCTATCCTAAAGAAAATCAACCCTGAATATTCATTGGAAGGACTGACACTGAAGCTGAAGCTCCAATACTTTGGCCACCTGATGCAAAGAGCCGACTCACTGAAAAAGATCCTGATGCTGGGAAAGATTGAGGACGAGAGAAGAGGGTAACAGAGGCTGTGATGGTTGGATGGCATCACTGACTCAATGGACATGAGTTTGAGTGAACTCCAAGAGATAGTGAAAGACAGGAAAGCCTGGTGTGCTGCACTCCATGGAGTCGCAAAGAGTCAGACACGACTGAACCACTGAACAACAACAAGCATTATATTCCCAGTGAAATATCTTCTAAGAATGAGTGTAAAATATATTTTCAGTCAATCAAAAATTGAGACTTTAACACCTGGCAGACCCTCACCAAGGAAAAGTTTAAGGAATATAATCCAGAAAGAAGGAAATATTAATAATCAGAAAAGATACAGCTAAATATGTGGGTAAATCGAAATAAATTTGATTTTATTAATAATTTCTAATCTGTGAGGGGAAAGGAATTAACTAGAACTGGGTTCCAAAACTAGAAAAGGATACAATGAAAAGATCTCTAAGGTCCTCATATTGTTTAGGAAGAAGAAAGATACTGATTAACCTTTTTAAGTGAAAACATTAAAATAGCTAGGCAACCACTAAAAGAATTGACACACAGAGACCATCATCACCCTGATACCAAAACCAGACAAAGATACCACAAAAATAGAAAATTACAGGCCAATATCACTGATGAACATAGGTGCAAAAATCCTCAATTAAATTCTAGCAAACAGAATCCAACAACACATTAAAAGGATCACCAGAGATGCAAGGATTCTTCAGTATATGCAAATCAATCAATGTGATACACCGTATTAACAAATTGAAAGATTAAAAACCATATGATCATCTCAACAAATGCAGAGAAAGCTTTCAACAAAATTCAACACCCATTTATAATAAGAACTCTCCAGAAAGTAGGCATGGAAGGAACATTGCTGCTGTTCAGTTGCCCAGTTGTGTCCACCTCTTTGTGACCTGATGGTCTATAGCATGCCAGGCCTCCCTGTCCCTCATCATCTCCCAAAACTTGTCCAAGTTCAGGTCCATTGCATCGTGATGCCATCCAGTCATTTCATCTTCTGACGCCCTCAGAGCTATGTTCCTCAGAAGGAACATAGCTCAACATAATAAAGCCCATATATGACAAACCCACAGCAAACTTTATTCTCAACAGTGAGAAACTGAAAGCATTTCCTCTAAGATCAGTAACAAAACAAGTGTGCCCACTCTCACCACTATTATTCAACATAGTATTGGAAGTCCTAGCCACAGCAGTCAGAGAAGAAATATCATATATTAACACATATTTATGGAATCTAGAAAAATGGTACTTATGAACCTATTTGTAGGGAAGGAATGGAGACTCAGATAAAGAGAATGGACTAGTGGACCCAGTGGGAGAAGGAGAGAGTGGGACGAATGGAGAAAGTAACATCGACATATATATATACACTACCATGAATAAAATAGATATCTGATGAGAAGTTGCTATATAACACAAGGAGCCCAGCCCGGCACTCTGTGATGACTTAAAGGGGCAAGATGGGGAGGGAGGTGGAGGGAGGCTCAGGAGGGAAGGAAGATACACACACACACACACACATACATATATAGTTATGACTGATTCACGTTTTATGGTAAAAGCCAATGCAATACTGTAAAGCAATTTCCCTCAATTAAAAATAAATTGAAAAAAACAACAAAAAAGAATAGACACACAAAGAATATAACTTTCAAACAAAAAATTCTCAATTGATGCCAAGTAAGCAAAAAAAGAAGAAACAAATATAAAGCATCAAAAAGATCGCAGTAATAAATCCAAGTACACATATCAGTATTTATAATAATATAAATGTATGAATACATAAATGTACAGTTTAATGATAAAGATTATCAGAATGAATTAAAAAATTATAAACTGGTTTAAAAGAGATTCTTAAAACATAAAGTTACAGAAAGGTTAAACGTCAAAGGATAGAAAACCAAATATTAACAGAAGAAAGCTAGTGTGGCAAAATTAATATCAGAGAAAATAAACTATGTCCAAAGCATTACTAGAAATGAAAACAGTTGCCACCAAATTCACCAAGAAGGTGTCAATAGACCCGGGCAGTCCAGTGGTTAAGATTCCATTTCCTGATCAGAGAACTAATATCCTACTTGCCACGCAGACAAGAAAAAAAAGATAAGTCTATATCTGGGTGCACTCACAATCATATACTTCCTTTTAGTTTCAGCAAAAATGCAAAGTTACTGCCATTACCACTGCTATTCAACATTGTATTCAAAATCCTAACCTGTGTAAGTATGACAAAAACAGAAAATAAGTTAAAGGTTTAGGGATTTTTAAAAAAGATTAAAAAGCTGTTATTTACACATAATATTATTAGTCACATAGAAAACTCAAAAGAAACTAAAGGTGAATTATTAGAATTAATAAGAGTTTTTCAGTCAGTATACACTTCCATACAGCAAAGCTATCAATAAGAAAATATAATTGTAAAAGAATGCCAATATATAGCAAAAATATAATCTGGATACAATCTAATAAAAGTTGTGCACCTCATTTATACAGAAAAATTATACCTTATTGAAAGAAACATTAAAGAAAACTTAAATAAATACCAGGTAATTATAGGAAGTTTCAACACATGAAAATGTCAATTCTCCCCATATTGATTAAATCCAATTCTGATGAAAATCCCTGAAATATTTTTTTCTGGAACTTGACAAACTAATTCTGAAATTAAAATGGAAAAACAAAGGGTTAAATGTAGCCAAGTATCCCTAGGAAAAAGTACAAGGTAAGGAGAATTGCCCTCCTGATTATTAAGACTTAGCATACAAGCTATAGTAAGTAAGAAAATAGGATGCTGGCAAAGGGCTAGATAAGAGGGGTAAAGGAATTGTGATAGGGAAGCTGGAAAAAAATCAAGGCATATATAGAGACTTGCTTTTACAAGAGAATGGGCACTAGAGATAAACAGAGAAAAGATTAAACTACTAGTACTAAGAAAATTTATTAAACAACTGTTAAAAAAAAAAAGAAAAGAAAAACCTAAATTGAACCCTTCAGTGCAGTTCAGTTCAGTTGCTCAGTCATGTCCAACTCTTTGCTGCCCCATGGACTGTAGCATGCCAGGCCTCCCTATCCATCACCAACTCCCAGAGTTTTCTCAAACTCATGTCCATTGAGTCAGTGATGCCATCCAACCATCTCATCTTCTGTTGTTCCCTCTCCTCCTGCCTTCAATCTTTCCCAGCATCTGGGTCTTTTCAAATGAGTTGGTTCTTCACACCAGGTGGCCAAAGTATTGGAGTTTCAGCTTCTACATCAGTCCTTCCAATGAATATTCAGGATTTACTGCCTTTAGGATGGACTGGTTTGGTCTCCTTGCAGTTCAAGGGACTCTCAAGAGTCTTCTCCAACACCACAGTTTAAAAGCATCAATTCTTCAGTGTTCAGCTTCCTTTATTGTCCAACTCTCACATCCATACATGACTACTGGAAAAACCATAGCTTTGACTAGATAGACCTTTGTTGGCAAAGCAATGTCTCTGCATTTTAATATGCTGTCTAGGTTGGTCATAACTTTTCTTCCAAGTTGTACCATCTTTTAATTTCATGACTGCAGTCACCATCTGCAGTGATTTTGGAGCCCCCCCAAAATAAAGTCTGCCACTGTTTCCCCATCTATTTGCCATGAAGTGATGGGACTGGATGCCATAATCTTAGTTTTCTGAATGTTGAGCATTAAGCCAACTTTTTCACTCTCCTCTTTCACTTTCATCAAGAGGCTGTTTAGTTCCTCTTCACTTTCTGCCATAAGGGTAGTGTCATCTGCATATCTGAGATTATTGATATTTCTCCTGGCAATCTTGATTCCAGCTTGTCTTCATCTAGTCCAGCATTTCTCATGATGTACTCTACATCTAAGTTAAATAAGCAGAGTGACAATATACAGCCTTGGTGTACTCCTTTTCCTATTTGGAACCAGTCTGTTGTTCCATGTCCAGTTCTAACTGTTGCTTCCTGACCTGCATACAGATTTCTCAAGAAGCAGGTCAGGTGGTCTGGTATTCCCATCTCTTAAAGAATTTTCCACAGTTTGTTGTAATACACACAGTCAAAGGCTTTGACATAGTCAATAAAACAGAAATAGATGTTTTCTAGAACCCTCACCTCACACTGTACACAAAAATTCACTCCAGTTGGATTAAAAACTTAGATATGGAAAGGTGAAACTATAAAAATTTTCATAAACAATTCAGAAGCACCATTACAATCTGGCAGTAGTGAAGACTTTCTAAAATAAGACACAAAAACTTCAATCAATGAAGGGAAATATTGATAAATTCCACCATAAAATTAAAACTTTGGTTCATCAAAAGACATTAGAAGCCAAGTGAAAAGACAGTCACTAAAGGGGAGAGAAGATTTGCCATTCCTATAATTCAAACAATGGATTAGTATCCAAAATATAATCAGAAATCTTCCAGCAAATAAAAGCCCAGGACCAGATGCCTTCACAGTTGAATTCTACCAAAAATTTAGAGAAGAGCTAACACCTATCCTACTCAAACTCTTCCAGAAAATTGCATAGGAAGGCAAACTTCCAAACTCATTCTTTGAGGCCACCATCACCCTCATACCAAAACCAGACAAAGATGCCACAAAAAAAGAAAACTACAGGCCAATATCACTGATGAACATAGATGCAAAAATCCTTAACAAAATTCTAGCAAACAGAATCCAACAACATATTAAAAAGATCATACATCATAACCAAGTGGGCTTTATCCCAGGGATGCAAGGATTCTTCAGTATTTGCAAATCAATCAATGTGATACACCACATTAACAAGTTGAAAGATAAAAACCATATGATTATCTCGATAGATGCAGAGAAAGCCTTTGACAAAATTTAACATCCATTTATGATAAAAACCCTCCAGAAAGCAGGCATAGAAGGAACATACCTCAACATAATAAAAGCTATATATAATAAACCCACAACAAACACTATCCTCAATGGTGAAAGATTGAAAGCATTTCCTCTTAAATCAGGAACAAGACAAGAGTGCCCAGTCTCACCACTACTATTCAACATAGTTTTGGAAGTTTTAACCACAGCAATCAGAGTAGAAAAAGAAATAAAAGGAATCCAGATTGGAAAAGAAGAAGTAAAACTCTCACTGTTTGCAGATGACATGATCTTCTACAGAGAAAACCCTAAAGACTCCACCAGAAATTACTAGAGATAATCAATGAATATAGTAAAGTTGCAGAATATAAAATTAACACACAAGGGATTATAATATCCCTTGCATTCCTATGCACTAACAATGAGAAAACAGAAAGAGAAATTAAGGAAACAATTCCATTCACCATTGCAATGAAAAGAATAAAATACTTAAGAATAAATCTACCTAAAGAAACAAAATACCTCTATATAGAAAACTATAAAGCATTGATGAAAGAAATCAAAGATGACACAAATAGATGGAGAAACATACCATGTTCATGGATTGGAAGAATCAGTATAGTGAAAATGAGTATACTATCCAAAGCAATCTATAGATTCGCTGCAATCCCTATCACGCTACCAACAGTATTTTTCAGAGAACTAAAACAAATAATTTCACAATTTGTATGGAAATACAAAAAAACTTGAATAGCCAAAGCAATCTTGAGAAACAAGAATGTAACTGGAGGAATCAACATGCCTGACTTCAGATAATACTGCAAAGCTACAGTCATCAAGATAGCATGGTACTGGCACAAAGACAGAAATATAGATCAATGGAACAAAACAGAAAGCCCAGAGATAAATCCACGAACCTATGGACACCTTATCTTTGACAAAGGAGGCAAGGATATACAATGGGAAAAAGACAACCTCTTTAACAAGTGGTGCTGGGAAAACTGGTCAACCACTTGTAAAAGAATGAAACTAGAACACTTTCTAACACCATACACAAAGATAATCAAAATGGATTAAAGATCTAAATGTAAGACCAGAAACTATAAAATTCCTAGAGGAAAACATAGGCAAAACACTCTCTGACATAAATCACAGCAGGATCCTCTATGACCCACCTCCCAGAGTAATGGGAATAAAAGCAAAAATAAGCAAATGGGACCTAATTAAACTTAAAAGCTTTTGCACAATGGAGGAATCTATAAGAAAGGTGAAAAGACAGCCTTCAGAATGGGAGAAAATAATAGCAAACAAAACAACTGACAAAGAATTAATCTCAAAAATATACAGGCAGCTCCTGCAGCTCAATTCCAGAAAAATAAATGACCTAATCAAAAAATAGGCCAAAGATCTAAACAGACATTTCTCCAAAGAAGACATACAGATGGCTAACAAACACATGAAAAGATGCTCAACATCACTCATTATCAGAGAAATGCAAATCAAAACCTCAATGAGGTACCATCTTATGCTGGTCAGAATGGCTGCTATCAAAAAGTCTACAAACAATAAATGCTGGAGAGGGTGTGGAGAAAAGGGAACCCTCTTACACTGTTGGTGGGAATGCAAAATAGTACAGCCACCATGGAGAACAGTGTGGAGATTCCTTAAAAAACTGGAAATAGAACTGCCATATGAACCAACAATCCCACTGCTGGGCATACACACGGAAGAAACCAGAATTGAAAGACACACATGTACCCCAATTTTCATCACAGCACTGTTTACAATAGCCAGGACACGGAAACAACCTAGATGCCCATCAGCAGACGAATGGATAAGAAAGCCGTGGTACATATACACAATAGAATATTACTCAGCCATTAAAAAGAATGCATTTGAATCAGCTCTAATGAGGTGGATGAAACTGAAGCCTATTATACAGAGTGAAGTAAGTCAGAAAGAAAAACACCAATACAGTATACTAATGCATATATATGGAATTTAGAAAGATGGTAACGATGACCCTATATGTGAGACATCAAAAGAGACACAGATATAAAGAATAGTCTTTTGGCCTCTGTGGGAGAGGGCAAGGGTGGGATGATTTGAGAGAATAGCATTGAAACATATATATTATCATACATGAAATAGATCACCAGCCCAGGTTCGATGCATGAGACAGGGTGCTCAGGGCTGGTGCACTGGGATGACCCTGAGGGATGAGATAGGGAGGGAGGTGGGAGCGGGGTTCAGGATGGGGAACACATGTACACTCATGGCTGATTCATGTCAGTGTATGGCAAAAACCACTACAATAATGTAAAGTAATTAGTCTCCAATTAAAATAAATAATTAATTACACACACACACACACACACACACACACATATATATATATATACACACATACACACTTTCAGGCTCCTGTGAATCAAATGAAAATGGGAAAATGAGAAACATCATAAACACGTATTTCACAAAAGAAAATATAAGTGGCTAATAGCACAAGGACCTACTGTATAGCACAGGGAACTATATTAATATCTTATAATAACTTGCAATAGAAAAGAATCAGAAATATATATATATATATGTTAAATCACTTTGCTGTACACTTGAAATTAACATAATATTGTAAATCAACTATACTTCAATTTTTTAAAAAATAGATGACCCACAGACACCTGAAAAATGTTCAGCTTTATTAGTAGTCAGAAAAGTACAAATTAAAACTAGATATAATTATCTGATATGAATAACAAAAATTTTTAAATGACCCAATAATAACTGTTGACCAGGATGGGAAGCAGGATCTTCCCTGGTGGTCCATTGGTTAAGAATTCACCTGCCACTGCAGGGGACATGGGTTGGATTCCTGGTCCAGGAAGATTCCACATGTCACAGGGCAACTAAGCCGGTGCATCACAGCTACTGATGCCCACATGCCTAGAGCCCATGCTCCACAACAAGAGAAGCCACTGCAGCAAGAAGCCCACACACTGCAACAAAGAGTAGCCCCTGCTCCCCACAACTAGAGGAAGCCTGAGAGCAGCAATGAAGACACAGTGCAGCCATAAATAAATAAATAATTTTAAAAAGAACAGGAGGCAACAATAACTCTTATTACCTCCTAGTGGGAATGTAAATTAATAAAATCATTAGGGGAAACAGTTTGAGTAGGTAATAAGGCTGAATAAGAAAGCAGTTCTACTCCTGGGTTTATATACTAGAGAAATTCTAGCATATATATATAAGAGGCATGCACAAGAGAGAATCTGAGAGATAAGAGATAGAGAAAGGGAAATGGAAGAAGCCAAATATCCATTCCTAGTAGTGAGAGGCAAGCACCTGTGGCATGCTCACACAGTGGATTACTACATAACAGTGAGAATGAAGAAGCCATACTGTGTGAGTGTACAATTCATTTAATACCAAAACTAAACACAGTATTGGGAGAAAAATCACTGAAGACTATGTTATATATTATTATATAACATACATACATTATTTAGAGATACATACATAAGTAGTAAAATTATGAAGAAAGCAAGCGAGTAAAACACAATTCAAGGTGGTGATTATTTGTGGTGTGTTGGTAGGGAGGAGAGATGCAATCCAAGAAGCGCAAAGGAGTCTCCTTTCAGATACTACTGAGATTGTTTTTTCTAATGTGCTGCTAGGATAGAGCAGTCATTTTATTTCATTCTTTAGTGGAAGTCGCTCAGTCGTGTCCAACTCTTTGTGACCCCATGGACTGTAGCCCAGCAGGGTCCTCTGTCCATGGAATTCTCCAGGCAAGTATACTGGAGTGGGTTGGCATTCCCTTCTCCAGGGGATCTTCCCAACGCAGGGATCGAACCTGGGTCTCCTGCACTGCAGGCGGATTCTTTACCATCTGAGTATAGATATATTCATACAGTATTTTATATGTATGATACAGTCACAATCAAATGTTAGATACATGTTAAGATCTTAGCTTCAAAAAAAAAAAAAAAAAGATCTTAGCTTCATTCTCTTATTGATTTAAATCTAGTCCATCCCTGGGTCAAGTGCTCCTTCATTTTGACTTATGACTATCATATTCTAGATCTGGAGCTAACCTTGCACCTGCTTTACCATTATCAGAAGTCAGGTTTCTGTCCTTTTCTGGCAACCTAAGCCTGGGGGTACTAAGATCATCATCCTTTCCAGCAGTATTTGCATAGCCAGTAAATGTGAGAGGAGAAAAAAAGAGTTTAATTATAATCAAATTTCCAGGAGCTTCTTTCCTTTAATGATGTTCACATAAAGTGACTCCAGAATAATTCAAGAGAGTAATGTAGGCCTTGAAAGCTATCCAGAGTGAGTGATGGAAAGACTTGATGCCAGTATGTCACCCCTTTTAGGAATGGACCTTATCAAAATCATTTAGTGTCCTCCTCTCAGAAGACCTTCGTTGGTAAAATAAAAATGATAAGCAGTTGTGCTGGGTATTCTCAGAAGCTGTGGTCATAAGCTCACTATTAATAGATAGTAGAGCCTATCATCAGTTCTGTCTAAACCTACACAATGCTGTTAAATGATTCCTTCAATGTGGAAGTTTTATCACTGACTCACATTTGTATTTTCATTTTTCATCCTAATAATGTGTTATCTCAGTCTTTACACACTCACTCAACTTTTGCTGACATGGAAAAAGCAAAAGATCCTGTCATTTGTTTTATTGGAATTTGCAAAGGCATCAATAAACTAAAATCATAGTGAGAATTGGTGGGGATAAATGTTGATTTCCAAATGGGAATTCAGAATATACAGTGGAGTAACAGCTGTTCTAGATTTCCACCAGAGATTAGCAGATAAGGTACTACTGAAATTCAGAGTTGTGACATCTTTAGATAAATATTTGCCCTTAATTTTCACAGCCTCTGATTCAAAAAAAATCTACAATGGCTCAGATTCTGGCCCAGAGAAGATCATTTTAAATCTACAGTTTTAAACTGTGGTTGAAAAGGAGCCAGGTGTCTGCTGCTATTGTTTTCTGTCATCAATGTCTAGGTCTTTTTGTCTCCAACCATGGTTAAGCCTATCCTTGAAGGCATTCCTCACCCCTCTTATTGAGCGTGCCACAGATTCAGCACCTGCCATCAGAGCTCCCCTCTCACTGTGCCAGTACCCAGTACTGATGCCTTTGGAGGGTTAGGTATTTAAGACTTCAGTTAGCCAGACTCAGAGCACAAAAATGCCTGCAGGTTCAAGACAAGAAGCATTCCCCCATAAAATAAAAACACTGGGATATCATCTGTTAGCACATGCCAGCCTTTCACCCAATAAATGGCTTCCCTTACACCAGCACTTAGTCCTTCCTTCCTATTGATTCACTTGGGAACCTGGTCCTCGAAGAAGAATGCACCAGTCACTTGTATGCAACCACTGCCAACCCAGCTTAGGACTGTGTCAGAGAGGCTTCTGCACTCCTATTTTGAAAGGAAACAAGAAGAGATGAACTCCTAGTTCCTCCATAAGTGCTTTTCAGACCAGTGACAATATTAATCCTACAATTTGGTTTTCTTAAATTACTGCTACTTCTTGCACTACTGTGTATCTACAAAGTAATTAGATATCTTTTACCATCTATTACGTGGGCAAGTCCACCTCATAACTTCATAGGAATGGTGAAGTCTTCCTTTGGGGCCCCCATCCTGGTATCCTGTCTCCCTCATCTGCTCATTGATTTAGGAATCTGCCTTCCCAACTTGTGTGTAAACAGAGAGCAAACTCGTTTTTGTCTCCCTTCTATCAGGACCACAGTAGTTGTTCAGTCTGATGAATGGTCACACGAAGTACCAAGGGGACGTTTCTTTTCCTTCCTCCTAAACCACTTGCCAATACTTCCGCGAACCTAGTGCTTTCAACCCTCACAGGGTCCTTGCCATCACCTCATCCGCATTTTCTGAAGCTACTAGGCCTCGGGCAGGGATCTAGGGTCCTGCCTGGAAGGTGAGTTTGGCCGAGGTGGCCGCGGAGGCGGGGACAGGGACGCGGCAGCCACACCCACGTCCCTTCCCACTCCGAGGCTCCCCCACGCCCCTATCCTTCGAGCCTCCCCCCACCCAATCCCCCCACCCTTGCAGCAAGACTGAGGCAAAGGAGCAAGAGGAGAATCTTGGCCGCGGCCCCCTCCCCCGCCTTATAAAAAAGAAATTGACTTTTGTTTGGAGTTTGTGAAAAGTGGGGCTCGGGGCCCAGTCAATGGGGCGCCCCGCGGTGCGGGCTGAGTGGAGCTAGCGCGAATCGCTCAGCCGCGGCCCCAATTAATCCGCCCTTTGTGCGGCCCGCCCGGCCGCCCCCGCCGCAGCAGCACCAGCGGCCCATTGTTCGGCCTCGCCGGGCCGCGGGATTTACCCTTTTCAAACAGCCGGTTTTGTCCACGGCAGTTCGAGCGGAAGTTTCTCACTGACAATTTGCCCCAAATAGATAGATTTGTCAGAAGCGACCTTCGGGAAGGAAGCAAAAAGCCACCGGCCTGAAGGTTGGGCCGAAGACTCGACGTCCCACCCGCGGTCACGCCGCCCTCGGCGCCCCTAGCCCAGCGACTCGAAGCCCCTCGGGGGTCCCTGATCCCGGCACCGGCTGATAAGACACTTCGAGGACTGATCTCCATTTACCCATCTGTAAAATGGAACAGCTTGGCGCTTGCAAGCCGTAAGTCCAGCGCTTTGGGTCAGTTATCGCGTACAGCGTTCATTTCCTCTCTCCCCTCTCACCTCCTTAAAAAAAAAAAAAAACACTGTAAGAAAATAAAACCTTTTGAGACCTCAGGGACGACTTGAAACAGCCTTGAAGGTGGGTCTTGGTAACAAGTTCCGGATTACGCACGTGTTGTTTCTCTTCTGTCCTCGGCTCCTCCTTAACAAAGATGTCAACCGTGCTGAATCACAGGTGGTGCCTTTGTAAGACCGACTATTGTCCCCTCATAAGTCAAGATATAAAACGCTTTGTACTGAATGGGTCGTGATCTGGAGCTCTCAACTTGGGAGTCAGGCTGTTAGATTTTTTTTTCCCACCCACCAGAGCCGCTCTTCCCCCAAATGACCTCTCTTAATAAGCAAAATCTAAAGGTGGGGGGAACCCAACATGCTGTTGATGAAAAGAATAGTTACTGATTTCTTCACACTTAATGGCAAGTATGAATCTTTTAAAATACCAAACAGTTCTGTGAATTTTAAGCAGAACTGAATTGTATTAATCAGTTGATGGTTTGATCATTTTCTATCACTAGAGGAGAAATACAAAGGTTGGGACTCTACAGTTTCTATTTTTACTGTACTCAGGCAATCTCTTTCTTTAGAAAATTTCCTGCTAGTTGCACATGAGAGAAAAAATTTTTAAATCTGTTTTTTGTTTATCCATCAGGTGAATACACACTTCAGCATCATACAGAGGAAACCCTAGGTGGTCTTTAACAAGATTTCAGTGGTTAAGAGCTACAATTTAGAGAAGATGACAATACATACACAGTGTCAATAGTATTTAAACAAACATCCCAGACAACAGAATAATGATTATTAACTATGATGCTTTGGGCTTCTGACTAATTTCCCCTGCCTGTCTGCAGCCAAACAGCTGCAGGATTTCCACACACACCCCTTCCTTAAAACTGTTTATGTGCATCATTTTAAAAATTGCATTTAACAACCATATCCTTCAAACAGCCCTTCGTGTGGAATGGTTTAGTAATAGTGACAAAACCAGTAGCAAGAATGTCTTTCATGCTAAAAGGACTCTAACAGAAATCAACTCCTTCAAAAGATTTTACATCTCTTGAAATGTGGACTAATGTCTGATGCTATATGTCCTGCAGCATGGGGTTACATGTCTAAATAAGCTCTTTAACCCTACTCAACATTAGCACAGCATTTTCAAAAGTGATTAAATTGTACAACTATCCTGAAGTGTACACCTTCCTAGGGTTTGAAAATATTATAGAAATCAAAAGAAAAGGTAATCCAGTTGGCAAAAAAAGAAAAGGTAAGATTATTTTGTGTAATTCCTTTCTCACTTCCAGACAAATATTAAGTTTTAAAAATTATTTTAGTGATCAGGACATTAAAATGAATACATTACTTGTACACTCCCAACATACAACTCCAAACGTAGTTGCTAATGCAACTAGAAAACATATATTTAGGGATCCAAATATGTGCTATTATGAATACTTGGGTAATTATACATTATTTTAGCTAATCATAAATGTATGGATTAAAGTTGAATTACCTCCACTGTTCTCATTGTCGTTTAGCCTTTATTAAGCATCTCCCTGTACTAAAAGGTGGTCAAAATAGCCTTCAAAAAAGGCATCTAAATAGTTATATCTTATCTTTAGAGAGATAAATATATGTTGTACATGGTACATGTGGGCATTTCAGATATCTCATTATTCAATATCCTCATCTGAAAAAAACAGTAGATTTCAAATGTTTCATCTATTCCAAAATCATGTCAGTTACACCTGAAATTTTAGAGCCTGGGAGAAATGTCTGCAGCCTACCTCCTGGGTTGTGCAGTGCTATACCTGAAAGGCCAAATCCTCCTCCTCTCAGCAGGCAATCATCTTATGCCCTGAAGCATGAGATCTGATTACCCCTATCATCATCTTAGCTTGCATAGATACAGATGTTATTAACGGCTGTAGTTTATCCAACCCTTTTTAAAAACGCAGCTGCAGCATTTGACTTGGGGACCTCCTGTGAATCCCACTGGTTGACTCCGTCTTGCACAAAACACGTGGGGTTGGGGGTAGGGAGACGAGAGGGGGAGGTTTGTTTTGTTTTGGAGGATTTTTTTTTTTTTTTTTTTTTTGATTCAGACTTCCCTAAATAGCCACTCGGCATCTTTGTAAGTGATGTGAATTCTGAAATTACTTACTAGAATAGGGGGACAACAGAGTACTGTGTGAACTAGATCATTTAGAAACAAAGCATACTAGAATGTAAGCTTTTCACTGCATTGGCAGAGATGGATATGTGGTCCTGATACACTTATTGACTGAATAAAGAATTGAATCTCTAGTTTATTCTCAGATACATGAGTGACATTTAACCCAGGCTATCCCATTTTACATAACAATTGTTTCTACTAGTGTAATCTGGATAAAGCAGGTTCTCAACCTGCCATGGAGGGAATAGAGAGGTGTTTTTAAAATCTGAAAGACCCAGATTGACAGTCCACAGTGATCAAATTCAGTGATTAATTGTTCAGCCTAATCATTGACCTTTTTCTCTGCATCTACAATTAGTGTCTCTAAGTAGTTCCTCTTGTAGCCTACATCATCCCCTCTACAGAATAAAAAGAGACCTCATATGTCTTCTATCCATTTGGACAAGCAAATTTTAAATACATACAGAGGGAGAGTTTGAAGAAAAATCTGTTAAGTGGAAGAGTCTGAAGTTCCAGAAATACTGAACTATTCCTTCAAGATGCACAAAACAATTTTCTTAATTCTGATTACTTCTCTTGTGAGTGAAATTGCCTTAATTGGAGCTTCTAGAAGCCCTCCTAGGAAATGAGAGGTAGCTCAGTGCAATGGAATTAATATTTCAAAGAGCATTAGACTCAGCAAGAAGAAATCTGGGTTCTAGGATTAGCCTTTGTCTCTAGAAGAGTGATTTAGGACAAGCTTTGTCTCTAAGGGTCTCAGTTTCCTCATCTGTAAAATGATGAAATTGGATGAGTACTGATCTCCAAGGTTGCTTCTAACCTGTATGGTCTATAATTCTGGGCTAAATGGAAGCCAAGTTGAACTGTGCAATTCACAGGAAATTAAGAGGTTGAAGGAAGCTTGGTGGCCAATCATTCCCTGCATGTAGTCTGCTTTCTTGTTTCTCTAGTCATAATTTTGTTTTAGAAAATAAAAAATTACCTCTTCCCAAAGTTTGGGGTCTAGAGGACCTGTCCCTACTCCCTATCCTCCCCATTGCTGGGGCAATGCAAAAGCAAGTCCCTCACCCAGTCTCAGCTTTCTTTGTGAGTACCATGAACCAGGACCACTATTACAGCCCACATTTATCAAGCAGTGGTGTGTGCCAGAGTGTTAGGGCTTCATGGAGCTCCCTGTCTAGTTGGAAAGCTGGATATCCCTTACATGTCATCTGAACTTTTTGCTCTGGTGATTAGGAGCAAAGAAACGGACATAAAAAAACACGCAGCTTTTTCTCTATTGATCTATCTTTCTGGGGAACACCATTTTCTTTTTCTTTTGCTCCTAGTAACATCTCTGGTTGTTTCTGTTTTAAATACATTTCAGGTGTGTCATCTTATAGGGAGGGATACCAGGTCTTAAAGCAGTTTGACATGAGAGCCATAATAAATTCTTTCTGCAACAAGGTAGGATACAAACAACTAAAATATTATATGTAGGAAATAAAAGTAAAATATGGGAGAAAGATGTTTCCACTTGCTTATTCTTGGGGCCAGATGAATATAAAAGCGCAGTGAGACTCTAGAAGCTTCTAACCCTCAGCCTGCCCCTAAACTTGAATTTCTTCTGCTGATGTGACCCTAAGAGAATGTGTGAATAAATATGGAGACACAATGTGTTACTTGTTAAGAAAAAAATGAGCCCATCACACAGGGCATTGTCTTATTGTTACTGCTGTTAGCACCAATACTAGATTGTATGAGAGAGGAATGGGTGCAGGGGTGCTATTAGTGAGGAATATCAGACAATTAACAGAGTTCTAGAAAATGTCAAGGAAAAACTCTACAACTCAGCACCAGTTGAGTTCTAGAGCACATGGGTCTCCTTTCTGGGTTGTTCTCAGTGTTTATGGGTAGAGTTACCTAATAGGAGTCAAACAACTTGTAGAGAGATCCACAACAGACTCAGGAGCAAGCCTGACAAGATTCACTTACTGAGCCCTCACTGAGTACCTGCTTTATATTGGAAACTCTGCTCCATGACCCACCTTTTCTCTAACTCCCCATCCACGTAGGAAGCAACAACCAACCGTAGGTTGCATTATGACCTGGAAGCAAATGAAAATCAACTCTCTCTTTAGAGTAAACAAATAAAACTTGTGTCAGAGTGTCTTTTGGAAACTGAACATCAAACCTCAGTCAACCTTAACTGGTAGATTTTTGCCAGATGTTTTCTGGGTCTGGGTATTTCTCAACTCTACTTGTCTATGAGGTGAAGGGAATTTTAAAGGAATGGATCTCTAGAGGTAGGATAACCTCTGAGAGGGAGCTGATCACTGGTTGAGGAGGGGAGTCTGTTCCACACCAACTTTAGGTCTGCTTGCTGATGGGAAAGCTTTTCCTTTTTTTTTTTTTTTTTTTTACTGATTTAATTTAGTGTATTGGAAGAGACAGTTAATGGAGAAAATGGTACTGTTTTTTAGGGAAGCTAAGTGAATGGAGATCTAGGGGTCAGACCCAGATAATCTGATGCTAGAGGAGTGTCCTGCACCCCTGCACCTCTCATGCAATCTAGTTCACAGGACTCTACTTTCCCCCTTCTTTTGTTGTTCTAGAACATTTTTAAAACTAAGTATAGTTGATTTATAATATTTCAGGTGTATAGCAAAGTGATTCAGCTGTATATGTAACATTTTTTCAGATTCTTTCCCGTTACAGATTACTATAAGATTATTGAATACAGTTCCCTGTGCTATACAGTAGGTCCTTGTTGATTATCTATTTTATGTATAGCAGCGTGTATCTATTAATCCCAAATTCCTAATGTATCCCCTTCCCTCCATTCCCCTTTGGTAACCATAAGTTTGTTTCTTATGTCTGTGAGTCTATTTCTGTCTTTCTGCTTCTCTGTTTAAATGAGGAGACAGAGGATTAGTAGGAGAGTGAGCTATGGTAGGAGACAATTTTCAGAGGCAGTAGATTCCCCTAACTCATAACCAGTTTTCCAAGGGGCACTGACAGCCTACCCAACTCCACACTGATTTAGGGTCCCTTGGATATTTTTCCAAAATGTCCTGTATTTTTGTCCAGTCCAAAGCACTTATAACGTTTTATGAATCTGCTCTCCTTGTGATTCCTTGAAAAGGGGGTCATGTCATGAATCTCTGGCACATAGTGGGTGCTCAGTGTTTGATGAATGGGCTGGATTGCTGCATGGGGAGAGAGACCCCTTGATTCCATCATCCTTCTCACGGTCTTATTTCTTATCTCCTGGACAAAAATGTAATCCTGTAATAAAAGATGTCTTCCCTGTGTTCTTCGCTTCCCTTTTGTTGAGAACCCCATTCTCACAAAAGGATAGAGGAAATTAGAGAGTACGTTTGGACCTGGTCAGGAATTCTTCAGAACCTCTGGGGTATGACCACCCCTTTCCAAGCCCACTTTATAAACCCATCCTTAAAGTTAATATCTTGTCTGTGTTAAAAGGTGTTTCTGATACATGGCATTTGCCCTTTATCAATCACTTCTCATTGTGGACTCACAGGAAAAAATCTTTGAAAGTTAAGGTTGAACAGGACTTAATCATTTTGCAGATAATTACCTGGAGCCCAGAGAGGTCTAGTCACTTGCCCAAGTTTACACAGCTTGTTGGGACAGAGCCTGAACACCCCCTCCACCTCCCCTCCCACCCCACCCCCACCGGCCACACTCTCTGGGCTCCCAGTGATTGAGCCTTGCTGTGTCTCCAGCTATTTCTTGGGAAGTCTGCAGGCAACTTCCACCTTCATTCATTCGCCCAATGTTTCCACGGCACACAATAGGAACCAGGCAGCGTACTTGAGCCCACGGACATGAAGATGAGAAGTAACAGAGTCTTTCTGCTCTGAGGCCCCACCTCAAGAGTTCCAAGTTTCTGCACCTTAGATCTGAGGTCCCTGTGTCCTGCAGCAGCTTCCGGTGAGCAGAAGCCAGTGAACACTCGGGTGCCAGGCTCCTCCTGGACCTGGTGGGCAATTGGGCCCTAGCCCCTCCTGCCTACCCTGGATCTCGTAGCTGCCGTTGCCACCAAACCAATCATGCCAGAAAGTCATCATGATGATTTCAGAACTGCATTGTGATTTATGCAAAGCGCGCAGATAATTACAGCCAGGCGCACAGAACACAGGACGGACATGCTGTGGGTGTGTGTGCACGTTGTGTCCTCTGCCAGGGCTGGATGGTGTGTGTGTGTGTTTCTATTTGGTGGAATTCTTGACACCCTGTGAATCAAAACCAGTGACAGGAGAAAGAGGAGACATTCCCATTTTTACTTCGAGACAATTGGTGAACCTCAGGAGTATTTTCAACAAGTTTAGGTGCCTATAACTGAGCCGGTAGGGCGAGTGTCTGGAGTAGGGAAATCAGTCTTTAGACCCTCTCCCACAGTCCTCCTACCTCCAAGCCACTGCGCCTGCAAAGCCACGTTCAGGTCTCCTGCTCACAGACTCCTAAACTTCTACCTTGAAGACAGGCAGGGCCGAGTCTTCCACGCCGGCCTTCATCTTTGCCCGAAATAAATTATTTGGACTCTTTAAAGTTCTTTAGCTTTAACCAAGCTCCCCTCTTTGCATCCACATGGTGGGTGTTTTGGTGGTGACTGCGATTGTGGTAGCGGTGGTCGCAAGTGTATTTCTGAAAGTCATAATCCCAGTGTCCAAAATAGAGCCTGGAATAGTAACAGCGTTTCTGAAACGCCGCGGGGAAATAATTTCGTTTTCTAGGCGCGGAGTTTGAGTTTGTACTACTTCTCGGGCAGGGCCAGCTGAGCACAAGTCTGCCCAACTTGATTGTCAAAAATGTTGACTTACTGCCCTGTCTCCTAAAAAACCCTCAGGATTATGGCTTTGTATCTCATTTCCCTGATCTCCTTCCACTTCGAAAAACAGAGGAGGTACAACTTGGGAGGTAGTCGTCTCCTGTCTTGCTCTTTCTGGGTATCCCCAGACCTGGGTCCTGCTTGCTGCGCAGCACTAGCACCTCGAGGCGTGCGCGGGTGGGGGCTCCAGGCCCAGCCCAGGCCTCTGCGGAAAGTTGCGGTCACGTGCTGTGGCAGCGAACGGGGGGCGCACAGCCAGCGCCCCTGAGCCTCCGGGGCCGAGGAACTGCTGCTCCCTCCAGAGGCCGGGGGGCGGGGCGGGAAAGGGAGGAGAGGACGGGACGCAAACACTCACTTGCACACACACACTCTCAGACCGAAAGCCTGGAGAAAGTGAGATCCGAAGCGGGCGGATAGAATTGCGGAGTGCTAGTATCTGTTCACCACCCCCAGAGCGTGCGCCGAGGGCCGGAGAACAGGAGATGTGACCCTTGACCTTCGGCCAAGCCCACGCCAGGAGGTGAGGCTGGCAAACTCTTGTTCGACAAGTTCAAGCTGCTGGGAGAGCTTAAATAAGAATTAATCTCTTAGAGCTCGGGGATCACTCTCTAGGCGTGCGCTCTCCCGGCGCAGAACAGAAACCAGGGCATGAGAGAGCACAAGAATCGCGGGAAGGCAGGCAGGAGGAGTAGGAGACTAAGGCGGGGGAGGAAGCTCTCCAGAATCCCCGAACCCTGACGGGAGGGGCCGGCAAGCGGAGCCCGCTGGGGACGAGCTGCGGGAGGGAAGCAGCTCTACCCTCCCGAGTGCAAATGCAGAAATAATGGAGGCGAAATTGCTTCGCCCTGCTCGGGATGGGCTTTACTTCTGCAAGCCGGCAGCACCCTCCCGGCGGCTGGTGCCCAAATGGACAGCGCGAAGGCCATGGGAACTCGGAACCTCCAGCAAACCCCATCCCAGGCCCCAAGTCCGCATACAGCGTCCTCGCAGATAACTTTCCGTAGATAGTTGCAAAGTGAATAATTACTCACCTCGGACCAGATCCAAGTTTTACCCAACAGAAGGGGCACGGGACCAAGAATGAACCAACTCACATGGCCATATCCGGCGTGCATAATCACACACAAACACACAGCCACCCAGTTCTTCCATGAATCTGTCTGGCAGAGGAGGAGGAAAGCGTTTTGAGAAAGCTCCGGCTCCCCTCCCCTTCCCCCTTGCCATGAATATAATAATAATTCATTTTTTTACTACAAGAGCAGCACCGTCCTCACAGACGCACCCGCACAGAGCCACACTCCCATAATCACACTTAACTCCTCAGCTCCGAGAGCGCCTGCATTTTCTTTGGGAGCCGCTTGGAGGTTCATTAATATCATTAGCATTTAACCCCCTCCCTCTTTCCATCCCCTCCCCGCACATGGCTGACGTCAGACCCCGCCAGGAGTTGGGGGAAAAGCTAAGTGGGCCAGGGACGCCCTATTCCCCTCCCCGCGGCTGCCTGTCAGAGCGCTCCTGGATATTACGGGGGACCCAGTCCGCAGCGACAGGCATAAAGTCACGGGGTAATGAACTTCGGGGACCCTCTGGCGCTGCGTGTTCGGCTCTCCCCGGATACTGGGAGCTGGCCGCCTTTTCCCTCGGAAGACTTCCCAGCAATCTAGTTTTCCCACTCCGCGCTCGGATTTGGGCAGCGCGGAGCCCATCTGCCTGAGACTGCGGTTGTGCGTTTCCCTTCTTCCCGTAAAAGAGCAACGGTCTGTAGAGATCTGCCCACACTCTGCATATGCCTAACACAGAGGGAGAAATTGAAGACTGAGAGGAACGGTGAAAGAGAGGGGTTTTGCCCTTTTTGCTCCGTAGAAAGACCATTTTCGTGTCTCCATCTCTGTTCTTCAGTACCCCCTCTCTTGCCTGTCCTTCCTTCTCCCTCGATCTGCCTGTCCGTCTATCCATTTGTCCGTACATGCGTGTGTTCATACCAAGCAACATTCCCAGCGGCTGCGGTTTTGCAAGAGACGGGAAGAAACTTAAGGATGCTTAAATTTCCACTGTGGAACGAATTCTGAGCTCCCAGAGAGCAGCGCAGCGCGCAACCGACACCCACCTGTCCGGCCCCAGAGCCTCCCAGGCTGGAGGGCGGCTGGAGAGCGGCGGCGCCCGGCGGCGAAGCGGGCGTTGCCGGCCGGGACTCGGGCAGCGCCCACCAACCGCTCCGCCCCGGGACCGCCAGCATGAGCAAGCCGGCCGGATCAACAAGTGGGTACCTATCGGGCCGCAGCGGGGCTCTGGCGCGCAGGCTGGGGCGGGCGGGCGGGGTGGCCGGGAAGGTCCAGCCCGGCTCTCCGAGGCTCCGAGCCCGGGAGAGGGATTCCAGCGGTGTGTGCGCTTTGGCCCAGCTCCCTCTATACTGAGTTAGTGCCTTTCGTGGTGAGGGGTGAACAATTTCGTTATCTCTGCATTGCTTGACACCCCCCCTCCCCACTTCTCTCTGGTATGGTGGGAAGGTTGCGACCCAGGCAGCCCACCAGTCCCTCGCGAGTTGCCTCCACTTAGCCACCAGGTGGGAAGTGGGGGGGTGGGGAGAGTCGCCGGGGGCGGGAACTAGGCCGCAGCCCCAGGCGGCAGCACAATAACACGCTCGCTCAAAACTCCGAGCTCCAGAGCGCAAAAGCAACTCTGCGCAAAGCGGATTTTGAATGGAATGCTTTGCACCCCGTTTCTAGCTATTTCAAATAATCCTGTAAATTGGGAAGGAGAAACCATTTAAAAGTCACATTTTCCTTAATCCTAAATCCGCGTAGGTCATAACTGGGGAATTTAAAGTATGGCGAACCTCTCTAGCAAGGCGAGGACCAAATCCCTAATCCCAAGGACTTTTCAAGCCGGAGCTCGGCAGAGGCAGGAGAGTGCGGCCTGTTCCCTTCGCGCGCTTCTCTCCTTCCTTAAACTTGCTTAGCTGGAGGCTCTCCCTTGGGACACCAAGTCGTCGCTGATCTCTAACCGCCCCTAGACGCTCAAGTGCAGGGCTGAGTGTATGTACAAGGGTTTTTGCGTGCAACGTGTTTGCAGAACCCAAGAATGCGCAGGACAGAGCAGGCGCTGGGCCGGCGCGGCCGCAATGCTGGATCTCTGGGGAGGCATTTCAGTTCCCGCCATCCGGTGGCCCGGGGCTGCGGTTTCCAGGGTCCCACGGCTGAAGGTGGCCGCCGCCGAAGTCCCCACATCCCGAAGTGCTCCCGCCGCCGTTGTTTTCGCTTATAGTATTTATGGCGCTTGTGATTTCCTCAAACACTCCCTCCCCTCACTCTCCCTTATTGTCCCGTGTCTTTGAAAGTTAGGAGAGTCCGAGATACTTCTGAGGACTGATAATGAAGTCCCACTTGAGTGGGATGCAATTCCTCCCCGCCCTCCCAAGAAGTGAGTTGTGTTTTCACTTTTGTCCGTTTGTTTTGGTTTTGGGCGCTGCCATTTTAAAAATTACAGTGAACGTGAACAAAAAGAAAAAAATGAGAAATGTTTGGAACTAAGGCAGAGAGAGGAGAGAAGGGATCTTAGATGCCGGGGTAATCAGAGCCGACCCTGACGGAGGACTGGCGCTTCCAGTTTGCCTTGGGCCTACCTGACCCTGGCTGTTCGAATCTCTGAGAAAGGAGGCGAACTCGCATATTTTTTTGTGGTCCATGTTCTGGCGTGTGACTGTCCTTCCCAGGAGGCTTAGGAGGAAAGCTTTCCTGGTGCATTCTGAGCCTCCATTGCAAAAACCGAAGCCGACAGTCCTAGGCAGGCCTCGGTGTGCTTGCTTGCCCTGTGACAGGCCCTTGCCTCTTTCCCTGGAAGTAAGGCACCTCACTCACTTAAGGTGCAGGGTCGCCGGGGTTGAGGGGCCTTGAAAAGTAAGGCCTCGAAAGTGAGAGAAGGGGCGGCCGCGAACTGGGTTCGCTGGGTTCCGCGCCTGCGTGCAGCAGATGGCCTAGGACGCAGGCGAACCCTTCGGACTTTTAGGGGGAAAGGCAGAGGGCCACTAGGGAAACTTTGGAGTTTTCCAGCTTCCCAAGAGCATAAGTTGGGCCTCCTAAACCTCGAGGCCGACAGTGGTCCAGACGTCTCCGCAGAGGTTTCTCAGGGCCGCAGGACAGCAGCCCCCGCCCGCGGCGCCGCGGCATGCAGGCCTTCTCCAGACCGGTGGCGGCAGCCGGACCGAGGCTTGCAGCCCTCAAGCCCCGGGAGCGAGGAGGTCGGCGCGCAGCGGGCGAGGTCAGACCCGAGCCAGGCTGCGAGGTCTGCAACCCCAGCCTCGCTCGGATTTGCGCAGCTGGAGAGCAGAGCGATGTCACCCGGGCGCCCCGCCTGGGTGGTAACAAGACCCGGGCCAGTCACCCCTGCAGCCCAGACTAACTTCTTTCAACAGCCTCTGATGGTAATTACAGTAATCGAAGCTGCCATATATCTTTAGGCAATTATGACACAAAAAGCCCCGAGGGGACCCCCTGGCGAGGGAAGTTAAGAACGGTTTTCCAGCCCCAGGAAACTCCCGCCTGCCTCACGTCGGAGCTCGCTCGACTTGCTAAATGAGAGGAGCTTTGCAACGGGGTCAACCAGCTTGTCTCGTGACCCAAGTCACCTTAACGTGGCTGGGTGGCGGAGTCTGAGGCGCACACCCGCTCTGCCTCGGAATTTGCGCGTCCTCCCTCCTGTGCTCCGCCCCAGACGGGCGTGCCGGCTGCTAGTGTGCCCCGGGAGCCGCAGCCCGGAGGTCTGCGCAGGGACCGGGCCGGCCTGGCGCGCCGGCTGGTCCCGGGGGCCGAGGAGCGAGGAGCCCCGCGCCCGGAGGCCGAAGGTATGGCCCACATCTCTGGTCTGTCCCCCCACCCCATCGGGCTTCTCCAGAGATGCCTGTCCCTGGTCTCGTTTCTGGATAGGAAGCAGAAAAGAGAACCGTCACCACTGCTCCTCCCCCGCGCTTATCTTGGCATCATCAAAAGTGCCACCAGGAAGAGGAGGATAGAGGGGATGACAAGATGACTGGACACCCAAATACGGACCCCAGCTCAGCCAGAGGGAGCGTGTTGTGCAGAGGAGTATGGTTGCAAAACATGGAAACCAAGTTTACTGCTTTCCAGAATGAGGGCGGCTGCTGGGCGGCTGTTGAGTTCCCTTGGGCGCAGTGACAGGCCCGAAGGGGTGAAGGATAAGACCCGAGGTGACCTCCTCTGGCTCTCTCCAACTCCCTCCTCGCCCCCCGCCCCCAGCACAACCTCTCCTCCCACCATGTGGGAGAGGGGGCGCCGAGGCGGTGGTCGCCGCGCCGCGCGCCTCCCCCGCCGGCCTTTGTCGCCATCCGAATTCCCATGCTACTCTTTTTGACGGGTCACTGGTGGCTCTATAGGCAGGTGCTACGGCGGCGTTGTAATTGCCCGGGCCGAGCCTGGTGGTTACCAAACCCCCTCCCCAACCCTGCCGCCCGCGCTCTCCCCGCCCCCACCCCCTGCCGCTCCTCCGAGGCCGCGCTCCGAGGCGCTCGCCCCCTGGACGCCTGGGAATCCACTAGCAAGTTTCCACTCTGAGGCCTCGGGTCTTCCCCGCACTGCGCCCACGCTTCCCTTACTCCCCTGGCCCAGTTGTCCTCACCCTCGCCTCCCATCACCCCAGTAGTCCCGGTACCAGCTGCTAGCTTCACCCAAACCAAGCCAGAGGCCTCCCGGGCCCAGGCTAGAGGCCTTCGAAGTGGTGGCAAAGGGAAAATTAAATGTAAAGAAGTTGATTATTAAGTAGTATTGTTGACTGTCACCACCATCATTATCAGAGTATTAATTAAGTTAACCTTTTATTTACTACTTTTGTTTGAGGGAGGAAAGATTTCTAAGGCTCTGTGAACCGCTTCAGTCTTGCTGGACCCTTGAGTCCTGTAGAAATATAGTCCCTTTCCTTCTGAGTTTTTGAATTTTACCCTCTCCGAAACAGTTCTCCGGGCTCCGCGGTCACCCCAGGCTCGAGGGGATTCCAAGGAGATTTCCCTTGAGTCAAGCGACTGTCAAGGCCACTGGGGTTGAAGGGCAGTCAAGAGAAACCCGTCAGATGGCTTTTAAAAATCAGCCTCAGACAGCGGTGAAAAAGCGGGAGTAAGGGACCCCACGCAGGATGTAGTGTGAGGAGATAGGACTTCAAGTAAGAAGACCCTGGGGAGTGGAGGGGGTGCTGTCCCACCCTAACTTGCCAGGAAATCAACATACTTAACAACACTCTCCCCCTACTTGCCTAGCTCGGTGCTACTTTGAGGAGAAAAAAAAATTTTTTTTCCTGAAAGAAATTGTCAAAAGCGATCCATCAAGCATTATTTTAAATAGGTAAAGTGAAAGTTGGGCAATTACCACTACCCTTATTATCATTAATAATCCTAGTATTAGCATTACAATAATAATCCTAATAATAACCACCGCCCGGCAGCTCAGCGAAACCTCGATTGCCTTCCAGCTGCCATCCCTGGTTCCAGCCGTGTTTGTTTTTCTTCTTTTCCCTTTTACATTTCAAGTTTGTCTCCTCGCGCGCTCACTAACAACTTTCTCTGTTAAATGCAAGAGCAAGGGAGGGAGGCGGCCAAACTTTCCGCGGAGCAGAAAGGCAGCAGCGGGCCGCGCTGCCGCCCCGGCCTGCTGTAATCTTTTATTCCAAAATGGGTCTCGGCGATTAGAGGAGACCCAAATACATGTAGCGGTGCATGAATAATGCTCATTGTAGGAAACTGACACTTGCTCAAGGAAAAAAAGTTTGGCTATAAAATCACTTCATTATTTGCTTTTACCGCAGCTTCGGTGCTAATCCCTTCGGAGGTCAGATTGCTTAGCATCTCTCTCCCTCTCCCCTTTCCTCCTCCTTCTCCGCCCTCCTCTCTCTCTCACCCCTTCCACATACACACCCCACCCCTTCCTTGTCTTTCCTGCGATTTCAGGCCGCATTTTAGATATTCCCTGTAAAGTGTGTGGCGACAGAAGCTCGGGGAAACACTACGGGGTCTACGCCTGCGACGGCTGCTCGGGGTTTTTCAAACGAAGTATCCGAAGGAATAGGACGTATGTCTGCAAATCTGGAAACCAGGTACCTTAGCAGGGCTGCGCTGCCCGGCTCCCCTCCGCCACCTCCCCTTCCTTTGTTTGTGCCAAGGCCTCCTCTGAGTTTCCAAACTGCTAGGGAGAGACCAGGCCCTGACCACTCCTGTCCTCTCCCCCTTCTCCTGCCTCAACTCTCAGTGGCGCTTTTGCTTGGGAAAGGTGTGAAGAGATAAGGGAAGAGAGCTGAGTTTGAAGGAGGAAAGCTGAAATCCCAGTGCCTCTTTATGTCCTCTCCCAATCCCCCACCCCGCCCTTTTTTAAAAAATCCTCTGACAGGTTTCTACATTGGATAAGGCCCGTACTCTGACTGTAAAGCCAACCCAGGGGATCTAAGGAAATTTAGAATCTAAACCACAAGTGCAGGCAGGTGAAAGGGCTGTTTTATGTTGCCTGCCACCCCACCACCATTTTTAGCAGTACCCAAGCTCAATGCTGTGACCTGGTTCTCAGGGCAGAAGTGAATTGCACAGGGTATCTCAGTCAAGGTTGAAATGTGAAGTGAGTATTGGCCACTTGGGACAGACAGGATGTGCTGAATGAAGAACTGTGCCCTTTCAGTTTCAGAGAAGCAGGGCTGCTTGGCAGTGGGCAGTGGGCCTTCAACACCCTCGTGAATTTAGTTGAGCCTTGTCAGAAAAGGACAGAGTGAGCAAGAAGAAAAGGTGCCCAAGGAAGGAGTAACTGGCAGCCTTTTCATGGTTCCCATATCTTCTCTTCCTCTCTGCTTAGAAAGGGTGCCCGATTGATTATGTTTTGGTCTTGAGCAGGAACTGTCTCAAAGAGACGTAAAAGTACAGGCATGGGCTAAGTGTGAGCTAAAACTCCCAGAAAGAGTGAGCAGACCCCTCCCCCGACTCAGTTTCCAGCTCAGATTAGCCCTTTGGTCCCACATTTTCTTGACCTTCTCCTTGGCCAAGCATACAGATCCTAAGTATAGAATGACCATCTCCACTCCCAGGAAGATCCTGGAGAGTGCAGTGGTCAGAAGTCATCCTTTGGTTACCAAAATGGTAAAAACATTTTCACTAATTAGTATATATATTATTGTCTATGATATACTTACACATATATTGCTTGCTGCTAGTGAATTATTTATCTTTTTCTGAAGCTATGTCTGCTCATGCCAAGTTCTGATAGATTTGGATTATCAACAGAAACAAGAACAAGAAGATACTGCTTTGGGATAAGTTATTTTGAACTCTCCAGCCCTATTACCTGTTTAATTGAGTTCATAACTCTGTATCCGTTTCTGTGTCACCATTTGAACATCATGTTATATATACCCAGGACTGTAGCCCAGTAGCTCCACAGGAATGTGGGATTACTGTGGGTCATCAGATTTGAGCAGGCCTCTACTTTATCTTTTATGCAACGCACAGAATTGGGGAATCAAAATCTCAGATGTTATGCTTGATATTTTCAAAGGGGTTGGCTGTCAACTCAAACATATTGATGTCAGTCCAAGTGCTTGTAAAGGAGTGATAATAGACTCATCAGGCATGGTGGTCCTCTTCTTGCACAGAGAATAAATGGCCCAAACCGAGGTATGCATCTTTCTCTCAGGCTCCAGATATTTATATACAGTATATCTGATTTGAAGGCACTCTTAAGAACTAATGTAAGCTTCTACTTTGCATTAGTATGTTTATCAGAATACTAGAAGGATAACATTTGAGGATAGACATATGATGGCATTTAATTACGTTGAGCTATTTAAACTTCTTTACATTGAGCTATTACACTAGCCAGTAAAGATGCCCTGAAGAATTCAGTTAGGAAAAAAAAAATATTTCTGTTTTTTATTCTAAGATTAGGTAAATAGCATTACAATTCATCATTAACAGTAATGAGAATATTTAGAACTTGTTATGAACTTCTGCTCTACCTTTATTTTGAATAAATCAACATATTTCAAACCAGAGGGGTATGATCTCATAAAACTGTGGTTTGAGTGTGTAATTTTTTCCTAAGGGGTATTTCAGAAAAATATGCTTACTCCAAATTCAGAGTATATGAATTTTGAGGTTATGGAACAAAATTAAAATATATTTATTTTATTATCTTTCTTCCCACTGTAAATGTAACAGTAGCACATAATAAAAACAGAGAGCACCAAAACTTCTTATGTATTTACTGTGTATAAAATACACGTGTAGATATGACTCTTTATGTATCTATATATATGTTCCCTCAGTAACAACACCTAACACTGAATAAATTTCATTAGAAATTTTCTCTGTACTTTCCTCTTTTGATGGCCAATATTTTTCCAGAAAATTGCACTGGATAAAACCTTTATTTTCTCATGTGTCTCAGATAAATATTTCTGAGGCAGCAGTTACCTCTTTTTTCAGTTATCATGCTAATGTTCTCAGTCCATATTATCAATTTTTCAGACAGTCCATCACATTATCTTTCAGGTCATATTTACATTGTGGACGTTTCTAGAATTTGTCCAGGCCTTGGGCTCTTCCCTTCCCACCCTCACATCTGTAAGCCTTGCCCTCCTAACCACTGTGGCTTCTGCCTCACCTTCCAGGAATGGCTGTGTTTCTATGAATCTGGGCTGAGGGTAGTCTTTAAAACAACTCTCAACCTGCTGGTTATAAGGATGGCTTCGAACACGAAGACAAGAGAGGAAATAGGAGAGTGGAGAATAATGAAATATTTATCTGACAGATAAATGGACTTACCCAGAGAGTGACAGAAAGAGGTAGACTCAAGAGCTGAAAATGGAAAGAATAGTTCACGGGAGGGGGATGTGGCAGGGATCCGGGCAGGCAAGCCGGCTCGGTAACAGAGCTCTGAAGCCTCCCTCCACCCGGGCAGGTCGCTGTCTTCGGTCCTGAAAAGTCTCGCCCCTGCTCCACCACCACTGCGCCTGGCGAAGTTCCCCCTCGTGAGCTCCTCCCCGCGCGGCGGGGTCTGGCAGTCCAGTCGCTCTGACCCTTCACCTGCTTGGAGCAGGACTTTCATTCTTGTCTGCTTTCGTAGGGTCAGGGATTGGTTTTGTTGAAGTAGCTCTGAGAATCCTAGCCCTTTCTCCCCCTGGCCCTGCCGGTGCCCAAGGCCCTCGCATTTTGTGGACCCAGGCTTGCCGCTTTGCGGTCTGTGGTGGAGTCGGTACTCGGCCTCCACGCGTTTTCCTCCACCCAGCACCGGCTTCTAGTCCCCACTCTAAAGGCCTTGGGGGCCGCTGACCACCTGCACTCTGTTCCAGGGAGGCTGCCCGGTGGACAAGACTCACAGAAACCAGTGCAGGGCGTGTCGGCTGAAGAAGTGTTTGGAAGTCAACATGAACAAAGATGGTAATCTACTTATTCTTAGTTCATCTTATGTTGGTTGAGTAGTAAGTAAATTATGTGTACAGAAAATAATGGCACTCCGATGCATGTAAATCATCTGAGCATTTCTTTCCAGACTCTGGGAATTGGCCTCGGGCTTTAGTCATCTCCCGGCTTGAGTCCCAGCCCCACCCCACTGAACTCTCCAGGGTAAGGCCCATGCCTTCGTGGGGCCCTTGCATCTCACAACCATCCCCACGAGGCCAGCGTTCCTGAGGCCCCCACTCTGCTGGGGACACACATGTGACGTTTCCGATCTCCCATCCAGATTCCTCTTCTCACCTCTCCTGGCAGCCCTTTTGTGGCCAGTGTTAAGCCTGTTAGCCTCCCACAGGGTCTTGCTGTCTGGATGTCTCTGGTAGAGAATATCCTGTGGACTAGGAGACTGGTTGAAGGAGGAAGGGCAGAGACATGAACAGGCAGAATGTCTAGCCCTTGTTTGTAGACTTACCAAGATCACAAAATCAGGACGGCTGTTGTGGTGATCTGGGCTTCTCTCAGTCCTGAAGAAAGGGGCTGTAGCAGCAAGGTAACCCTAGTGGGTGCTTTGGACAACCAGCTCCCAGAAGGCTCAGCAAGAACTAGCTCGTCAGGATGCTTCTTGGACTTAGAGTGCAATCCAAGGGCGTGGCCGGTGGTGGCCTGGCCAGGGCGTCCCAGGCCGGGAAGCGGGCGGAAGTCCTGGCCAGGAGGGAGGAACGGAGCCTCAGGACTGGGTGCGGAGTGGGCTTTGCCGGGAAGGAAGCCTGGGTGGGGTGGCATCCGCATGAGGTATACACAGCTCCCACTGGGGGAAGTTACTTCCTCTGCCGCGCAGGAAGCAGGAGGGAGCGTCCAACCTGTTGAACTTGTGTATTGACAAGTTGTCAAGCTCGTGGAGCGGAAGATTGCCCTGAATTAATTTGTTTGTTTAAACTGTTGGTGGTAATTGTCACATCTCCCTTGCCTTCCTCCAGCACATTCTGAGAGGGCTTTCCCTCGTCCCATCCCCTGGCGGGCTGGGCTCGGGTTCTTTTCTCCCGGGCCGACGAGGCCCAGTGGTATTTCCAAGTAGGGCGGGGGATGGAGGTGGGGCGGAGTGGTCTTCGGGCTGATTGAAGAAAGTCTGTGCAGAGACGCTGTGTGTGCAGACGCGCGCTCAGTGGCTCAATCCTGTCTTACTCTTTGCGATGCCATGGATTGACTGTAGTCTTGCCAGGCTCCTCTATCCATGGAATCTCCCAGGGAAGAATATTGGAGTGGGTTGCCATTTCCTCCTCCAGGGAATCTTCCCGGCCCAGGGATCTAACGCTAGTCTCCTGCAATGCTCCCTCTGCACTCGATTGCGGTCAAGACCTAGCCACTCCTGTCCAGAGGATCTCTGGTCTCCCTGCAACCCGCCTGGGCGCAGAGGAGCCCTGAACAGACAAAACGCACGTAGTCTTGCCTGAGACTCGGGCATTAGTGTGACACTTTGGGCCGGGATGCTCTTCTCGGCTTCAGCTTCCTTATGCAAACAGTGTAAGGGTTAGACGGTCTCAGAGCGCCCTCCCACCCTCACGTTCCTTCTCCCCGCTTCTCTTCACCTCCTGGGTTCCCTTGCCTGCCTAGACGCGCAGGTTGGCCAGAGAGCGCGGCAGCGTCTGTGTGATGACCACGTCTCTGATCTCGGGCGCGCGCTGGTCTGTGTGTCTCTGCAGCCGTGCAGCACGAGCGGGGCCCTCGGACGTCCACTATCCGCAAGCAGGTGGCCCTCTACTTCCGTGGACACAAGGAAGAGAACGGAGCGGCCGCACACTTCCCCTCTGCCGCACTGCCCGCGCCTGCATTCTTCACCGCGGTCACGCAGCTGGATCCCCACGGCCTGGAGCTGGCCGCGGTGTCTGCCACTCCGGAGCGCCAGACACTTGTGAGCCTGGCTCAGCCCACGCCCAAGGTCAGTGGCCTTGCTGGGCCCGAGGCCGTTCAGAGTGGAGGGCGGAGAGGGGCACGCCCATTCTTTCTCAGCTGGGATAGCTCAAGCAACACTTAGGGAGAGAGACCTGGCGGGGCCCTCAGGGCTTGGCCGAGCTCTGCGGGGAGCCTTCTACGGCCCACTCTCCCCTGTTGAGCTGAGGTTCTCAAGCTTCAGTGTGTGGTCAAGCCATTCTCTGAGCTGACTACAACTGTGGACTTCTAGGCCCATCCTCCTTACAGCAAATTTGAGGCGGATCCCAGGAACCTGTACCTTTAGAAAACACTTCTAGTGTGAAAGCCTGTCTGAACTAAGAGGGCAGCCTAAAGTGTTCCTGAAGGACAGAGGAGCAGAGTTGTTTTTAGAAGAAAGAAGTTGTGTGCAGCTGGCAGAAGAGCACCTTGAATTGCAACTGCAGGAATCTAATCTCTTGGACAAAGTTCCTTAATGCAAGAGAGAAATGTGGAGTTCACCCTGTTAGGACAGTATGAAGAACCTGGCTTTATTTCCCACTCCACTTCTGAGTCACATGAATATACACAAGGACTGAGCCTCTACTAGCAGGGCCACAGCCAGAACCACCTCAAAAGGTGTCCCTAGGGACTACCTTCCAGACTTCCAGCTGGTACCTACACAGAGCCCCCACTCCAGGCCAAGAAGGCCTCCAGATCTCTCCCAGACAAGGGCCAGCTGCAGCCCCACACTGCAGGGAACCCAAACACCTGGGCGCATGCACAATATTTAATATTGCTTTCTTACCCTTGATGTGTATAATAAGCTTGGGAAAGTAGTGTTATGAATATGTTGTCAGTTATGAATGGGAATGCTCTGTGAATGATTAAGATGTCTAATTGAAATATTTCCATAATATACTAATCCTTTCTAAAAATACTCATATGCATATTTGTGTTTGGGATGCCTATTAATTTATACTTTTTTCCCACTTCTATTTTTATTTACTCAAGTGCAAGCTCTTGTCTAAATTGGGAGACAGGCCTGGCACTTGGCTCAGCCCGAGGAAAATTTGCTGCAGAGGATAGAATAGCCACATGCCCCTCTTGATGGAAAAGGCCGCCAAACAGTGGAATGAGCCTCTCCCAGTAATTATTATTTCCCAGACTCTATAGATGTTCCTGTCTCCTTCCTTGGTTAATTAGAAAACTTTAACAGTGGCTCTTCTTGCAGAGCTGTTGTTTCCTTACTCCCTGATTTTTCTCTTTCTTCCCCACCCAGTATCCCCATGAAGTGAATGGGACCCCAATGTATCTCTATGAAGTGGCCACAGAGTCAGTGTGTGAATCGGCTGCCAGACTTCTATTTATGAGCATCAAGTGGGCTAAGAGTGTGCCAGCTTTCTCCACGCTATCTTTGCAAGACCAGGTAGGACCAAGAGGGCACTGAGCTCTTGGGGGAAGAGGGTTGGGAAAGCAGTAACAGTCATCAGGCTTATGAAACTAAGTGCTACTTGGATAAATCACCAGAGCCAGGCATCCATTCCTAACAGCAGTGAGAAAATGATTTTTCTTAGCTTTTTGCTATGGCTTCAAAATATCTAGCTATGGAAGTGTATTTGTGTTATTTCAGGAAAGTTGGATATGATCTGCAAGAAACAAATATACAAGATCATTTTCTTTTTTAGTTTATTGGAACATCAAATTTAATCACAAATTTTAAAAATCATAAATCTTAACGATTTTTTAAATTGTTAATAAAGCAATGTTTTCTTAAGAACACTGGAACTGAGAGAAATAGAAGGTGATGAGAGTATTCCCTGGTTAGATTTTGAGAACTAGTCTCATTTTATATTTGCTGCTTTTATTTTTCATTGTGATGCTCACAGTTTTGGCCACTGATGTATCAGCTTGAAGGACTAAAGGGTGTGTTGCACAGCTCCCTTGATTCTTTATTTTAGAGATTTTGTGAATAAATAGGTCTGGTGCATAATCCTGTGATTGTAAATGACAGAAAGCGGAGAAAAAAAAGTATGTGCTATTAAAATTGTGTCATACCAAAACTCAGAAGTTTTATTGTTAGGAATATCATAAATGGCCTCTGCCATAATTTTTCTGTCCTTAAGGGAAAGAAAGAAAATGAAGTATTCACAAAAATTGGCTGTTACCAGTATATTCATGGAAATTAATGACAAATTTCCCAAAAGGCTAATAAGTAGTTCCAAAAGCAAAGGATTTGTTTCTTTAATTCATTTTATACCTAATTAAAGCATAATAGTGCCCCTTAATATGAAGTACGTTTCCTACAGAGAGACCTGGCAATGTGCTCAAAACATTTAATCTTCTAGCATGGGATATTCTTTCTTTTGTGGCCTGGACTTTCAGACATGGTTAGAATTAGACATTGTTTACCTTGCATTTTGAAAGTATTATTTTCTGTACTTAATGCAATAAAGTTGAAAATAAAGCATTTTGAAAATTAACCCTTTGGTCTAATTGTGATTTTGGTTACAAGCCTTCACAATTCAGCCCTTAGCACTCAGAAGGAAATCCTCTCACATAAATCATCCAGGATTACTGGTTTTTGAGAGATTTTTCAAAAACAGATTTTTCAAGATGGTTAGTTTTTATCTTCGTCCAGATTTACTTGTAGACTCTGACCATTTGCTCTCTGTGTGTGTGTGTGTGTGTGTGTGTGTGTGTGTGTGTGTTAAGTTGGCTATTTTTTCTCAAAACAAGTATTTGTAGACTCCTTAATCCAAACAAAATTTACTTACTATCTGCCACTTAGCCCTTCAGTGGAAACCCTTCAACAAGCAAACTGCAGTGAAGTGGAATCCAGTATATTAATTTAGAAAAGGAGCCAGATTTTTATTTTAAATATTCAGTAGCACATTTCAATAGAATGAAAATGACAAGCACCTTGATGCTGTCCACTTATGAGTCTCAGAAAAATCAGGCAGTGAGATGAGGTAAACTCGGCAAAACCCAATTAACATAATTACACCCTGATTTCCCTGCATGCCTCTTGGGAATTAGTGATCGCTCTCCCAGCCCAGCCCCCTCAACCCTCCATGAAGATGGGGGCCCACATCAGCATGTTTAGTCTGGAATCCTCAACCCTGATAATATCAACATTTTCTATGAGGGGAGTCTGCCTGCTGACCTGTTGTTAGCATTTCATAGGGCCTGGGTTATCCATGAAGCTTCTAGGTAGTCAGGAACAAATGGATGCAAGGATGAGGAGGGTAAACCCTTTTCCAAGGGAAGCAAAATTGGGGGAATTGGAATGACTGACCCTCAAGTGCATGTGCAAGTATAGACACCTTTTAAAAACGGAAAATATGAGAAAATAAGGGAAAGCTAAAATGTTCAGAGGAAAAACTACCAGGACAGGCATTTAAAACACTTTTAAAGATGATAGAAATTTACATATTGAAATTGTTTATAAATTTATAAATTACACACTATATTATATTATACATCTATTGTATGACAGCTGATGCTTTTGGAAGATGCTTGGAGAGAACTGTTTGTTCTAGGAATAGCACAATGGGCCATTCCGGTTGATGCTAACACTCTACTGGCTGTATCTGGTAAGAATTGCACAATTTAATGACTTTGTTGTAGAAATTACCATAAAAATACATTACTGAAAAAAGAACAACATGTAAAGAATAACAAATTCCTGCTGAACAATAGAGTATACCTGTCATTTATAAATCTATATTTAAATGCAAATAATGTTGTTTTGTTGTATTCATGACTGCTTGCATTGTTATTTAAATGCAAATTACTGTGTTTGTTATTATCCAAGAGAAGATTTTATATTAACTTTCATACAATATAGCCAGTTTACATAGAATCAGATATCTTAGAGTGACAATTGAATAGATATTGATATGCAGGATTTTGTCAAAAATCAATATTAAATCATGAAAATGCCTTCATGTTAGAGCATTTATTGCATATTTTTATTCTAGGCATGAATGGTGACAACACAGATTCCCAGAAGCTGAACAAGATCATATCTGAAATACAGGCTTTACAAGAGGTGGTGGCTCGGTTTAGACAGCTCCGGTTAGATGCTACTGAATTTGCCTGTCTAAAATGCATCGTCACTTTCAAAGCTGGTAAGCAGATACAAACTGCTGTCTCTTCTTCCAGTTTTGCCATCTCACTAACTCAGTTCAGTTCAGTCACTCAGTTGTGTCCGACCCCTTGTGACCCCATGGACTGCAGCACACCAGGCCTCCCTGTCCATCACCAATTCCCAGAGCTCGCTCAAACTCATGTCAGTTGAGTCGGTGATACTATCCAACCATCTTATCCCCTGTCATCCCCTTCTTCTCCCATCTTCAATCTTTCCCAGCATCTGGGTCTTTTCAAATGAGTTAGTTTTTCACATCAGGTGGCCAGAGTATTAGAGTTTCAGCTTTAGCATTAGTCCTTCCAATGAATATTCAGGACTGATTTCTTTTAGGATGGACTAGTTGGATCTTCTTGCTGTCCATGAGACTCTCAAAAGTTTTCTCCAACACCATGGTTCAAAAGCATCTTCTTCTGTGCTCAGCTTTCTTTATAGTCCAAATCTCACATCCATACATGACTGCTGGAAAAACCATTGCTTTGACTAGACAGACCTTTGTTGGCAAAGGTCTCTGCTTTTTACTATGCCATCTAGTTTGGTCATAACTTTTCTTCCAAGTCGTAAGCGTCTTTTAAGTTCATGACTGTAGTCACCATCTGCAGTGATTTTGGAGCCCCCCCAAATAAAGTCTCTCACTGTTTCCACTGTTTCCCCGTCTATTTGCCATGAAGTGATGGGACCAAATGCCATGATCTTAGTTTTCTGAATGTTGAGTTTTAAGCCAGCTTTTTCACTCTCCTCTTTCACTTTCATCAAGAAGCTCTTTAGTTCTTCTTTGCTTTCTGCCATAAGGGTGGTATCATCTGCATATCTGAGGTTATTGATATTTCTCCTGGCAATCTTGATTCCAGCTTGTGTTTCATTCCAGTCCAGGGCTTCTCATGATGTACTCACTCTCAGCCACCTCACTCTCAGCCACCTCCAAGTCCAAAAGAGAGGTGATGGCTTTCAAGAGAGCTGATACTCTTAGTCTGATTCCATTGGACCTGCATGTTCTTCTGCTTGTTGACCATCCACTTCCAGAGAGTGCTTTCCCCATCTGCATTCCTGTGCTGCTTCTCACAATTTCCTGGTCTTCATTTCTAGTTCCTACACACAGTGGTTCTGAACTGAGAAGTTTCCGGAATGCTGCCGCCATCGCAGCTCTTCAAGACGAGGCTCAGCTAACTCTCAACAGCTACATTCATACCAGGTGACCCTTGTTTGCCTTGAACATGTACCTAAGAAAATTGTTTCCATTGTGAATGTGTGAGCAGGCAGTAAAAAGCCAGTTCAAACACTGTGACTAATTATCCTGCTGCCAAACCAGTTAATTTAGTTAGAATCTATGTCCTCATCTATTTCTAAGGGTAGGGGAGAGAAGCAAATCAAATTAGGTTATCAAAGTGAAAGTACTGCCGGACACCTTACTCTTGTCCCAGATGAACAAGTTGATCCATCAGTGTAGCTGAATACATCTAGGTGAATGCGTATCACCTATCAACTATCTGTAGAAACTCTCAGTCACTAGGGTTCTGGCAGTGCTCCTCCTGGACCACCAAACAGGCAAATCCATCACAAGGTCTGTAGACCTTCTGTTTCCATTTTCATATGAAAAAAGCAAGGCTTTTTAAAGAGCAGTGGAACCTTGCTAGCTTCCTAAGTTAGGAATGCAGTAGATCTGAGGTTAGAATGCAGTTGCTTTTTTATTCTCTAGATTGATCTTGAAGGGAAGCCCATGGGAACCTGTCTCTATCATTTCAGCATAACCCACAGACACTCTGTGGGGAGTAACTATCTCAAATGGGTAGAGGGCATTAATACTTTCAGTACTAAAGGGGATCAGAGAAACCCTGAGTCATCTGTATTCATTTGGGATGATACCACTTGTGCCAACATTGCCTTATTTCTTTATAAATCCTCTTTTGAATACTAATAAGTAAAACTGTTCCCTGTCCCAGAGTCGTTGAAGGTCACGTTCAGAGCTCATATTCCTGAAAGCTTTAGGGTTCACAGCAGATCTTTAGTAACTGACAGCAGCCAGTATTTATTGAGTGCTTACCATGTACCTTACAACACACCATGTTGTGATTTTTCCTGAAAGTAGAGGGAGTATATAAACAAATAAATTTGTAAAATGTGTGTTTAAAAACAACAACAACTGTTCCCTGTCCATGGAATATCACTGAAACTGTGATGTGCGATAGTGCATATATATGTTTTTCCAAACTAAAGTCCCATGGCTTTTAAATTTAAAATCCACATTAAATTTTAGAATGTATATAGTAAGCACTTAAGACTTGCTCAGAATTATAAAATGTAGCAGTACATAATTTGGGCACTTTTCCCCCCATTAAAAACTAACTTGTATAACATAACTGACCTCTGACAGAGTCTTTAAGGTATAAAGAACATCACACTGAAAGAATATGATACTAGGTATTGATCCAGCTCTTGCTGAGTACTCGCTTTGTGTAGGGTGGCTCGTGAGCACTGTGGCACACGAGAAAGGACTGTCCATTATCACTGCAGGAAGTAGGCAGAAGTGTTCATCAGACCAGGGAAGAGAAAAAGCAAAGTGGGGAGTGAGAGAGATGAATTCTAGTTGGGTGGAGTGGGGAAAAAAAATCTGGAAAGTCTGGTGGGTGGAGAAGACATGTGAATGGTCCTTGGATTCCAGCAGGGGAGAAGGTAACCAACAGGAGCCAGAGAAAGGGCTGGTAGAGGTGCCAGGGGAGATGCCAGAGAGGGAGTAAGGAGAGCCTGAGAGAACCTGACATTTCGAGAGCTGCTTTTAGCTTGAGAGAGTTAAGGGCTTCCCAGGTGGTACTAGTGGCAAGGAACCTGCCTGTCAGTTCAGGAGATGTAACAGAAGTAGGTTTGATCCCTGGGTTGGGAAGACCCCCTGGTGGAGGGTGTGGCAATCCGCTCCAGTATACTTGCCTAGAGAATCCCATGACAGACGAGCCTGGGGGGCTATAGTCAGTCTGTAGAGTCGCACAGAGTCAGACGTGACTGAAGCAACTGAGAGCATTAAACCACAAATTAACAGAAGTCTATTTTGGAGAAATGACAAGTATACTACTTCTCCCTTGCCCTCAAAACAAAGAAATTATTAAGGGAACGAACATATCTACTTTGACATGAGCTTTGTATTTCATGATATCAGCTATAGCTATAATTTAATATTAATGTCTAGAGTCATAAATGTGACAAAACTAACTATACCTTCTTAGCTCCTTCAAGTCAGTGAATATTCTCCTCTAGCACTTTCCTGTCTAGAAGAATCTGAAATCCAAATGAAAAGTTAATGTTGCAAACTGAGCTAATTGTGCATTAATTGTTAAACCTGCAAGCTGACCTAACTGTTACAGCCTTGTAAGTGATTTCCCTATCTAGGACATAAGGAGAGGGCTAGAAATTGGCATTTCACACAAACTATATATGACTATGTGTAATAACCATATATAATAATGAACAGTTTAGTTACATGTAATAAACTATATAACTGACAGTCAGATACATGGATCTGTGATAGACACAGAACAGTTACACCTGAAACAAGAAAACTTCCAGTTATGTATGCTGATAGATGGAGTCAGGGGCCTAGATATTCTATAAAGTAATTTTGAGCAGCCAGAGAGCCTCTTTCTTTCTCTCTCTCTCTGTCTCTGTCTCACACACACACACACATGGTTGTTGTTTCTGGGTAGTACAGTACTCCACATATAATAAACAATTTGTGTTGACTGACTAACCAGCCCCTTCCTAATTAGAGGATAAAAGAAGTGGGTGAGTAGGTGAGTGGATAATCTCCTCACGGAAAATCAAGAGTTAATTGTCTATAAAGTCTCCAAAAGCCATCCTTTCTGTCATTATTTCCCAGTGTTTCCCCACTGGGCGACACGTCAGCAGGTTGAGTGGTTGCTGCAGGCACGATGGGGGCTTGTCTAGGCCACCACTACTTCCCACCCACTGCAGGGGCTTCTCTCTGCCTGCCTGGGAAAGGAAACAGAGTTGTTGAAGAGAGTAAGTGGCCAAGGAGAAAGGGGAACATGGGTCTTCCTCTACTTTCCAGGAAACATAGGAGATGCTTTCAGCAAGGAGAGCAAATGTGATATATGTGGTGGTTTTTTTTTTTTTTCTCTCCTGTGGGGAGGCTCCACCATGCCCATTCCACATTATTAAATGTGGTCTGGCTGGGCAGTGAAAGAGCCAAATGAGATCCTCAGAGGCCCAGAATGAATTGTCAGCCTAGGATCAGGTTGAAGAGAGGGACTCTCTTGTGCTCAAAACTTAGAGACAAGCATGAAAGTTGTTCCCCTGGTCCCTGCACCGTGGGGTTATTGGGCATTTAACTTCAATGTTCGGTTACCTAACTCCTGTGTAGGATATGCTATCTGTCAGTTTCTAGCACTTGTGGCCATGAGTTGAACCTGGCTGAGTCACAGATAAGTGTCTGAACTTTAGGTTCAGTCTTTGGGTGGTTTGGGTCAGTGGAGGGAGCCCTCCTTTATTGATAACCTGATTCTAAGCTATAGACTGAAGAAGCATCAGAGCTGCAGTGAGGAGGTGGCTTATAGGCATCTAAAAGCAGCAGAAGATTGAACTTGCACATCTGAGTACAGATATGTGTTGGACATCAAGAGAGGAAATTGTTCAGCAATTTCTCACATCTTTAATTATATGCCAATTTCATTGACGTGAAAGTTGGGTGTCACTGCCATGCAACAGAGCTTAATCTTTAATTTGCAGTGCAATAAAGATGGAATTATTCCTGAGAGTGACTAAGTATAGTGCCTGAATAATAATTTGGATAATTGGTTGGAAAAGGAATCCATTTCATTTGAGGGAAATAGCCTGGTGAAGGAGTCTTGAGAATCAGAAAATGTGGATGTTGTCACTAGTTTTTTCATCAGTACTAGTGGTTGGTGTCTACACTAGCAACCTTAAGTTTATTATTTGGTCTAAATTGAGTACCATATTTCTTAAAATGAATTTTTTTTCCAAACAAAATGCAACCCCTGTGCTAATGATGAGACTGTCACCACGTGCTTTTGGCAGTGTCATTATGTTCCCTGTGCCTGTTATTCCACCTGCCGAGTAGGGACAGTACCACCTGGATAGGACCTTGTAGTGTGTTATTAAAGAGGCTCAGTCAGAAAGTTATGCTGAAGATGATGTGTGTTCAAGGACAGATATTAAGCCTGTTCATGATGGATCTTACCTTGCTTTCATGGCTTCTCCTATTCCAGATACCCCACTCAACCTTGTCGCTTTGGAAAACTCCTGTTACTTTTGCCAGCTTTACGTTCTATTAGCCCATCAACCATAGAGGAAGTGTTTTTCAAAAAAACCATCGGCAATGTGCCAATTACAAGACTGCTTTCAGATATGTACAAATCCAGTGATATCTAAGCTCTCCGAGTCCCCAGTTTTCAGGATGGGACAGTATCTGATGAACTTCTACCCATGGAGAACAAACCTCAACTAACAAACCCTTCAGGAAGCATAAACCTGGGAATGTGTAGCCTTCAGAAAAGAAATGTCAATTGACACGAAACGATTCCAGTAGCTCTGACCTGCTGCCTCACCCAGGGTAGGGCAGCCTGGAAGGAACGGGGTGTAGAAGGATCGCCTGAGCAGAGAGGACTCCCTGCTGCCATGCCCTGGGAGGGGGCCGAATTTGGGGTTGCCACAGGCCATGCCACTCTGCCTCTTACCTGGAAGATCAGACTGAACTACCAATAGGTGAAACATAAGTAGAACTTTCTTTTCCCTTTTAGCATATAAAGTTGGGTAACCAAATATAGCTCTGCGTATAACATCATACAGCAGCCTTCAGAACTATTTTATGTTGAAGAATTTATTTTAAAAATAATGGTTAGGTTTTAAATCAGAAGTTTTATCAAAAGTTTCCCTTCTATTGTACTGCATCATAAAGTGGCCTTCAGAACTGAATTAATATGTGAAGGGTAGCTTATGCTGTGAGATTTGCTTTTTCTCTATCTTTTTCCTTTCTCTTTCTTGCCTCCTCCTCCTTCCCCTTCCCTTCTCTCTCCCCTTCCTTCTCCCCTTCCTCCTCCTCCTCCTCTTTCTCAGTACCATAGGCCAGGCAACCTTGTCAAAGGAATTGGTGGACGAAAATGAGATTCTTACCACGACTTCAGGTTGGATAACATCTCAAAATTAGAAGAGCTTTACTAAAAGAACCCAAGTTGCGAGAGGAAGAATAAAAACAGCAAAACCAAATAAAGTGGAGATGAATGATGGAGTGAGGCAGACTGCTGTCCCATTAACATAGTGCTGAAACCAAAGGCAGTGGGGGTCCAAACGGGGGGTCCAGTGGGGGTCCATGTTTCAGTGAGTCACACCAGATGGTAAATGAACAGGGACATGAGACCAGAAGGAATTTCAAGGTGATGGATGCTAAAAGGCTTCTTGATCCACTGCTAACAGCTTGAGACTCTTCAATGCCTTTCAGAAAACTGGTTTCTAGTAAAGCTTTGAATGCCTGCACATGCACACACACACACACACTTCGTCCTACACTGTAAGCTGCTCCTTTGGTATGAATCTCTACTTATGGAAGTGTAGAAACAAACATTTTAAAATAGCTGCTGTACTTTTCACATTTTGATTTATTAGGTACTAGCACTGAGGAAAAATATTCAGCACTTGGACTATTATAGGATGAGTAAAACTTTCCTTGTACAAAGTGGAATTAACTGATTTGTGAAGTTAAAAGGTTGTACTCATTGTATTTACAAAGAATAAAAAATATATTGAATTTAAATGAACTCTGCCTGGTTTCTTAGCCTCCATCCCTGGCCGGTCCTCATCCACTAGAGGCAAGGTAGCAGTGGTAGCTGGTGTAAAAACTGAAGCTCAGAGCACTGCAGCCTGAAGAACTGCACCACAAAGGCAATTTCCTTTTTACAGTGAATCCCATTTGTAAAAATGATGAATAAAGAAATAAAACATAAGATTCCATTCTCCGCCGCTCTCAAATGTAATTGCATCTGTTATAAAAATTGCTGTGTGAGGAAGAAAGAGGCCGATTAACAGAGTCTTCATTTACTTACTCCTCAGTCTCTAACTCTCTTGCCAACATTTCAGTCCTCACCAGGAACTTAAGAATTATTTAATGATAAAAAAAGATAAAGTGTGAAGAACCATATTGGTGAGTAAGACATGCAAGGAGCAGTAGAAAGTGAGTTCAGATGTTCCCAGCAAATCTCAGGGCACTGGTCCCAGAGCCAGAAGCCAGTGATGGAAATCAGAGGTGCTGAAGACCACAGGCACTGTGGGTTCCTCCTGGGCAACATCTCCACCAAGAGTCCGGAGCAGAAATACTTGCATCTCTTGATTAAACTGGCTTGGTAGATAGCATGTGTGGAAGTTCAGTCAGCCACCCACTCCTATTCCACTGATTCCACTGAGAAAGAGAAGTTCCTCTTAAAGAAAAGCAAGATACTAAAAAACGTGTACAAGAATGTTCTTTTCAATATTGCAGAGAATAGACACGTTGCAGTAAATACAGATGGTGTTACAATAGTTAAAGTGAATGGACTAGAGCTTATGTATAACATGGGCAAATCTGGAATATGATGTTGGGAATGGTGGTATGTGAATCCCGGAGGATGCAAAGATTGGTTTTTATATAAAGTTTTGCAACCTACAGAACAATACTCCACCATGTTTATAGATATACAAATGTATAGCATATGTTAAAAACAAACATGAGTATGGTAAAAACTAAAACCTTTGGGAGTGGTGGGATTGGTGAAGGGTATCAGGAGGACCCTCCTTCAAATGTTTCTGAAATGGTCTATTTCATAAGACAAAAGAGACTTGGAAACAAATATAAGATCAATGACAAGATTTGGTGAAGAATAGCAATGGATTCAAGGCTGTCCATCCACATATTAGTCAATTTTTACTTCAATAATGCTGAATTACTTCCAACAACAAACCTGTATTTCTTGTTCATGGGACTGCTGGGCTGGGCACCTGGCTTCAGTTTGGATGCAAATGGGATCCAGGGTTTCTTCATTCTGGACTAGCATCTTCTCTAGAGCAACTTATTTGTGTGGCAGAGTGCGAAAGTGCATGGGGCTGAACCAAACCATGCAAACACATTTAAAGCTGCTGCTCCCATCACATGCATTCACGTTCCACAGGCCAAAGCCAAACACAAACACGTGGCCAAACCCAGCCTCACGGGGGCTGGGAGTGTATGCTTCCCATGGAAGAGGAGGGACTCACTGACCGTAATAAAAGCTATTGCAGTCCTAATCTGCTTTAATTCTATTTGAAATATTCTCAGCAAAGTTAAAAGGGAGTAAGTTTCCTGTAACATGTCACAAAATACTGATTTCCCAGTGGAATTGCCTTTGTTTGGGGGCATCTCTGCCATTACATAGAAGAATCAAACTTGGCTGTCATAAATCAACTATAGTTTAAAAGCAAAACAAAACTCTCACTTTCAATATTTGACAAAGCCCAGAATTAAAAATCCAGTAGCAATGTCTTCTGGGATTTTGGAATCTCTGCTGTATGCAGGCTGGATACTTTAAGAACCTCTGCTTGCTTGGATTTTAAGGCAGACATTCTCTAGGGCTGATATTTTGGGGGAGGTGCCACAGTTGTCTTGGAATATACAAATTCCAGATATGCAGTTTCAGTATATACAATTTGCATATACAAGCAAGAGAAGATGAACCTAGTCAAGTGATGACAGTAGTCAAAGAACAGTCTTCAGTGCTTCTCCTTTGACAAATTTTTTTTCTAAATCTAGGAGGGTCATCTTAAAGTAGTATTTGCATACAATGACAATTAGATATGGAGTCTCACATTTGTGTTTGAATTACTTTTAGTTGTTTTTTGATTCTGGGAAACAGAATGGAGGATGTTTAGAAACTGAATTGAGATTCCCAGTTTACCACTTACAGTTCAAGGTTTCAGTACAATTTAGGAGCACAAGAACTGAACCCACTGGCTAGAGACCAGCATTGGGGTTGCTGTCTTTAATCATTTATATAAAAATAGAGAGAAAAAAAAAAAAAAAAAAAAGAGAGAAAAAAAAAAAAATAAAAATAGAAAGCTTCTGTGGAGATTGTTTTGTAATGTAAAGAAATATCAAATTACTATGTTGTGCACCTGTATCTGACATAGTGTTGTAGCTCGATCATATCTCAGTTTTAAAAAAAGAAAGGACATAAAATCACAGTTTTCTAATAGGTTGTATAGTGAACAATATTCACATTGTTATAATGATACAAATGCTAATTATTGGTATAATTAAAAGTATGATAAAATTTTGGGGAGAAGATGAGGGAGAAGTGGTGGAGGTACTAAATCTTCATCTCATAATATTTATAAAATTAAAAATTGCTTTTTAAAAAATTTTTATTTATGAGATGATAGATGTTAACTAAACCTATTGTGGTAATCATTTCATAGTACATGTAAATCAAACTATCATGCTGTGCAACTTAAACTTATAAGTGACGTATGTCAATTATTTCTAAATATAACTGGGGGAAAAACAAACAAGATAGAGAGCAGAAAAAAAAAGGAAACTGTCTACTTTTCTGCAAGTTACTTGTGTATGTGTGACTCTGTCTCCTGATGGTACATATGGCTCTACCTCATTCGTGTTACCATCTGCCTACTATTTCATTGTATGGACTATAGTTTACCCAACAAATTCCTTACTGGTAGACTTGGGTTGCTTGCAGTTTTTTACTGTCATAAATTAAACTACAAAGTGCCATCTTTCTATGTACACTTCTGTGAACTTGTGGGGTTTTTCTGTAGGATAAATTCTTAGAAGTGGTATTTCTGGGTCAAAAAGACTGTATGCATTTTTAATTTTGATACATACAACCAAATGGCTCTCCAAAAGGGTTGCATCAATTTGCACTCCTGCCAAGAGGGTGTGAGAGAGCCCATTGCATTGCTCAGAATTTAAAAGTGCTTAATCAGACACAGGCTTGATGAACACTTCAGAAGCTGTTAGAAAAATACAGAGAATACATATGTTTCAATTATGAATATGCCTCTGCTAGTGGACTGATGAAGTAGGTTTCACTTTGCACCAGTGGTTAGAGCTTGGTTCCCTAAATTTTGCAGTCCAGGCCACTTATATGAACTTTTGACAGCACCCATATCATGATGAAGGCTGAGAGACATTGGATAAATGAAAATATAGAAAGAACTTGACAGACACTTTCTGGTGCTAAGAAGCTTCTCTAAGACTTTCAAATCATTCATTTTACAATAACATTTTTTATAATTGCTTACAGAGGGAGATCCCTGATGGTCCAGTGGTTAGGATTCTGGGTTTTCACTACAGTGGCCTGGGTTCAATCCCTGGTCAGGGAACTAAGATTGTGCAAAAAAAAGAAAAGAAAAGAAAAAAAATCATTTATGGAAACTGAAGAATAATAATAATTCTCTTTGAGTAGTTCCAGAACCTTTATGACACATGGCTTAATTTTTTTTTAATGTAGTTTGTATTTTAAATCACAATTTTAGATTTTTTAATCTCATTTTGGAACATGAAGTGATATTTCCACCCCCCCCCCTGAATACTTCTGACTTGCATATAAACCATTAGGGAGGGTGGTCAGCATTTTCTACCACTGCTGAGCTGGACTTGTCAGCAATGTGCAGAAGACATTCTCTCCAGTGGAGAAACCAGGATGTTGCCACATAGCCTAGGCATCTTTCTGACGTACCAAAGTGTTGCAATATTCTGCTGGGAAACTGTGAGTAGGGTCAAGTACTGAGGAAGCCAAGGTCATAGGTTTGATCCTCAAGGAGTCAGTCTAAGTCTGTCTGTGGCCCTAGTATCTCTAAAGTCCTTCAGTGGTTATGTCTCAGGATGCTGAGCAAGTGGCGGTGGAGGCCTGGGGTCCTCCACTGTGAAGGCTGGAGAACAGCTCCCAGCTCTTGTCCCACAAGTGTTATCCAGGGCATCTTTGCACTAACCCAGCCATGAGCCTAGAGGAAGGAGTGCTGGCCAGGGTGAGGAGACCTGGGATCTAGTTATGACCAATGTGATCTCCGGCAAGTCAGTTAACCTCTCTGCACATCAGTGTCTTCATCTGTGCAAAGGAGCACTAGGCTTAATGATGCCTAATTTCCCTTCCTCTTTGGGGGCACCAACTAATGAGATGGATTGGATTTCCAAAGGTGCTCAACCTTGACTACTTGCTCACCAAATCCTTTCACTTGGACAAGGAGTTTTCAAACTTGGCTCCACATAGAATCACTTTGGTAGCTTTTGAAATGCTCAGTGCCTAGGCTGCATTCACACCAGAGCAAGTACACCGGAATCCCTGAGGCAGGGCCCAGGTATTTGAAAGTTCCCCAATGATTCCAGTGTGCAGCTAAGAATGAGAAGCCCTGATGTGGCCTTTGGTTGGGAGACCTGGGGCTGGAGTCACGTTCAGGCTTCCAGATCATCTGTGTCCCTCGTTCCTCATGCCTGGTTGCGCTCCCCCTACGCAATGGTGACCTTTAAAAAAGTTAATTCTTTCCCCTTTATCCCTGCTCTGGCCTGTCATTGAACTCACCCAGCTGATTGTGGTGCTTATGATTGAGAACCTCTTCTGACCGCTTCCCTTTCCCCAGAAATTAACGTGATCATTAAGGCTTATAATTTCACTCACCAGTGCTATCAATCAAGGGGCTGTGAAACAGAGTTAAGAGTGCTTTTGTAATTGGCAGCAGCCTGTGATTCGAAGCAGGGCATCCAGGGGCGGTGAGCAGGCTGGAGGAGGGGAGAGCTGGTGTGCAGGGAGGGCTGTGCCTCCTTGAACTGACTCCTTCAGCTCTTTGTGACCAGCTCCCCAGGGGTCAGTAAGCTCCCAGCAGTTATCTGCGCTGAATATCAAAGGGAGGAAACCAGTTCTTTGCTAGCAGTGCTTCAGGCTACCCCTTGCCTACCCCAAGCTCTCTGAAGTTGAAAGGAAGGTCCCCTCAGATTCTGAAGGGAGCAATAGGAAAGATCAGTGGATTCTTTATCCACTGGGCAACTTCAGCCTTGTCAGGGAGGAGCAGTCGGTCAGGATTATCTGTAGTTCAGAAGTGAGGTTAAAGGCTGTCAAGCCTGAGGGAATGACACATTCCTCCTCCGTGAAACCCTTGCTTGGAGATACCTTGTGTGTGTGCTCGGTCACTCAGTCGTATCCGACTCTTTGCAACCCCATGAACTGTAGCCCACCAAGCTTCTCTGTCCATGGGGTTCTCCAGGCAAGAATACTAGACTGGGTTGCCATGCCCTCCTCCAGGGGATCTTCCCGATCCAGGGATTGAACCCAGGTCTCCTGCTCTGGGTCTCTGGGTAAAGGTGGATTCTTTACCACTGTGCCACCTGGGAAGCCTTAGAGATACCTCGGAACCCCATAAACAGCAGCTGAGCATGGAGCAATCATACTCTGTGCCCCATCACCCCGCCCAGATTGCCTCCAGGCTTCCTCCTGCATCCTGGGAGCTGGTGATCAGGGTGGCCCTGAGACTCTTTTACCTTTTGGGAGGATTAGGGGGCTCATTCAGTTTCTGCTACACACAGTGCCTAGTTGCATATCTCATACATACATGTAGGTAGGCCAGAGGTGAAGGAGTAGTAATTTTTTAAATAAATAAAACATAGCATTAAAAGTGACTTTTATTTGATAGTAACGTTGCAGGAAGGGGGACCACTTTCAGGGCCCGAAACTGGGCTCTTGTCTAACACTCGGAAATGAATTGTCCAAGGAGACACATGCTGACAAAGCAAGAGATTTTATTGGGAAAGGGCACCCGGGTGGAGAGCAGTAGGTAAGGGAACCCAGGAGAACTGCTCTGCTGCGTGGCTCGCTGTCTTGGGTTTTATGGTGATGGGATTAGTTTCCGGGTGGTCTTTGGCCAATCATTCTAATTCAGAGTCTTTCCTGGTGGCGCACGCATCGCTCAGTCAAGATGGATGCTAGTGAGAGGGATTCTGGGAAGTGGACGGACAGGTAGTGTCTCCTCTCGACCTTTCCCAAACTCTTCTGGTTGGTGGTGGCTTATTAGTTCTGTATTCCTTATCAGGATCTCCTGTCATAAAACAACTCATGCAAATGGTTACTATGGTGCCTGGCCAGGGCAGGCGGTTTCAATCAGTGTGCTTCCCCTAACAGTAATACAAGAAATTTGGAGGGGAAAATTATCTTTAATTCCACCTCCCTTACACTATTTTTATTTTTACCTTTTTTTTCCTGGTTCTTACATGTATACCTATATATTTTAACATAATCAGTGAACATATTTTCCATTCTGACACTACTCTTAACATTCTATCACTTGCATTTTTATAGTATCTGTGAAACTTCAGAATTCTTTTTGGTACTGGCATAATAATTCTGATACTTGGTGTATGCCATAGTTTTCCTCTTTCACTGTTTTGGATAATTATTAACCCAAATGTTTAATAAAATAAGTTTATATTATGTGGAACAACATGGAAATATTGTTAAAATGTTTAACATTACCCATGAAAAATGTTAAAATGTAGTTTCCTGGTTCCCACTTCTTGAGATTGGGATTCAGCAAGTGTGAGGTGGGGCCTGAGCACCTGCATTTTGACAATCCTGATGCAGGTGGTCCCAGCACCATAGGCTTAGGCAGGTGCTGTATCTGCCTAAGATAATCAGATCACACCGCTGCTCTGAACCCAGAAGCTCCCCAGCTTCTACATCTGAATTTTGCAGTCCACATGAAAGACCAGTCCCCTGCTTTTTAATGTGGAATGTGTCTACTGAGTTAGTGTGTTTATCAGGAGCTTACTTTTCTTCTCACTCATCTCCCAGGGCTCCTTCCAAGTGCCGCCCCCTCAGCAATACTGGGACCCCAGGACTCAATGCACTTGCATGCTCCCAGGAAGGGAAAAAAGTCTGACCAGTGGTGTCATATTTCTGCACAAGAACTAGAGCTCTAGTTTGCTGGTTGCCTAGTGGTTAGGATTCTGGGCTGTCACTGCCATGGCCCAGGTTCAGAACCTGATTAGGGGACTGACATCCTGTAAGCTGCATAGTGTGGTCAAAACAAAACAAACTGCAAAACAGAGATCAAGGATGGAAAACACATTTTCTTAAAAAAAAAAAAAAATTATTTATTTGGCTGCATTGAGTCTTAGTTGCGGCACCTGGGTTGGCCCCAAACACGTGGGACCTTAGTTCCCTGAGCAGGAATTGAACCCGCATCCCATTGGAAGGTGGATTCTTAACCAGTGGACCACCAGGGAAGTCCCAACACATTTTCTCAACAAATTCTTAGAAATCATGACTGCTCCCTTAAAGAATTGTTTTTTCCTTTGTTTGGTCTTTTAAGCAAATTACTGACACATGCACAACATGACTGAATTTTAAAACATTATGTTGAACAAAAGAATCCAGACAAAAGAGAGCGCTGGCCCAAGGATACAGAGCTGGGATTTGAGGCCAAGTCTGAGTGACTTTAAAGCTTATCCCCTTTCTACTAGTCCTCAGCTCACCTCTTGATTTTTAGCCTGGGCTCTGGGTCTGCTGTTGGGCTTAAATGGAATTGCTTCTAAGATTCCTTACAGTTCTAATGTTGTATGAGTTTATAAGTCTAGTCCATTTAAAACTTTACTTATTCTTGAATAGTTAATAGTCATATGATACACATCCAAAAAATTCTACAGGGTATGTGTACATGTCACAGAGCAGAAGAGATTAGAGAGACATGACAAATAAATGTACTGGGTGTTTTGGGTGGGATCCTGGCACAGAAAGCATGTTAGTAGAAAAGCTGGTGAAAGTCAGTTTGGAGTTTAGTTAATAGTATAATGTACCAAGGCTGGCTTCTTAATTTTGACAAAATATTTTGGTCATATAAGATAAGGGGAAACTGAGTGAGGGGGTACATGGGAACTCTTTGTATTACCTTTGCAGCTTCTCTGTAGATCTGAAATTATTCCAAAATAAAAAAGCTTTTTCCTCTCGCCTCCTCATCCTTGGGGCACCTACCCAATGACCCCACCAGGCAACCAACGTTGCTTGTTTTGAGATATTCAATTAATAAACAGAGAAAATATCTATATTGTATAAATATCATTCCTCAAAACAGAAAGTATGTCTGTGAGATAAATTCTTGGAAGTGAAATTCCTGGGCATATAGTTTTGATACTTATTGCCAAATTGCCTTCTGCGAAGGGTGTGCCAATTTAGTCTCCTGCCAGACACTGCGTACGAGGGCCTGTCATTTCACCAACACAGACTGTTGTCTGAGAGACCAGTTTACTTCAGTTTAAGTCAGACTGTCAACTTCCAAAATATTCATGAACAAACTTCTCTAGAATGCTGCCAACAGAATGTGGGTCCATCCTGAAGGGTACAGCCAAGGCCCATGGGGTGGCTGCTATCGGGAGAAGCAGCAAGGCTCTGAAGAAGTGATAGCAAATGAATAACATTCCCAACCTCAGTCACTACTGTCCTCAGGAGATGATATTCACAGAAGGCCATTGTCTCTGCTCCCCAGCACACAAAGGGTCAAGCCTCACAAATTTGCTCATGGTGGGGAAAAAAAAAAAACAACCAGCAGGTCAAAGTGTTCAGATTACAGGTCCAGGAAAATCCCTTTGCAGAAAGAAGACAGCAAATCCCCAGTGCGGTTGAAAAGACAAAACTTTTCTTCACCTCAGAGACTCTTCACATGAATAAACCAGTTAAACATGGTTTGGATTTACTGAACATGAAAACAACTGGATTAAAGTATAATCTAGCCAGAAAGGAAAGGAAATGTACCGAGAAAAAAGCTAAGTAATGACAAAGCTGCAGTGTCTCCATGTGCCAAGAAGGGATGACCATTCCAGTTTTATAACCAAATTTTCTTAAAATGTTTAGCTTTCTTTTAGATCACAATAATGAGTCTCTGCCTGCACTGGCCTCTTTGATAACAACACTGGCATCAAGGCAACCGGGTGAGCACAAGGGACAGTGCTGCCCAGGAGGCCGGAGGCCCCGGCTGTCAGGGAGGGTGTCCTGGTGTGGACCCTGGCCTGACTGCCAACAGTCTGTGCAATCCGTATGGGAGACAGCATTGCACAGGCACAAGCTTTAGAATCAGAAAGACCCAGATATGTATCCCAGTGTTACTTTTTTCTGGCTCTGTGACCTTGGACAAATCACTTATATTGTCTCAGCTCTTCTTTTGGTAAGATGAGGATAGCATTTTGAGGTTTAAGTGAGGTGATAGATGTGAAAAGCCCAGGCTGAAACCTAAGTTCTCAATTGATGGTTGGTTGGTTGTTTCCCAGTCTCCCTCTTACGTGTGAACATCAAGTGAACACATCTCATGCCGTGCAGTCTTAAGCACATCCAAATCATGTTCTGTGACAGGAGGGTTCCAAATTTTTTATACCGAGGGTTCCTAACCTTTTTGTGCCAAAGATCCCTACTCAGATGTTGATAAAAGCATGAAACACATAGGAATACAAAAAGAAACCCATTTGTTGAAATACATTTATTCAAGTATTTTTTTTAACCTGTAGAAAATATGTGCCTTTCTTTAACATATTAAATAAGATCTTGGGATGGGTCTAATCACTACAGCAGTTTTCAAACAGAGTATTTCAAGATCTCAGCATTATATGTGATATAACCTATCAGCATTTTTAAATTGGTGACAATCACAAGTTCTGCTTAACTGCTACTCTGGTTTGCTCCTATATTCATAATGAAAAAATGCTACATTTCAGTTAGAGAAAACTAAATATAAAGATGCAACTTTTTTTCCTATCCACATTCAGACATCAGGTTAAGAACTCAGGTATGATCAAATATCACCACCTCTAGCCTCAAGATGACTGATAAAAGGCATTTTATCAGTCAAAAGCTGTCAAGCCAGCACTCTTTCCCTCTGGCTTCATTCAAGATTTTCTGTTGGTCTTTGGTTTTCTGTGGGCTTCCCTGATAACTCAGTTGGTAAAGAATGCACCTGTAATATAAGAGACCCTGGTTCAATTCCTGGGTCGGGAAGATCCCCTGGAGAAGGGATAAGCTACCCACTCCAGTGTTTTGGGGCTTCCCTTGTGGCTCAGCTGGTAAAGAATCCACCTGCAATGCAGGAGACCTGGGCTTGATTCCTGGGTTGGGAAGATCCCCTGGAGAAGGGACCAGCTACCCATTCCAGTACTATACAGTCCATGGGGTCCCAAAGTGTCAGACATGACTGAGCAACTTGCACTTTCACTTTGATTTTCTGCAGTTAGAATATGACATGCCTCTGCTGTTTTGTTTTGAATTTACCTTGGTGTTTTCTCAGCTTTTTGGATCTGTGGTTTGTTGTCTTTAAGTTTGGAAAGTTCTCAGCCATTTAGAACTTAAAATATTTATTTCGCTCTGTCCTTTCTGGTTGGAGAAGGAAATGGCAACCTACTCCAGTATTCTTGCCTGGAGAATCCCAGGGACAGAGGAGCCTGGTGGGCTGCCGTCTATGGGGTCACACAGAGTCGGACACGACTGAAGTGACGTAGCAGCAGCAGCAGTCCTTTCTGGTATTCCAGTTACACATGTGTTACCCCTTTTGCAATAATCTCACAGTTTTTGGAAATTTTGTTGTTTTTCTGTTGTTTACTTTTTGCATTTCAGTTTGGGCAGTTTCTACTGGTATATCTTGAGATGCACTTATTTTATGTGGAGTCTACTGATGAGCCCATTAAAAGGCATTCTTCATTTTTATGACAGTGATTTTGATCTCTCGTATTTCCTTTGAGTCTTAAAGTTTCTACTTCTCTAATTACATTATCCTTCTGTTCTTGATTTTTTTCCCATTAAAACTTTTAACATATTAATCAGTTATTTCAAATTCTCTGATAATTCCAACATCATATCTGACTCTGGTATCATATGTGACTCTGGTTCTGGTGATTGCTTTCTTTCTTCTGAATGTTTTTTCTTGTTTTTTGGCATACCTTGGAATTTTTTGTTGAAAGCCACATATGTTGCCCTGGATAATAGAAACTAAAATAAATGGGCCTTCTCTGTTTAAGATTTATGATTATCTGGCTAGGGAGTAGACTTGTTTAATGTTTGCTCTGATTTTAGGTACCAGAGTCTTCAAATTACTTGTTTCTATGCTTTTCTCTTTCTTAACTCTAGGTTTCCCTCCACCTCCGAGTCTGTCCTGCAGCTTTCAGCTATAATCCACTATTATACTGGAGTCCTGGTGTGGTATGGTGCTAAAGTGGGAGACAAGAGCACATTCTATAGTTTCTAGGTTAAGTCCCAGTGTCCAGAGGGCCTGTGACCTTCACAGGTGTCTCCAGTGGCATGGCTTCCCCCTTTGCCCCTTCCTCCCTTCTCTGGCTGCAGCATTTCCTTGAAGTCTTGACCTCTGTTGACTATGTTTTACTTTTCCTTTAGGTGAGACAGGAAGGCTAGAGGGGCTTATCCTGGAGGATAGGCCTTTGTAATGGGCTTTCCTGGTGACTCAGTGGTAATGCCTGCAATGCAGGAGACACAGGTTCAATCCCTGGGTCGGGAAGATCCTTGGAGGAAGGCATGGCAACCCACTCCAATATTCTTGCCTAGAGAATCTCATGGACAGAGGATCCTAGCGGCCTCCAAAGACTTGGACACAACTGAAGAGCCTGAGCTCACACACATGCATGGGCCTTTGTAACAAAGCAGATTCTGGTATTTCACACTGATTATTCATCTTCTCTTCCTGTCAGAGACATAAGGGATCTTTCTTGATCTTCACTGTGGAAATCTGGTGGGGTTCCTGGAGGTACAGCCTAGGTACATGTGGGGGCCCCTCTAAGACTGTGGTCTCCAGGAGTTACTCTCAGGCTAGAACACACTTGTGTGAGCATGTTCAGTCGCTGCAGTTGTGTCTGATTCTTTGCAACCCCGTGAACCGCAGCACGCCAGGCTTCCCTGTCCATCACCAACTCCCACAGTTCACCCAAACCCATGTCCATTGAGTCGGTGATGCCATCCAACCATCTCATCCTCTGTCTTCCCCTTCTCCTCCTGCCCCCAATCTTTCCCAGCATCAGGGTCTTTTCAAGTGAGTCAGCTCTTCGCATCAGGTGGCCAAAGAATTGGAGTTTCAGCTTCAACATCAGTCCTTCCAGTGAACACCCAGGACTGATCTCCTTTAGGATGGATTGGTTGGATCTCCTTGCAGTCCAAGGGGCTCTCAAGAGTCTTCTCCAATACCACAGTTCAAAAGCATCAATCTTTGGTGCTCAGCTTTCTTTATAGTCCAACTCTCACATCCATACATGACCACTGGAAAAACCATAGCCTTGACAAGATGGACCTTTGTTGACAAAGTAATGTCTCTGCTTTTTAATATGCTCTCTAGGTTGGTCATAACTTCCCTTCCAAGGAGTAAGTGTCTTTTAATTTCATGGCTGCAGTCACCGTCTGCAGTGATTTTGGAGCCCAGAAAAATAAAGTCAGTCACCATTTCCATTGTTTCCCCATCTATTTGCCATGAAGTGATGGGGCCGGATGCCATGATCTTAGTTTTTTGAATGTTGACCATTAAGCCAACTTTTTCACTCTCCTTTTTCACTTTCATCAAGAGGCTTTTTAGTTCCTCTTCACTTTCTGCCATAAGGGTGGTGTCATCTGCATATCTGAGGTTATTGATATTTCTCCCAGCAATCTTGATTCCAGCTTGTGCTTTCTCCAGCCTAGCGTTTATCATGATGTACTCTGCATATAAGTTAAATAAGCAGGGTGACAATATACAGCCTTGACGTACTCCTTTCCCGATTTGGAACCAGTCTTGTTGATCCATGTCCAGTTCTAACTGTTGCTTCCTGACCTGCATACAGGTTTCTCAAGAGGCAGGTGAGGTGGTCTGGTATTCCCATCTTTTGAAGAATTTTCCACAGTTTATTGTGATCCACACAGTCAAAGGCTTTGGCATAGTCAATAAAACAGAAGTAGATGTTTTTCTGGAACTCTTTTGCTTTTTCGATGATCCAACGGATGTTGGCCATTTGATCTCTGGTTTCTCTGCCTTTTCTAAAACCAGCTTGAACATCTGGAAGTTCGCGGTTCACGTATTGCTGAAGCCTGGCTTGGAGAATTTTAAGCATCCCTTTACTAGTGTGTGAGATGAGTGCAATTGTGCGGTAGTTTGAGCGTTCTTTGGCATTGCCTTTCTTTGGGATTGGAATGAAAACTTACTGTTTTCAGTCCTGTGGCCACTGCTGAGTTTTCCAAATTGGTTGGCACATTGAGTGTAGCACTTTCACATCATCTTCTTTCAGGATTTGAAATAGCTCAACTGGAATTCCATCACCTCCACTAGCTTTGTTCGTAGTGATGCTTCCTAAGGACCACTTGACTTCACATTCCAGGATGTTTGGCTCTAGGTGAGTGATCACATCATCATGATTATCTGGGTTGTGAAGATCTTTTTTGTATAGTTCTTCTGTGTATTCTTGCCACCTCTTCTTAATATCTTCTGCTTCTGTTAGGCCCCTACCATTTCTGTCCTTTATTGTGCCCATCTTTGCATGAAATGTTCCCTTGGTATCTCTAATTTTCTTGAAAAGATCTTTAGTCTTTCTCATTCTGTTGTTTTCCTTTATTTCTTTGCACTGATCACTAAGGAAGGGTTTTTTATCTCTCCTTGCTATTTTTTTGAACTCTGCATTCAAATGGGTATATCTTTCCTTTTCTCCTTTGCTTTTCACTTCCCTTCTTTTCACAGCAATTTGTAAGGCCTCCTCAGACAGCCATTTTGCTTTTTTGCATTTCTTTTTCTTGGGGATGGTCTTGATTCCTATCTCCTGTACAATGTCACGAACCTCCGTCCATAGTTCATCAGGCACTCTATCAGATCTAGTCCCTTAAATCTATTTCTCATTTCTACTGTATAATCATAAGGGATTTGATTTACGTTATACCCAAATGGTCTAATGGTTTTCCCTACTTTCTTCAATTTCAGTCTGAATTTGGCAATAAGGAGTTCGTGATCTGAGCTACAGTCAGCTCCTGGTCTTGTTTTTGCTGAGTATAGAGCTTCTCCATCTTTGTCTGCAAAGAATATAATCAGTCTGATTTTGGTGTTGATCATCTGGTAATGTCCATGTGTAGAGTCTTCTCTTATGTTGTTGGAAGAGGGTGTTTGCTATGACCAGTGTGTTCTCTTGGCAAAACTCTATTAGCCTTTGCCCTGCTTCATTCCGTACTCCAAGGCCAAATTTGCCTATTACTACAGGTGTTTCTTGACTTCCTACTTTTGCATTCTAGTCCCCTATAATGAAGAGGACATCTTTTTTGGGTGTTAGTTCTAGAGTTGGTTGCGTTTTAATTCTCCAGGGGATCTTTCCAACCCAGGGATCAAATCCATGTCTCTCATGCCTCCTGCATTGGTAGGTGGGTTCTTTACCACTAGTGCCACCTGGGAAGACCACACTCAACCTCCACAAATTCGGTGTCACTGTATGTGTGATCCTACCGGTTTATGACTAGCAGTTCCTGCCTAGAGGTAAACAGATTTTGACCATGTCTGTCTAGATAAGCATGTCTTTCCAGATCTGAGGGTGGAGGTTTCCTCTGCAACCTCAATTCTCTGATGGGTGGGCCTAAGATAAAATAAGGTGGGTCACTGATTTTTTCACTTTGTCGAGCTTTTCCTTGTTGTGAACCCAGGATGCCAGCTTTCAAGCTTTTTACACTTTGGGGCTGAAACTCAAGTGCCATTTATCTTAAATGACCATTCCCCTCCCTCCCCTTGAACTCACGTGTCCCTTCCATCCTCACATTTGCCGTGTCTCCTCTCTGTGGCCATGTGAGTTTTTTCATGACAGTGTCCTAACAAGACTGAGTTTCTTGAGAAAAGACCCTTGTTAACCTCTTGTGTATGTTTACACTTTGCTCATGTAAAATGCTTAGTGTTGCTGTTTGATTTTGCTGAGTCACTTCCATTTATGGCACTCATTCTAAAAGGCATCTGTGGTGAGGTGTTACCTAGCACCCTGGAAACTTCCTTTTGGGCTTTTAAACAAATTTTCCTGGTCTCCAAAATCAAGGTCTTACTTCTTAGCAAGGTCAGAATAGGGTAACCTTCATTTACTATAAATCAATATTTACAAAAGTAATTTAATGTCTCAAGATAAGTCCTGACTTTTTCTTAAGTTCCTGATTTCTTTATGTAATGATCTTGTCACGTTAAGATCAAATTGAACCAAATTCCAGGAAATCAAAGGGCCTTCTACCTAAGTGCCCAAACATGGCTATTTCAGAATTACCTGTGAAGCTTTAAAAAAGAAAACCTGGACAGTCTTAGGCAGTAATTGTGGTACACAGCTAAGTTTAGGAACATAAGATACTTCTGATCAGTTACCTCGGCATGCCCCAAAGCACTTTTTATACCTACACTTAAAATCACACTAAAAAACAAAACCAATTCACATTCACTCATGCTCATCCTAGAGGACCCTGGAAATTCACCCTTTCACTCAATCAATACATTTATTGAGCATTAAGGGCTGGGTAGGTACCAAGTCACAGGCCTGGTCCTAAGAAAGAAGTGCACCAAGGCATGGCTTTTAGAGGCAGACATCTTTCCAGTGTTAATCTAGAGCCATAACATCCTGGGTAACCTTGGGCTTATTACTTAAGCTTGCAGAGCCTCAGTCTTCTCATCTGTAAAGGAGAATATTATTTACTTTATAAGGAGTTGTATGACTGATCACAAAGGAACTATCAAGGAAGACATACGCTATCCTCCTAAAATAGTTTCTAACTTGTTTCCTAGTCCAAACACTTGTATATTCTAATAATCACAGCTAGCACTCACAGAGCAGTTAACCTATAAACCAGGCAGTGTGCTAAGCTCTCTGTCCATCCACACCTTAAACAAATTTTATCTGTAAAGACTTGCAGGTGAGGAGCCTTCTCCTTTCATTGGCTATATTCACCCAGAACAGGCAAAGCAAGCTGAAGCACAGGAATGGCCCTTAATGAGAGGTCTGAGTTAAAAAGAAGCAGGATGTAATAAAAAGAAGATGCTTTCCGGCATCCAGCCCAGAGGTCATCATCACTACTGAGGGTCATGACAGCAGACCCACCCAGCAGGAAACCAAAAACCAGATAAAACTATTCAGGTACTGCCAGGGGCTTAGTGGTACCATTAGCTGTGGCTAATGCTTCATCTGTGATTCCCACTGCCATCAGAAAACTATCATTAAGCCTTTATATGTCTCAGGTCTCATGAACTGCTGTTCTGTGGATTTTACATTTGGTCTTCAACAATTGCTAAGTTACCAATAGTACCACTGCTGTTGAAACTTTACATCTGGCAGAAGTTGGGACAAGGTGATAACTTACTGAGAGGACATGGAGCTGGAGACGCTTGCTGCATAACTCACTGCCAAGTCAACTTCTTTTAGGAAGACTCTTTAAGGGTTTCTAGAAACCCTTGTGTCACTTGAGTTGATGGCACCTGCATTTTTAGTTCATAGGGTTAGAGGTGTTGCAGTTGTTTTCAGAGCTTTTTTTAAAAAAATTTACCTTTAGCTGTGCTGGGTCTTAATTGCGGTTGAGTGGGCTTTCTCTAGTTGTGGTGAGTGGGGGCTACTCTTGGTTGCAGTGTGTCGGCTTGTTGTTGTGGTGGCTTCTCTTGTTGTGGAGCAGTCTGTAGGCACACAAGCTTCAATACTTTTGGTTCACAGGCTTAGTTGCTCTGTGACATGTGGGATCTTCTGGGAACAAGGATTGAACCCATGTCTTCTGCACTGGCAGGTGGATTCCTACCACTGTACCACCATAGAAGTTCAAAGGTATTGTTTTAATGCAGACCGTGGCTTCAATTCTCTAAGAAACAACACTGAGATGTATCCTCCTACGTGAGGTAAAAACATGTTACCTAGAATAAACCACCTTTCATCTAACTTTAAACCTTCAACTTTCTAAAAGCATGCCTGCCCTAAGGAAATTGTAGAGATTAAAAGGAAGCAAGGCCAGTACAACCAATCCTAAATCACACTATCCCCTTGTCTATAAATGATCAAAATCAAAAGAATTCCACACTGAGTAGAAATGTTAGCACTGTTGACATCTTTCTGTTGTGAGAAGCAGTGCTATGTACGTTGTATGGAGTTTAGTAGCATCTTTAACCTTCTGCCTCCTAGATTCCAGTAGCATTTCCCAGTTGTGACAGCCACAAATGTCTTGCTGTATTGCCAAATGTTCCCCAGGAGGGAAAATCACCCATGCTTTGGAGGAATTACCGAGTTTAGCAAAGCTACTGTTAACTCTGTTCTGCATGCCAGAAACTTTCAATTTTACTGCATACCAACACCTTTTGATGTTCCTGACCACCTTTTTCTGCTCTCGGTGAAACATAATTCACATGCTATTTACTCTGTACCTTTATTTACAGTAATTGAAATGTCCAGTATTATGCAACTGTGACATATATAAGCAACAAGACATACTAGGGCAGTTCTGACTTCTTCCTATGACATCCATCTGCTTGGGGGGGACATCCTGGGTATTAGGCCAAGGCCTAAGCTGGTTTTCTCTCAAATGGACTGATCTGTCTCTACAGGAGACACATCTGGAGTGCGAGGGAAAACCTTCCTTACCTTGGAGTTTAACTCTAGGTCACAATGGGGCTCCAAACCACCAGATGTAGTACAGATTCAAATTAGAGACCACATTCTGGCCGCAACACAAGTTAAGCAGCAAGGAGTCCTTCCTGCATTTTCTGGTTATACAAGTCAGGCTAGAACACTATTCGAGGCTCTCTCCCTTGGTTAGAGAAGAGGAGAAAACATGCAACTTCCTAAACCAAATTAGAAAGCATGAATCTGCTAAGCAAAGGTTATTACACTCTTGCTAAGTTTGTTTAAACAAGTCACTCAGATGAGCTAGGAAGAAAATTCTTCTAAAAAATAGGAGGCATGCTATTGACTTATCTTAAAAGGATTTTTGAATAGAATGACTTGAGATTATAGAGCATTTTCCAAATACACAAAGTGCTTCATAATGACTCAATAAGCTTTAAGGAATGCTTTTTCTAGTACATCACATTTTTGTTGTTGTTGTATAAAAGAAAATACCTCCATTCAAAGGGTAGTAGCATATTTGATATCACCACTGTTTAAAGAGGAATGGAGTTACAGGAATGAGAAGTATATAATTAGTAAATAATCCCTCTCAGCAAGTGAGTTAAGCAGGAAAGCCTTCTGAAGAGAGGAAAGAAAACCCAGAGGCAACACAATCAGTGCATATCAGAAATGCATTTTTATTTTTATTTGAAAACAACTTAAATTTTAGACAAATGATTTTAGTATATAAATTTGATTTTGTTTTTATACAGAATATAAAGATTTCCCTCGTTGATCTTCCATGTGAAGGGTATTACAAGCCTGAAGGGAGATACTTTCTGCATACAAGTGTGCATCTTACGTGTAGGGTATTGGAAACCAATGTGTAGTGCCTCCACACATAAATTAGGTCAAGTGACACCACATATTAAAAGGGGGTAAGAGAAATATTCTATTAATTGGATTCAAGAAGCAAACATGACACAAAAAATTGCAGGTGAGACCAAGTAAGTTTAGTTAGGACACTGCAGGTGACACTGGAGTAACAGGTTTGTGAAGCTAGAGTGTATACCACATTAAAACAGCAAGAAAGAGCTATTTATATAGAAAGGTTGGAATGAGGGATTTTTCACTAAAGCAAATTAACTTCTTGTCAACTGCCAAAACAAAACAAAACAAAATTGAGCATATGAGTGTTAGTATACTGAAGGCATATTATACCAGTTTTTTATGCAGCATGCTAAAGTTAGTTAGAACTTCTTCACTGGTGCATATGAATCATTAAGTCATGGAAAGTTTTTTTCCCCCCCCGCCCCTTCTTGTGAAATTTCAGGCATGTCTTATTTTAGATGGAGTATAGCTTTTATCTATAATTTCATCCTGTAAAAACATGTGAAGACAACGTTCATTCTGTGCCAGAGGGTGACCAGCGACCCTAGAAATAAAAAATACAAGTTTTCAGTCCAATTTTTACAAAAGCAGGAGGGGGACCAAACATACACATTTTAAGATTAGGAAACATGAACAATTCAGTAACAATGTTACTCTGGACAGCCTACAGAGCTACAGTCTATCTGGTAACTAACTGTATATTTGCTTCCCTTCTGTCTATAAGGGTAATTTAGATAACATTTAAGCACTAGCTTTACACTGTCTCTGGCATACGTACCCAGTTAGCTTCTTTACATATTAGTTGGTGAATTCGTAAGAAAACTAAATGAATTTTAATGTTAAAAGTGAAATAACGTCATTGATTCAAAGAATATATTTTAAAGAAGAAAAAGATATAGGATCACAAGTTCAATAAAATCCCCGAATACTAAGAAACAGGCACAAATGTCCAAGGTTTTGGGGTTCTTTTTCTTTTTTGCTTGCTTTTCAAGGTTTCTATCAGACGAAATAGATCAGACTGGGCAACCAGGCTTTATTTCAAAATTTAAAAACATCCAAGCTAGCACTGCCTTTTCCAAAAAGAAAGTAGACAATGAAGGTCGTGTGCTGTATCAGATAACTAAAAGTTAAGGGCTTTGTGTAACTTTCCCTCTGTTTACCACTCACAGATCTTCAAATTACTAGATAAAAAAGTACTGCTAATAAATAAGCTCACACAACAGTATTCTCTAGGATTTGACTTTATGTGGCCAAACGCACAATTACAGTGAGCCCTTTGCAGGCATAACTCTACCTATAATTTTGGCTTTTAAAAAATGGCTATATTTAGAGAACTTTCTGGTGGGCCAGTGGTTAGGACTCTGTGCTTTCACTGCTGAGGACCCAGGTTCAATCCCTGACTGGGGAACTAAGATTGAGAAGCTCAGTCAAAATAAAACAAAACAAATACTATATCTTAAATAGGAATAAAATTAAAAGCTAGAGGCTGATTTTATTAAAAGTAGAAGATAAATGATACATTCTTACATTTTCAAAAGTATATATTTTGCCATGAAAATCTAAAATGTGCAGCTTTTACACAAGACATGCTGATAATACCTTCCATGTACAATCAAACAAAATGATTCCAACTGTATTGTTCATGCTAAAACATACCTTAAATCAAAAAGAATAAGTAAAACTATTTTTAAATGCTTTAATTTTAAATGTAATTGGCATAAATTAACCAAGAAAAGCATACAAAACTCAGGTCAACAAAAAGGTACTCCTATCACTCACTCAAGTTTATGAATATTTACCACATGATATTAAATTTGTTATGTATTTTTACTTTGTTTAAATGGTACAAAAAAGTTAGAAAATGACCTAAAGGAAAAAGTAGTTATTAGTTTGATTATCTAAATTACTAGCAGTCACCTAAAGAATCTCAGAACACTATTCACTCTTAGACCTTGAGGAAGAGAAAGCACTTACTTGTTTATAAACTGCTCCAGCCCTTGCTTCCTTTCTTCAATGAAATTGTCATCAAATATTCCATCATCTCCTCTAAAAGGAAGTTGACGCAAAAATGCTTTCCCAGGGAGTGGGGGGACTACAACCTAAAACATGGTAAGAAAGTTCTTGAACAACATGCTGGCTGAGTTGGGAAAATTTATAGAGCATAACAAGAAGACAAAGTATATCCTCACTATGAGGGCCATCCCACTGTTAAACTAGTTTATAGATATACAGTAAAAGGGACTTAATAAAAATACACTGAAAAATGATTTAGTGTTTTGGAGGCATGATAAACAAAATGGCAAGGATAGTCCATCAGACCAAAGCTCCTCAATGGCTTAATTTTCATTTTTCCTGGACTTATCAAAGCACAAGTATACAAAGGGAATAAGCAATACTGAAATAAAGGCTACCATGCCCCTCAGACAGTTTTGATGTCACTTGGTGAGAACACTGCTTTATTACAATGGTTATTGTAGAGATCAATCTGAACTCCCAATTAAATGAGGAAGTAAAATATTAACAATGTTCTTTCTGGCATGGGCAGATAAGAATTCTGTGGTCAACTCCTTCCACTTCATACCATTTGCATATAATCTTTCCTACTTGCATTTGAGGTGATGACAAAATAATCAATAATTACTACTTGTTGCCACTCTTCTATTACTAGGTTAAGAAACACATCAACTTTCTCCCAAACCCACTATCCTCCCTTTCCCCAAAGACCTGTCATTTTTTCCTTCTACAATAAAGGAACATCCCAAATTTTCCCTGTCAAAGTCTAGCTTTCTTTTAGGAACCCTCTTCTGGGCATTATCTGGAACTCAAATATTTGTTTAAATGCTGTTGCTGCTTCTTTAGTCACTAAGTTGTGTCTGACACTTTGCAACTTCATGGATGGTAACCCGCTAGCCTCCTCTGTGAGATTTCCCAGGTAAGAATAATGGAGTGGGTTGCCATTTCCTTCTCTGGGGGATCGTCCCAACCCAAGGATTGAACCCGTGTATCCTGCTTGGCAGACAGATTCTTTACCACTGAGTCACCTGGGATGCCCTTGAATTAAATAGTACCTTGCTATTTACTTCACAGGTTCGTCAGGTTCTCTATCCCAGTATTTCTCAACCATGGCACTATTAACATTTTGAACTAGATTACGTACTGAGGGGAAGGGTTTCTTGTACACTGTAGAATACCTATTCAGCAGCAGCCCGAACCTCTACCCACTCGATAGTCACCAGTAGGCACTCCACACAGACAGGCGTGACAATCACAATGGTCTCCAGACACTGTCAAATGTCTCCTGGGGGACAAAACTACCCCTCCTAGAGAACCACCAATCTCTCCTATTAATGCCTTCAAATTACGGACCCTTGTCTCAGGCTTATGGTTATTTTAAGGAAAGCTGGGCATACAAGAGAAGTTCAAATATCTGTTAAATGACTAACCACTTAGGTGAATCCTTATCTTACATTTAAACAGGGAAAAGGTGTAGGCAAACAATTCACGCAAGAAGAAATATAAACAGTAAGCACCAGTAATAAAATTATACATATTCTAAGAGGTAAAATCTAAAACCCTTGATGAAGAGTTTCTAGCCTAAAATAATAATTCAACAAGGTAAAAAAGAGAAAGATTACACAACTTCTGACAGATGCACAAAAAACAAAGAGTAAAAAAGAAACACAAAACCAATGCCCTACATAAACTTTGTAATTCCTTCCTAGATCTACTCTTCCCAGATGCCAATGATTAAGAAATCTAAAGATTTGTCATCGTCAGTTTGCTTTAGCAATCTTAAGTCTCTCCCTTATATTATAAAAGCACTTGTCAAGTTGAAGATTTGAAACCTGCAGGTAACTAGAACTGAAAAGCAGGGATTATGACCACTAGCTGCGCTCCAACAGAATAGCTATATGATGGGCAGGGAAAAACATTTGTTATCTGTAAAGCTATTATTAAAAAAAGGAATCTAGAACTACTGCATTAAAGAAATGACCACTGTTAATTCAGGGAAGAATTTAGCATGGAATTTAAAGATTACTATGTATTATCATCAACAGAGATATACTGTTACTCATACTCAAAATACTCATTGAATTGGATGGTGACATTGTAGGCAAGAGGATTAATCACCTACAAAAATCATGAATGGTTTCAGTTAACAAAGATCTTCAACATCAAATTATTTTTGCTTAAGCAGTCTGAAAAGATCTACTTAGAATTCTCACACCAATTTAAAAAATCATGTGTCTGATGATATGTGTGTGTGTGCAAGATGAGGACAGGAGGATATCTGGCCAGCATAATATAGTGAAAGCATACTGAAATAAAAGCTAAAAAACTAAACCATAATGACTAATAAACACAATAAATTTCACCAACTTTCTCATCTAGTGTAACAGATCTTAAGTAGAAGTAGCAATATATAAATAAAACAACTTGATTAACCGTTCTTAGCAATTTTGTTGTTGTTCAGTTGCTCAGTCGTGTCCAACTCTTTGCGACACCATGGACTGCAGCACAGCAGGCCTCCCTGTCCTTCATTATCTCCTGGAGCTTGCTCAAACCCATTGAGTCCAATGGACTCAATGAGTCCATTGAGACGGTGATGTGATTCCACCATCTCATCCTCTGTCGTCCCCTTTTCCTCCTGCGTTCAATCTTCTCCAGCATCAGTGTCTTTTCTAATGAGTCAGCTCTTCACATCAGGTGGCCAAAGTACTGGAGCTTCAGCTTCAGCATCAGTCCTTCTAATGAATATTCACAGTTGATTTCCCTTAGGATTGACTGGATTGATCTCCTTGCAGTCCAAGGACTTTCAAGAATCAGTTCAGTCGCTCAGTCATGTCCGACTCCTTGCGACCCCATGAATCGCAGCATGCTAGGCCTCCCTGTCCATCACCAACTCCTGAAGTTTACTCAAACTCAAACTTTCAAGAATACCCAAATGTAAATACAACTTTCACACAGGTTAAATGCCCAAAATAATTAACTGATCTAATGTTAAAAGTGAAGTACTATGCTTCAAAGGACATCATCAAGTGAAAACAATCCACAGGATAAGATAAGATTTTTGCAAACTGTAAATCTGATAAGAGACTTCTAAGAGTTTCTTTTTAATATATTCTACATACAACTCAATAATAAAACAAACTCAATTAAATGGGCAAAGGATCTGAAAAAAAAAAATTACTCCACCAAAATAATGGCTGATACATAAGTACCTAAAAAGATGATCATCATTAGCCATCAGGAAAATGAAAACCACAATGAGACACCATTTCGTACATGCTAAGAAAGCAATAATAAAGAAATTAGATTAAAAAAAGAAATTAGATAATACTAAGTGTTGGTGAGGATGTGGAGAAAAGTGGAACCTTCATACACTGTTGGGGAAAATGTAGTTGCTTTGGAAAACAGTCTGGGAATGCCTCAAAAAGTTAAACAGTTATCATATGGCGATAAATCCACTCCTAGGTTTATCAGTTCAGTCGTTCAAGTGTGTCTGACTCTTTGTGATCCCATGGACTGCAGCACACCAGGTTTCCCTATCCATCACCAACTCTTGGAGCTCACTCAAACTCATGTCCATTGAGTCAGTGATGCCATCCAACCATCTTATCCTCTGATGTCCCCTTCTTCTCCGCCTTCAACCTTTCCCAGCATCAGGATCTTTTCAAATGAGTTAGTTCTTCGTATCAGGTGGCCAAAGTATTGGGAGTTTCAGCTTCTACATCAGTCCTTCCAATGAATATTCAGGACTTATTTCTTTTAGGGCTGATTGGCTGGATCTCCTTGCAGTCCAAGAGACTCTTAAGAGTCTTCTCCAACACCATGGTTCAAAAGCATCAGTTTTTCGGTGCTCAGCTTTCTTTATAGTCCAAGTCTCACATCCACATATGACTACCGGAAAAACCATAGCTTTGACTAAACAGACCTGTGTTGGTAAACTAATGTCTCTGGCTTTTTAATACGCTGTCTAGGTTGGTCATAGCTTTTCTTCCAAGGAGCAAGCGTCTTTTAATTTTATGGCTGCAGTCACCATCTGAGTGATTTTGGAGCCCCCCAAAATAAAGTCCCTCACTGTTTCCCCATCTATTTGCCATGAAGTGATGGGGCCGGATGCCATGATCTTAGTTTTTTGAATGTTGCGTTTTAAGCCAGCTTTTTCAGTCTTCTCTTTCACTTTTATCAAGTGGCTCCTTAATTCTTCTTTGCTTTCTGCCATAAGAGTGGTGTCATCCGCATGTCTGAGGTTACTGATATTTCTCCTAGCAATCTTGATTCCAGCTTGTGCTTTCTCCAGCCTAGCGTTTATCATGATGTACTCTGCATATACGTTAAATAAGCAGCGTTGATGTACTCCTTTCCCGATTTGGAACCAGTCTTGTTGTTCCATGTCCAGTTCTAACTGTTGCTTTGTGACCTGCATACAGGTTTCTCAAGAGGCAGGTGAGGTGGTCTGGTATTCCCATCTCTTGAAGAATTTTCCAGTTTATTGTGATCCACACAGTCAAAGGCTTTGGCATAGTCAATAAAGCAGAAGTAGATGTTTTTCTGGAACTCTTCTGCTTTTTCGATGATCCAACGGATGTTGGCCATTTGATCTTTGGTTCCTCTGCCTTTTCTAAATCTAGCTTGAATATGTGGAAGTTCACGGTTCACATACTGCTGAAGCCTGGCTTGGAGAATTTTGAGCATACCCAAGAGATATAAGAGATATATACCCAAGAGATACAAACACATGTCCATGCAAAAACCTGTACATGAATGTTCACAGCAGCATTATTCACAAGAGTCAGCAGGAAAAACTCAAATGTCTGCCAATGATAAACATGTAAATAAAAACTGATATATCCATACAAAAGAATAAAGAACTGAAGTAGTGATTAACAGTACAACAGGATGAACCCTGAAAATACACTCAGTGAAAAAAGCCAGACAGAAAAGACTACATATTCTATGCTTCTATTTATACAAAATGCCCAGAACAAGAAAATCCATAAAGAAAGAAAATCAGTGGTTGTGAGGGTTGGGTGAGGAGAAATAGGTAATGATAACGAATGGGAATGGGGTTTCTCTTAGAGAGAGATTACAATGTCCTAAAACTGACTATAGTAATGGTTGCACAATGCTGAATATACTAAGAACCAGTGAATTAATACAGTTTAAATTGGTGAGTTGTGGACTTCCTTTGTGGCACAGTGGACAGGAATCTGTCTGCCAGTGTGGGGGACACGGGTTTGATCCCTGGGCTGGGCAAGATTTCACATGCTGGAGAGCGACTAAGGCTGTGCACAACAACTAAGCCCGCCTTCTGCAGCCTGAGAGCTGCGAACACTGCAGCCCGTGTGCCTAACGCCTGTGCTCCACAACAAGAAGCCACCTCAGTGAGAAGCCCACACAGGGCTACAGACAGCGGCCCCCGCTCACACAATTAGAGAAAGCCCATGCAGGGCCAAAAATAAACAAACATAAAAACTGGTGAACTGTATGGCATTTGAGTTATGTCAATAAAGCTGTCATGAAAAAAAGTGATGTATACATTTATGAAATGCTTATTAAACACTCCAGTAGGCCAGGTACTATGTTAGGCAAAGTCAAAAGCCCATCAAGACACTTCTTGTTTTGGAAGTTTTGGCCATAGCAATCAGAGCAGAAAAAGAAATAAAAGGAATCCAGACAGGAAAAGAAGAAGTAAAACTCTCACTGTTTGCAGATGCCATGATCCTCTACATTGAAAACCCTAAAGACTCTACCAGAAAATTAGTAGAGCTAATCAATTAATATAGTAAAGTTGCAGGCTATAGAATCAACACACAGAAATCCCTTGCATTCCTATACACTAACAATGAGAAAACAGAAAGAGAAATTAAGGTAACAATTCCATTCACCATTGCAATGAAAAGAATAAAATACTTAGGAATATATCCACCTAAAGAAACAAAAGACCTATATATAGAAAACCATAAAACACTGATGAAAGAAATCAAAGAGGACACAAATAGATGGAGAAATATATCGTGTTCATGGATTGGAAGAATCAATATAGTGAAAATGAGTATACTACCCAAAGCAATCTATAGATTCAACACAATTCCTATCAAGCTACTAACGGTATTTTTCACAGAACTACAACAAATAATTTCACAATTTGTATGGAAATACAAAAAACCTCGAATAGCCAAAGCAATCTTGAGAAAGAAGAATGGAACTGGAGGAATCAACCTGCCTGACTTCAGACTCTACTACAAAGCCACAGTCATCAAGACAGTATGGTACTGGCACAAAGACAGAAATATAGATCAATGGAACAGAATAGAAAGCCCAGAGATAAATCCACGAACCTATGGACACCTTATCTTTGACAAAGGAGGCAAGGATATACAATGGAGAAAAGACCACCTCTCTAACAAGTGGTGCTGGGAAAACTGGTCAACCACTTGTAAAAGAATGAAACTAGAACACTTTCTAACACCATACACAAAGGTAAACTCAAAATGGATTAAAGATCTAAATGTAAGACCAGAAACTATAAAACTCCTAGAGGAGAACACAGGTAAAACACTCTCTGAGATAAACCACAGCAAGATCCTGTATGACCAACCTCCCAGAATACTGGAAATAAAAGCAAAAAGCAAAAATAAACAAATGGGACCTAATTAAACTTAAAAGCCTTTGCACAACAAAGGAAACTATAAGCAAGGTGAAAAGACAGCCTTCAGAATGGGAGGAAATAATAGCAAATGAAGCAACAGACAAAGAATTAATCTCAAAAATATACAAGCAGCTCCTGCAGCTCAATTCCAGAAAAATAAACAACCCAATCAAAAAATGGGCCAAAGAACTAAACAGACATTTCTCCAAAGAAGACATACAGATGGCTAACAAACACATGAAAAGATGCTCAACATCACTCATTATTAGAGAAATGGAAATCAAAACCACAATGAGGTACCATTACATGCCAATCAGAATGGCTGCTATCCAAAAGTCTACAAGCAATAAATGCTGGAGAGGGTATGGAGAAAAGGGAACCCTCTTACACTGTTGGTGGGAATGCAAACTAATACAGCCATTATGGAGAAGAATGTGGAGATTCCTTAAAAAACTGGAATTAGAACTGCCATATGACCCAGCAATCCCACTCCTGGGCATACACAATGAGGAATCCAGATCTGAAAGACACACGTGCACCCCAATGTTCATTGCAGCGCTGTTTATAACAGCCAGGACATGGAAGCAACCTAGATGCCCATCAGCAGACGAATGGATAAGGAAGCTGTGGTACATATACACCATGGAATATTACTCAGCCATTAAAAATAATACATTTGAATCTGTTCTAATGAGATGGATAAAACTGGACCTATTAAACAGAGTGAAGTAAGCCAGATAGAAAAACACCAACACAGTATACTAACGCATATATATGGAATTTAGAAGGATGGTAACGATAACCCTATAGGCAAGATAGAAAAAGAGTCACAGATGTATAGAACAGACTTTTGTACTCTGTGGGAGAAGGCGAGGGTGGGATGATTTTAGAGAATAGCATTGAAACATGTATATTATCAATTGTGAAATAGATCGCCAGTCCAGGTTGGATGCATGAGATAAGTGCTCGGGGCTGGTGCACTGGGAAGACCCAGAAGGATGGGATGGGGAGGGAGGTGGGAGGGGGGTTCAGGATGGGGAACACATGTACACCCATGGCTGATTCATGTCAATGTATGGCAAAAACCACTACAATATTGTAAAGTAGTTAGTCTCCAACTAATATAAATAAAAGAAGGAAAAAAAAGCAAACAGGAAGGTAAATACAAAACAACAAAAAAAGATACTTCTTGTCCTAAATCAGACAGAAAAAGACAAATACTGTATGATCCCACTTTTGTGTGGAATCTAGAAGAGCTGAACTCATAGAAACAGAGAGTAGTATTAATAGATTAGTGGTTTTCAGGGGTGGGGGGTAGGGAAAATAGGGAGATATTCGTCGAATGGTACAAACTTTCAGTTAAAGAATGAGTAAATTCTGGAGATCTGCGTGCTGTGCTGTGCTAAGTCGTTTCAGTCACGTCCAACTCTGTGACCCCATGGACTATAGCCCACAAGGTTCCTCCATTCATGGGATTCTCCAGGCAAGAATACTGGAGTGGGCTGCCATGCCTTTCTCCAGGAGGGTCTTCTGGAGCGTTAATGTATAGCATTGTAACTACAGTTAACAAGATTGTATTATAGTCTTAAAAGTTGCTAACAGAAACAGAGTTTGAATGTTACTGCCACCACCAACAAAACAAAAGGCTTCTATGTGATGTGACAGATGTATTAACTAACCTTACTATGGTAATCATTTCATAAGATATACATATATCAAATCATCATGTTATACAACTTAAATTTATACAATGCTATTTGTCAATTATATCTCAAATAAAGGTGGGGGGAGAAAAGACACTTCTCCCTATGGTCATAAAAAATTTCTCCTTTGTAACTTAAAACTTTCCTAACTTGTTTTGTACATTTAGATCTTCAAACCATCTGTAATTTATATACAGCAAATTATAAATCTTTATTCCCAAATAACCACGTTTCAACCCCATTTGCTGAATATAAATTCTTTTCTATACTAATTAACAAAGTTATTTTTGTTATGAACTAAATTTCCAATAAACACATGGTCAGCTTCGAAATTCTCTGACATTCTGCAAGTCTATTTGCTCATCCCTAAAGCAATACTTTGCCAACAAAGATCTGTATAGTCAAAGCTATGGTTTTTCCAGTACTCATGTATGGATGTGAGAGCTGGACCATAAAGAAGGCTGAATGCTGACGAATTGATGCTTTCAAATCGTGGTGCTGGAGAAGACTCCTGAGAGTCCCCTGGACAGCAAGGAGATCCAACCAGTCAATTCTAAAGGAAATCAACCCTGAATATTCACTGGAAGGACTGATATCAAAGCTGAAGCTCCAATACTTTGGCTACCTGATGCAAAGAGCCAACTCACTGGAGAAGAGCCAACTCATTGGAAAAGACCCTGATGCTGGGAAAGACAGGGCAAGAGAAGAAAGCGACAGAGGATGAGATGGTTGGATGGCATCACTGACTCAATGGACACGAGTCTGGGCAAATTTAGGGAGATAGTGAAGGACAGGGAAGTCTGGCGTGCTGCAGTTCGTGGGGCTGCAGAGAGTCAGACATGACTTGGTGACTGAACAACAACAACAAAGCAATACTATACTGCTTTAATTACCATAGCTTTAACATATGCTGATGTCTGCAGGTGCTAAATCACTGGTAAAAGTAATTTTTGGCTATTCTTGCACTTTCTTTGATTCTAAAACTCTTATCTGCAGGCTTATAAAGAACTCCATTAAGATTTCTATTGGAATTTCACAAATTTATAAATAAGTTAGGAGATACTGCCTTATTTCTGTTGGGTCTACTGCTAAAATGCCAGCTCTAAGTGAGCCCTTCCCTTGACCATCCTATATGAGACTAGCACTCTCTATTTTCCTTAGATTTTTTTTTAGAGCATATTACCATCTGACATATTATATAATCTTACTATTTTTTTCTGGTTTCCTTTTCACCACCACCCCGACTTCCCTTTAATAAAGTGCCAGAAAATGGGGGACCTTCACTTGTTCACAGCTCTATCTGCAACTCACATAATATATAGAATGAACTTTCAAATATTTATAAATGAATCTTCAGAAGTGAATATTCCAAACCAGGAATGTAGTATTTGTTTGTAAGGTCTTCTTTTTGCCTTTCAATGAAGTTTTAAGGTTTTCTTTACATGGGCCTTATACTTTCAGTTTTACTTGGAAATATTTTATACTTGGATATTCTTTAGAGTAAAACTATTTTTCCATTTTTGATGTAATGCTATGACTTGTATATGTTGCTCTTGCCACATTTATAAATCCAGCCACATTTATCTGGTTAAGAAAGATTTCCTTCTTTTTCTATCTTAGTATGCTTCAGAAGGAAGCACAAGCTAGTCTTTGAGTGTACTTTCATCATTCTGAGGGTACTTTGCAAGACTCCATGCTATGTATGTCATTCTGACGTAGGGCGAGACTTTGTTTTCTCTATTTTGCAGCCAAAGCCACCAAGTTTTCTTCTAAGAGAAGACAGCTCTTACCAGGACATGTAACAGTGGTTTAAAACTGCAGGTAGCAGCCTAAAGGCAGGTCACGGCCGTCACTTAAAAAGTGAGTCTGACGATTATGGGACCGATCACACAGATTAAGGTAAGTACTGGTTTATGGTATTTCTGTTACATATAAATGTGTGATAAGAAAAATGTAGAGTCAGTTAAAAAAAACAAACCTGCAAATACAACGCAATAGGAGATGTACTGAGAAGAGAAACTTAGCAAGGGTGGGAGGAGAAAGTAAACAGGAAGACGAGAAAAAGGAAGGAAGCGATAGCAAGAAAGTTCTAAGACGTGTCATGTACGTGTGAGTCAGCAAAGGCCTCCGTGGGCCACTGAAGTAGACAAGAGAAGGAAGAGTTCTAAGGAAAAGCTACACACTTCCCCTTCTCCTAGGAAATAAAATGAAACTGAACTATTTGGGGGAAAAAAATTGCTTTTACTCATTTTATTCAAGATTATTTTCCTGAGAGGTCTTAAACATTAAAATTTGGAATGTTTTGCTTTAAAGTAACATTACAAATCATTCTTACCTTGCTCTCTCTTTCTAGTTCACTTCGCAGCCATTCAAAGTCACTGTATCTTCTTCTAACGGTAGATTCCTTCAGCTTGAAAATAGGCAGATTTGTCTGAAACAAATAAAAAAAAATCACTCCTAAACTGAAGCATGTTACAGGGATTTCAAACAGCTGGGGGTAGGGCAGAATCTATTGTCAAAGTGATAAAATGACAAGCCCAGTTACCTTAAGAAAATCATAAAAGTTATTAAGATGACATTTTACCTTTAATAAAGCTTAGCTGTTAAAAAAATATACCAGAATACAATTTTTTAAATGCACATTTGTACATACGCTTTTGGATGTCATTCTTCCTGAAGTCAGTTACATAAATACAGGTCATTTTTTCTATTTTCAGTAAGTGGTAAAAATGTCATAGGAGTGAGATGAAGCCAGCTCTGATTGCTATACAGTTTAGTATACAATGCTTATAGGGGAAACAGAGCTTTACTAGCTTGAAATGAAATACAAAATATTTTGTTATTATGACTAGAAGTTTCATAATAAAAGAAAAGAATAAAGGACGATTACTCTTAATGGTCTTCTTAAAAAAGCCAAAAAACAGCAGGGAAAGAGTGCAATGTGCTCTTACTGTCAACAGGAAATCAGGAGTCATACACATAAGGTCCAGAGCTTTCAGACTGAGGGCAACTTTAGGAACTGAAAACATAATGCCCAGTACTTCAGGGTACGTCAGAATGGAAGACTGTTCTTTACAAGAAAGACCACTTCTGTCAAATTCTAAACTTAAAGAATCAAGAATAGATTTTAATTGCACATGTCACAAAAGTTGGTGCAAATAACCTAACATAATTAATGCCATAATATACTGAAAATGCTATTTAATACTATACACTCTCAGATTATATTTTGTTCTTTAAGCGGTCTTTGCACTTGTAGAACCGCAAACTCTATTAAAGCTGAAAAGAAAAAGTGGCACCGGAAGGAAAGACTGACTTCTTAACAGAGACATCATCATCATCATGTAAAATTCCCCTTAAGAAAATTCCAATCACTTGTTAAACTTAATGCCCTAGTAAGTGTCATTTAGTAAAAGAAAAGCTTTTTATTCAGGACCTTAAACCCGTTTTGTAGTGGTTTCAATTTTTCCCCAACGTGTTTTAACTTCTCTATGTTGTACACCTTATAGCTTGGAACCTTCTACAGATGCTACTGGGCATAACACTGTATAGATTTCAAGCATGAAACCAAATCTCACAAGAGGTTTAAAAGCACTTGAATTTTCTTTCCCAGGTAACCACAACATTTGTTCATTGTATTAATGACTAAGAGCAAAATTGCACCTAACAAGACTCTTATTATACTAAAAGTCAAGCTTATATTTAGAGATGCTGGCTTGCTGTACAAGAGGGGTATTCTCATTACCCACAGGGAATAAAATTAGGTCCCCTGGAGAGCAAGATGGTAATTCCCAGAAAGAAAGCACTGGATTATTTCTCTCTAATTTCACCCATTGGCTTTTTAACCAAGTTCACCCTTCCACACTAAAATATTAAGTCTTTGTAAGTGTCTAAAGATAGAAAGGCCTTTACAGAATAGAGTGTTTTCTGCAGGTGAGATTTTACATTTTGAATTCCCTCCTCTCAAATTACCTTACAAAAGGGATTAGCTGCTCTCTTTATTCAGTATGTTAAGATCAAGCTTGTGAAAAGAGTTCCCTAAGAATTTTCATACTTCTGGGTACGGAAGTCTATAAAGTTAATCTCTGAAACAACATATCAAGCTTACAGGTACAATGTTGAGGGAAGAATGCCAATTCAGCTCATTTTACCTCCATTTTCCCTTTTGAACTTTTGACACAATCATGATTATATCTGATTCACTTTAATAGATGGGTAGTAGGAAGGAGAAAAAGTCCACTCCTTTCTGTGACTAGGTAATAGACTGAAGATTATATATTAAAAAAGGATCATGGTTAGTTTAAGAAAATGTCATAGTTTTCTCAGCTGGCTATTTTTCTTTATATGAAGACTGCTTTAGAGTTTTGATAAAGTCATATCAAGTAATTTTATTATTTGCCTACTACATTTAGAGTGTGCCTGTTAACTTCTCCTTGATCATCACAAGGACTTTCAATTCAAATTGATCAGCATACAAATAAAAGATGCTGAGGTTTTTTTGTTTAAGTCACTGAACTATCACTTTTAATTACAAACACTCATGATTGGTAAAACTTTCAACTTATTTAACCCTTATAAAATATTGTATTTTGGTTTTCTAAAGAGAAAAGAGTAAGAGTAATGTTTTTCTCCTACAGTTTTGGAAGGATTCAACTATCATTACAGTTTAAGAACATCTACAAAAGGGCATAGTGCTAGATAAGATGGGGAATATAATGATGAGTAAGATGCAGTCTTGGCCCTTATGAAGCTTATATTTGATTATAAGCAAATAGTATAAAAATACTGTACATTATCAACAAAATCAAAGTTGAAAGACCACAAACTGTAGACAAATATCTGCAATATAAAACAGAGATAATTTCATTAAAATGTAAAGAACTTAAAAATTAGTAAAAGATAAAGATGAGTAAATTGACAGACAGAGAAACTATGTCAATAACGTTCAGCTTCACTCACACAAGAAATGACAGACAAAACAGTAAGATCCCATTTTCACTTATCAGACAGGCAGGTATTCAATTTTAATATCCAGTGACGGTGAAGATAGATAGGCATCTAAAAAACTTACTGCTAATAGTGAAAACAACCTTAAAGAAGGGCGTTTTGGTGACATCCGTCACTCTTTTAAATGCATATTATCTTTTGAGCCAACAATTCAACCAAGAATTATCCTATGAATATTTCCACATATGCAAAAAGGTATCAGTACATAGAAATTCACTTGAACATCATTTATATAATAGCAAAAAAAAAAAAAAAATCCCAGAAACTGAAAATCTTATTAAACTGCTACTAATATAAAATGAAATATTATATGCTTTTACAAAATGTAACTCAGCCAAAGACTGATCAGGAAGCTTCCCTGAGATGTGTTAAGTATAGGAAGTTTCAGAACAGCATCTGTATGATACCATTTGTGTAATTTTTTTTAAAAGCATAAAGGACCTGATAACTGATTTGGTCAGTATCTTTTAATATATGGAGTCAGTCATACTACAGGAAGACAGTTGAGAATGATGAAAATACCATGAACTACATGCAGAGAAGAAAACAGTGTATTCAGGAAGTAATTCTTGAGCATGCTAAACCACAGGAGATGGTGGGAAATAAAACTGAAAGCCTGAATATCTGGCTAACGTATCTCCCTGTGAGCACCAGGAGTTAACAGACATCTCTGAACAGGAATATATCTTAAAAAAAAAAAATAACAGAGAAGTTACTACAAATTCAACAGATTAGCCACATACACACCAAAGAGCAGCATGGAAAGCTGGCTCATCCTTGTTACGCACAAGAGCATTATTTATTCATTTTTAGTAACCATGTATGATGCTAGATATTAACTAGACTTACTTTTCCAATGTATACAAATATAAAATCATTATGGTGTACACCTGAAACTAATATGTCAATTATTCCTTAGAAAGAAAAAGGGATGGTTCTAGTTAGTTTTAAGTTTTATCTGCTTGAAGAGTATGGGAAAGAGACAGGCTGAGGCAAATTATAGCAAAAATTCTTTAAAGTTTTTCTTTTGGATATCATTTAAAATGCTTCTGATTTATCCAGAGAGAAATAAGGCTGAATTCTGAAATTAAATGTAAATCAGACTTAACAATGTGAAGATGACTAAAACTTTTGAAACTTAAAAGGCAAGATTTAGTATTTTCTCATCCTTACATTCAAATCTTATTTTTTAAAAAGTTGCTCTAGTTTGTCAAGCTGAGCATAAACTAGAAACTACTATTTTCCTCCATCTATAGGTCATTTTACCTAACAGATGAAAGTGTCAAACTCAGCCACTTGTATGAAATAACAGCATTTGAGGAACACTGACCTCAGACAGGCAAAACTAAAGCCAATCATTAGGCAAAAATCATAAACTAAGCCACACCTGGCAGCTATTTGTGTAGGTATGTGATATTAGTGAATGCTCAAAGTGAGTTTGAGTAACCTTGGTCTATTTTAGACTTTTCAATTCCATTCATGGAGTTATGAATGTCTGGAAAAGCAAAGACAAAGGTACCTATAAACATTTATATTAACCATTGTCATATATATAAGAAATTGCAAATTAAAAATAATTTAAACCTATGTCAGGGTTGTGGCCCAAACTAACATTTAAAAAGCAGAGAATTATAATCATTTGCCCCCCAAAAAGTTAAATTGGCTGCTTGGAATCTATAAAGTCTATAAAAACTATTTTATTCTACATTCAAAATATGCTTCTGTTAATCATTATAAGCCAAATCCTAGTTAAATGTCACCACTATTTAACAATATTTTTGGGGAAAACTGTAACACAGTTTTAACTGTGTTTTAACTGTAACTATGTGTGTGTGCTCAATCACTAAGTCGTGTCCAACTCATTCGCAACCCCAGGGAATATAGCACACCAGGCTGCTCTGTCCATGGGATTCCCCAGGCAAGAATACTAAACAGGGTTGCCATTTCCTTCTCCAGGGGATCTTCCCAACCCAGGGATCGAACCTACATCTCCTGTGTCTCCTGCACTGCAGGTGGATTCTTTACCACTGAGCCACCCGGAAAGCCCTAACTATAACACAGTTTTAATTATAACTATGTACAACATAGTGATTCAGGATTTTTTAGATATTATACCCCATTTAAAGTCATTATAAAATACTGGCTATATTCCTTGTGCTATACAATATATCCCTGTAGCTTATTTATACTATATATGCCTTGTTATCTCTTTAAGTCTTCTTCAATCTAGAGCAATCCTCCTGCCCCTTCGCCATTTAAGACAGTGACAATTTCAAAGAGTGCAGGCCAGATATTTGAGAGATATTATATCCCTGAGTTTGTCCTTTTCCTCATGACCAGTTCCATGTCGTTCATCTTTGTCAGGAATGTTCCTATTGGCAGGAATACTGAAGCCTTCTCAGTACCCCACATCAGAAAGAACACGATGTCAGCTTGTCCTGCTGTTCGCTCATTTGGTGAAGGTGAGGTCAGTTAGATCTCTCTCATGTAAAGTTACTTCTTTTCCTCTTATATTGAGTTTTTTTTTTTTTCCTTGCACTTACCTTTCATAATAAAATTTAGTGCCATTTGGAATTTACCCAGCTAGATTTAAAACCTATGGAATTGGCAAAGCACAGAATGAATTCTTAAGAGAATTCACTTTTAGGGGAAGTTATCTGCCTGACTTTAACCATTAGGACAGAGAGTGGCTTACTGCAGGAAAACCCCATTCTGCCAGATAGAGTGTGAACACACAGATGTGTAAGCACATGTTTGCAATTTGTTCATTCAAAAAAATTAAGATTTATAGTCTACTTGGCTAGAATGAAGCCATAGATATTTGTTACTTATCCTATGCAAAATTCAGGGCAATTCTCAAGCTTCTGTGTAGCTTATGAAAAGGTGATGGACTAGTCATTATGTAAGAAACCTGGGACATTCGGAAAACTAGAAAAGAACAAGAGTAACCCTATTCAGGGCTTCCCTGGTGGCTCAGAAGGTAAAGAATCCACCTGCAATGCAGGAGACCTGGGTTCAATCCCTCAGTCAGGAAGATCCCCTGGAGAAGGGAATGACTACCACTCCAGTATTCTTGTCTGGAGAATCCCACAGACAGAGGAGCCTGGCAGGCTACAGTCCATGGAGTCACAGAGTCAGACATGACTGGGTGACTAACACATACTAACACACACAACCCTGTTCAAAATTATTCTGTTGCTCTTTACTTTTCCTAATAACATACCAAAAAACAAAACTCCAAAGGGATAAAATGTTATGAGAGATGCCTATACACCTGATACTCTTAAACTGCTATTTATATAAAAGAGAAACTACTAGTCATTTCCCACAAGGTATTACTAACCACATAAGGTAAAACCATCAGGAATTCAAATGGACATTATACACTACAGAACAGATTTCAAAACCATGGTACAGAGCTCTAAAACAAGTGCTCCCTTCACGTTCAGAGGAAATGGCCACATTACTGGTCTCCAAAAAGCTAGGTCTTACACACTTACACAGGCTGACCTATCAAAGTCAGCAGCTCACAGATACCTGATATGTAACCCGATTATCACTGATAGCCAAGCAGAAAACCAAGCCTCAAAATGTGGTCACCTGAATACAGCTTAACAATAGATATTCGAAAAATGTTTACTAGGTGTTTCTAGCATTTCTTCAGATAGTGTCATGTGTACATCTGAAAAAAGAGACTGGCAACGACATCAAAAGTATACTCAATAGGCCATACTCTATTCAACCAATCCTAAGAGATGTAAATGGATGCCTCACTTCAGTTCTCATTAAAAGGCTGTATTTCTTCAAATATCTACATCTAGAGATAAAGGATAAGCTGAGAAGTGCTTAAGCTATTACCTCGTCCTTCAGTACTTTTGATACTTGTTTTACCCAATCTGGAACAGCATGAATAACTGGAGATATGGTTTATAACCTAGATGAACTCTAAATATGGCTTGGGAGAAGTCATTTAAGCAAAGAATAAGCTTTTAGTCTGGAGAACCTTTGAAATGTAGATTGTCATTAAGCCAAGGTATTGTGTTTAGTTTCTTTTTTTTAAATAAGGACGTGGCCTTCCAGTGATACAATTTCCTGTTATTTTAGAAGAAGTATCCTTTATGGTATAACTTCTGAAACAGTAAGAGAAGACATTATCGAGACTAGTTTAATGTATAAACCAAGTAATTTTATGTATGTCTTCTACTTTGTCCATATTCTTCATTTGTGAATGACAAGATTTATTTGTGAGCTCAAGCAAGATCTTCAATGAGCAACCTTTAATGAAACTGTGCAGTAATAATTCTACTGTAAAGGAAAATTTGTTCTTAATAGTTCTTGAACACTTACATAATCCTACAAGTTTCTGCTGAAAGAAAACTGCCTATTAATAGCACAGGACCTATTCTGAACAATTTTTAAAGTGCAAAACTATTTTCCATCTCTTTCCAACTTGCCTAATTGTAAGAATCACTTCAAGAGGTTTTAAACACACTCCCATCCCCATACTCTTAAGTGTCCTCATCTAGAGAATCTCATTCAAATTAGTATGGGTTGAACTCCAAACATCAGTATTTTTAGGGGATTCTAAGTTACAACCATGGTCAAGAAGCACTGCCCTAGACTTACTAAAGGTGAAACAGAATACTGGGTGCTTAGGAATCTGTATGATCCCTAGTGCTTCTGGTTTAGTCAGGACAGATAAGGGCAATATTTTACATCCTCAAGGATTTGGAACTGACACTATGAGAACAATGGAAATAGGATACAAAGTCACCAAAAATAAAACCACAATGTAGAAATCAGTGAAAGAATACTAGTTAAGAAGCTCTGGACTTCCCTGGTCTTCTGGTGGTTGAGAATCCACCTGGCAATGCAAGGGATAAGGGTTTGATCCCTTATCCAGGAAGATTGCACGTGCCACAAGGCAAGTAAGTCCTTGCACCACAACTACTGAAGCCTGGGCACCCTGGAGCCCATGCTCCACAGTAAGAGAAGCCACAGCAATGAGGAGCCCATGCACCAAAACAAAGCCCCTGCTCACTGCAACTAGAGGAAACCTGCACAACCATGAAGACCTAGCATGGCCAAAAGTAAACATAACAAATACAAATAAAAGAAGCCCTTTTCAGTAAGTGTATTCTAAACTCCTAGTTATGCATTACCAGGCACATATGGATTACAGAGATCTGAAAAAAAAAATCCTCCTTAAGAGATATTTACAGCATAAAACTGGGGGGTTGGATAGAAGAGAGCAAAGTAGTCTTCCAAGACTTAAAACCTTTATCAACTATAATTCATTGTAGACTTATTACTGTTTAGATGAAAGGGTGGAAACCCACACTAAAGTAATCAGGGTAGAAACGAAACAGACATAAAAACATACAAAGATGAATGTATTAAGTTTGCATGGCAGGCTCATTGGAAGTATCCATACCAAAAAAAAGAAAAAGAACAGTGGTACATGCTCATTTGCAGATATGTCATTCTAATACATGACTGACCCTTGAACGATGCTGGAGGTTACGGACACTGACCCTCCTGAGAGTTGAAAATCCAAGTATAATTTATAGCTGGTCCTGTATATAGAGGTTCCTCCATATTTGCAGTTCTGCATCCACAGATTCAACTGACCACGGATTGTGTAGTCCTGTAGTATTTACTACTGAAAAAAGTCCATAAATAAGAGGACCCATGCAGTTCAAGCCCATGTTGTTTAAGGGCCAAGTACTGTGCAAGGAGCTAAGTAATACCTGGTTAAGAGGCTTTTAAAAATATTTAAGCATTGCAAAAAAGTGCTTCATTTCACATGCTAGCAAAGTAATGCTCAAAATTCTCCAAGCCAGGCTTCAACAGTATGTGAACTGAGAACTTCCAGATGTTCAAGCTGGATTTAGAAAAGGCAAAGGAACCAGAGATCAAATTGCCAACATCTGCTGGATCACAGAAAAAGCAAGAGAATTCCAGAAAAACATCTACTTCTGCTTCACTGACTATGCCAAAGCCTCGCAGTCCGTTGTGTGGATCACAACAAACTGTGGAAAGTTCTTCAAGAGATGGGAATGCCAGACCACCTTGCCTGCCTCCTGTGAAACCTGTATGCAGGTCAAGAAGCAACAGTTAGAACTGGACACAGAACAACAGATTGCTATATTGTCACCCTGCTTATTTAACTTCTATGCAGAGTATATCATATGAAATGCTGAGCTGGAAGAAGCACAAGCTGGAATCAAGATTGCTGGGAGAAATATCAATAACCTCTGATATGCAGATACCACCACCCTTATGCCAGAAAGCGAAGAGGAACTAAAGAGCCTCCTGATGAAGGTGAAAGAGGAGAGTGAAAGCTGGCTTAAAATTCAACATGCAAAAAACAAAGATCACGGCATTTGAACCCATCACTTCCTGGGAAACAGATGGGGAAACAATGCAAACCATGACAGACTTTATTTCCTTGGGTTCCAGAATCACTGCAGATGGTGACTGCAGCCATGAAATTAAAAAACGCTTGCTCCTTGGAAGAAAAGCTATGATAAACCTAGACAGCATATTAAAAAGCAGAAACATTACTTTGCCAACAAAGGTCTGTCTAGTCAAAGCTATGATGTTTCGCAGTCATGTATGGATGGGAGAACTGGACCATAAAGAAGGCTGAGCGTTGAAGAATTGATGCTTTTGAACTGTGGTGTTAGAGAAAACTCTTGAGAGTGCCTTGGACTGTAACGGGATCAAACCAGTCAACCCAAAAGGAAATCAATCCTCAATATTCACTGGAAGGACTGATACTGAGGCTGAAGCTCCAGTATTTTGGCTACCTGATGCAAAGAACTGACTCATTAGAAAAGACCCTAATGCTGAACTATTTACAATAGTTCATAGTTCAACAGATAAAAGGATAAAGAAATTGTGGTACATATACACAATGGAATATTACTCAGCCATAAAAAGGAACACATTTGAGTCAGTTCTAATGAAGTGGATGAACCTAGAGCCTATTATACAGAGTGAAGTAAGTCAGAAAAAGAAAGATAAATATTGTATACTAACGCATACGTATGGCACCTAGAAAGATGGTACCAAAGAATTTATTTGCAGGGCAGCAGTGGAGAAACAGACATAGAGAACAGACTTATGGACATGGGGAGAGGGGAGGAGAGGGTGAGATGTATGGAGAGAGTAATATGGAAACTTACATTATCATATGTAAAACAGATAGACAATGAGAATTTGGTGTATGGCTCAGGAAACTCAATCAGGGGATCTGTATCAACCTAGAGGGGTGGGATGGGGAGGGAGACAGGAGGGAGGTTCAAAAGGGAGGGGATATACATATACCTATGGCTGATTCATGCTGAGGTTTGACAGAAAAGAACAAAATTCTGTAAAGCAATTATCCTTCAATTAAAAAATAAATAAATTCAAAAAAGAAAAGACAAGACCCTGATACTGGGAAAGATTGATGGCAGGAGGATAAGGGGACAACAGAGGATGAGACGGTTGGATGGCATCACCAACTCACTGGACATGAGTTTGAGCAAGCTCCAGGAGCTGGTGGACAGGGAAGCCTGTCGTGCTGCAGTCCCTGGGGTCGCAAAGAGTCAGACACGACTGAGTGACTGAACAACAACAAAATGTGCTTCTGAGCACCCATAGATTAACATTGAAACATAATGTGAACTAATACAAACTGTAAATCAACTATATTACAATAAAAAATAAAAATTAAAATGCCAAACTAAAGGGGAAAAACCTGTAATAATGAGTGGGGACTAAAAATGTCTCCTGCCATATCAGAAACAAAGGACACTGAGTCCTTCAAGCCATTAGTCACTGAAGCTGCCCCCTCCCCACTGTGCACCCTGAGGGTGTTCAGGACAGAATAGGATACTGGTCCTAGACAGTTAAGGTGCATATCAAAGACATGATTTCATTAAGCCCAGACTCTTGCAACTTCCCATCATAGAAAGCACTAAATTCATTAATTTGACGTCTGTTTTTCTTTAGTTAACAGCAATCTTCTCATGTCCCAAGCACCTGGTATTTGCTGCAGAAGCTCCCATGTATTTCCCTCGTTGCTTTAGAACAGTCCCTCAGAGCCATCCGGGTTTGCCTCCCAGGCTTATGTCTTCAGCAGGATTCTCAACTTTCAGGTTGTGCTTTTTATTTTTCAGCCAAAAAATGTAAAAAGGTAAGGGTGGAACTGCTGAAATGGTAGGGCGATGAGCTTGGTAAACCATTTACCCCCAAAATCAAATATAAAACTAGACAAACATGTCAAACTAACCCTCTCAGGAAAACAAACAAACAAACAAACAAACATGCCTATCAGAACTCTGGAAATTGGCTGAAGACATGTAACAAATCAAAAAGCATTTACTGAAGAAAAACTACTGAATGTGAAGTAAGAACACTGAAAATCTGTGGTGTTTTAGGCCACCAGCTCCATAATGGTAGTTCTACTGGCGTGAGGCAAGGTGTGCAAGCCAGCAGCACTGCTGCTGTAGGAAGATGACTGACTAAAAGCAGAATGTAGAAAGCAGAAAAGTTCCACATTCAGGAGTGATGTTGCGGACAACAGTGACTCTGGTGAAGAACAATACTGCAGTAGCCCAAGGTTCTAACACTGACTGGGGCAAGAAACAAATCAGCAGACTTGCCAGAAATTTAGGAGAAACATCCTGCGAATGGCACAGTAACAACAGGCCTTGATAGTTCTCTTATCCCTGGAGGTCTGAAAGGCTGTTTGCTTGCAGAAAGCTGTATGCAGGCTCAGAAAAACATGGTGAGGATCCACAGTTATCTATGTATCTGTGACCCAATATGAAATCTTTCAGAGATATAGGAGAGATATGGACATGAGAAGACTTGGCACAAAGCGAAAGCTGAAACAAACCTGTTACTTGCCTAAACAAACGTTCAATTCATTCCCCAACCCAACCTACATACAAATTCACTAACAAAGGGCAAAAGCCTTACTAGCTCAGAGTGTTTATGCAGAACCTCTGACCAGTCACTGGCTGACCACTAAAGCTGTCCTGATCCAAGGGTGACCCCCTAGGAAGCCAGGCTTAAAAAAAAAAAATGCACACACAAGAAAAATATCAATGACAGCAAAGACTACAGACTTAGCGCAGGCAAGTCCTTAAAAAAAAAAAAAATAGATACTGCAACAAAGCTCCCCTGGGAAGAAAGATAAGAGGTGATCTAACTCAATAGTCTTAAAAATACATTATCTGAAATGCTTGGTTTAACAAAAAATGATAAAACATGCACAGAAACACATGCAAAGAAAGTATAACTCACATGGGGTTAAAAACAGTCAATAGAAGCTGTCTCTGAGGGAATTCAGTTGTTGGGCTAGGCCGACAAGGATTTCAAAGCAGCTATCACAAACACGTTTAAAGAACCGAAGGAAAACCATACTTACAGAATTTGAAATATGATGACAATGACTCAATGAAATAGAGAACTCAACAAAAAGAGATTACAAAGAAGAATCAAATTGGAATTCTGGAACTGAAAAGTACAATAACTGAAATGAAAAATTCACTGAAGGGGCTCAACAGCAGATCTGAGCTGGCAGACAAAGAATAACAAATTTGAAGACAGATCTACCAGATTTTCTATTGTGAGACTCCATCAAGCATACCAACACAGGTGAAATAGGAATCTCACAAAAAGACAAAGAAAGAATAAATAATGGCTGGTGACTCCCCAAACTGGACTAAAATCTTTAATCTGACATCCAAGGAGCTCAATGAATTCCAAGTAGCAGAAACAAGAGACCTTACAGAAGTACTGGTCAAAATGCTGAAAGACAAGACTGCCTAGTGGTCTAGTGGTTAATCCGCCTGCCAATGCAGGGGCCATGGGTTCGAACCCTGGTTCAGGAAGATTCCCACAAGCCTCGGAGGAGCAACATGCGCTACAACAAGAAAAGCCACCGCATACTAACACATATATACGGAATTTAGAAAGATGGTAACGATAACCCTATATGCAAAACAGAAAAAGAAACACAGAAGTACAGAACAGACTTTTGAACTCCGTGGGAGAAGGTGAGGGTGGGATGTTTCAAAAGAACAGCATGTATATTATCTATGGTGAATCAGATCACTAGCCCAGGTGGGATGCAGGAGACGAGTGCTCGGGCCTGGTGCACTGGGAGGACCCAGAGGAGTCGGGTGGAGAGGGAGGTGGGAGGGGGGATCGGGATGGGGAATACGTGTAACTCAATGGCTGATTCGTGTCAATGTATGACAAAACCCACTGAAATGTTGTGAAGTAATTGGCCTCCAACTAATAAAATAAAATTAAAAAAAAAAAAAAAAAAAAGAAAAGCCACCGCAATGAGAAGCCTGAGAACCACAACCAGAGAGTAGCCCCCAACTCTCTGCAACTAGAAAAAGCCTGAGTGCAGCAACGAAGACCCAGCATAGTCCTAAATAAATAAAATGTTGAAAGACAAAAACAAGCAGAAAATTTTGAAAGTAACAAAAGAAAAATGACTCATCATATCCCCCCAACCTCCCCTAATAAAGATTAACAGCTGACTTTTCCCCTGAAACAAGGAGGACCAGGAAGCAGTGGAACATTCAGAATGCTGGAAGCAAACACGCAACAAATAATTCTGTACTTAGTGTGGTGGAAAGAATTCTGACATGGCCCCCAAAATTTCCACTCCCTGGTATACACACCTCCTCTTAAGTGTGAGTGAGTCCTATGGCTGTCAGTTCGATGATTAAATTACATTTTATGACAAAGGAGAAGAAATTTTGTGGATGGAATTAAATTCCCTAATCATTGTGACTTTGAGTTCATCAAAAGGGAGATTTTTTTGGGGGTGGGTTTGACTGAAATCAGGTGAATCCCTTAAAAGAGGGCTTTAGTCCCTCTTAGATCAAAGAAACAGTCTGATTAGGCTTGAAGAGGAAGGCTACTATAAATTCTATAACCTGCAAGAAAATGAATTCTGTCAACAACTGTGAGCCTGGAAAGAATCCCAAGCCTCAGATGAGACCTAAACCTTGGCCAACCCTTGATTATAGGCCTTCTAAAACCTGAACAAAGGGCCTACCTAAGCCATGCCCAGACCTCTGATTTACAGAAACTAGTAAGGTGGTATTTTAAGGTAGTAAATTTATGATAATTTTTAATGCAGGAATGGAAAACTAATACGTCCAGCAAAACTATCCTTCAAATATAAAAATTAAATAAGACATTCCCAGATGAACAAAGACTAAGAATTCATAATAAGCATATCTACCTTACAAGAAATACTAAAGAAAGCCTTCCAGGCAGAAAAGAAATGATATCACCTGGCAACTAGGATCTACATGAAGAAATAAAGAGCAGCAGGAAAGGCACCTGGGCTTCCCCGGTGGCACAGACAGTAAAGAATCTGCCTGCAATGCAGGAAACCCAGGTTCAATCCCTGGGAAGAATACACAGAAGAACTATACAAAAAAGGTCTCAAAGACCCAGATAAACCAAGATGGTGTCATCACTCAAGTAGAGCCAGACATCCTGGAGTGTGAAGTCAAGTGGGCCTTAGGACGCATTATTACAAACAAAGCTAGAGAAGGTGATGGAATTCTAGCTGAGTTAGTTAAAATTCCAAAACATGATGCTGTTAAAGTGTTGTACTCAATGTCAGCCAATTTGGAAAATTCAGCAGTGGCCACAGGGCTGGAAAAGGTTAGTTTTCATATGCCCTTCAATATCAAAGAAGGGCAATGCCAAAGAATGTTCAAACTACAGTATGGTTGCGCTCATTTAGCATGCAAGTAAGGTTATGCTCAAAATCTTTCAAGCTAGGCTTCAGCAATACATGAATCGAGAATTTCCAGATGTACAAGATGGATTTAGAAAAGGCAGAGAGGAACCAGAGATCAAACCACCAACATTTGTTGGATCATAGAGAAAACAAGGGAATTTCAGAAAAACATTTATTTCACTGACTACGCTAAAGTCATCACAACAAACTGTGGAAAATTCTTAAAGAGATGAGAATAACAGACCACCTGTCTCCTGATAAATCTGTATGCAGGACAAGAAGCAACAGTTAGAACCTTACACGGAACAACAGACTGATTCAAAATTGGGAAAGGAGTACATCAAGGCTGTATATTGTCATCTTGTTAACTTATATGCAGAGTACGTCATGTGAAATGCCAGGCTGGATGAATCACAAGTTGGAATCAAGATTGCCAGGAGAAGTACCAATAACCTCACATATGCAGATGACACCACCCTAATGGCAGAAAGCGAAGGGGAACTAAAGATCCTCTTGATGAAGATGAAAGAGGAGAGTGAAAAAGCTGGGTTAAAACTCAACATTCAAAAAACAAAGATCATGGCATCTGGTCCTATCACTTAATGGCAAATAGAAGAAGAAAATGTGGAAGCAGTAACAGACTTTATTTTCTTGGGCTCCAAAATCACTGTGGATGCTAACTGCAGCCAAAAAATTAAAGGACACTTGCTCCTTGGGAGGAAACCTATGACAAACCTAGACAGCATAGTAAAAAGCAGAGACATCACTTTTCCAACAAAGGTCCATATGGTCAAAGCTATGGTTTTTCCAGTAGTCATGTACAGATGTGAGAGTTGGACCATAAAGAAAACTGAGCCCCGAAGAATTGATGCTTTTGAACTGTGGTGTTGGAGAAGACTCTTGAGAGTCCCCTGGACAGCAAGGAGATCAAACCAGTCAATCCTAAAGGAAATCAATCCTGAATCTTCACTGGAAGGATGCTCAAGCTAAAGCTCTAATACTCTGGCTACCTGAGGCAAAGAGCCAACTCACTGGAAAAGACCCTGGTGCTGGGAAAGATCAAAGGCAAAAGGAGAGGGCTGCAGAGGATGAGATGGTTATTAGATAGTATCACTGACTCAATGGACGTGAATTTGAGCAAACTCCAGGAGATGGTGAAGGACAGGGAAGTCTGTCGTGCTGCAGTCCATGGGGTCACAAAGAGCTGGACATGACTTAGCGACCAAACAACAACAAATAAAGGCAACTACATATGTAAACATGTAAGACAGTAAAAATTAAATTTTTCTCTTCTCTTAGCTGATTAAAAAAACAATTGCCTAAAACAATTATAAAATTGTACTAATCTAACACATACAAATGTAACATATATGACAATAATAGCACAAGGGAAGGAGAAAGTGTATTGGACCAAGGTTCCTATTTCATTGGAATTACGTTGGTATTAATCTGAAATACATTGTGAAAAGCTGAGGCATACTGTAATTTCAATATCAAACGCTAACAATGATTTTTAAGAAGTAAAAAGAATCTCAGGCATTTAAACAGTACAACAGAAAATATCTAACACAGAAAGCACTAAAGGAGGAACAGAGAAAAACATGAGACATATAGAAAGCAAGTATCAAAATGGCAGAAATAAACCCATCATACTGGTAATTTCATTAAAAATAAATGGAGGGACTTCCCTACTGGTCTAGTGGCTAAGACTCAACACTCCTAAGGCAGGAGCCCAGGTTTGATCCCTTGTGAGGGAACTAGATCCCATATGCAACAACTAAGAGTTGCTAAACTAAAAGTACGCCTGTACCGCAAGGAAGATAGAAGGTCCCGCTTACTGCAACTAACACCTGGCACAACCAAATAAAAAATGGTTTGTTTTTTTTTTAAAATAAATGGATTAAGGGAGAAAATATTTGCAAATGAAATGACCAATAAGGGGTTAATCTGAAAAACACATAAAAAGCTCACACAACTTGACAGCAAAAAAGCAAACAAGCTGATTAAAAAATGAGAAAAACTGACCAGACATTTTCCCAAGGACACACACACAGGCCAATAGGCACAGGAAAAGATGCCCAACACTGTTAATTATCAGAGTAACACAAACTAAAACCACGATATCACTCACACCTGTTAGAGTGGCTATTGTCAAAAAGACCACGAATAACAAACGTTGGGAAGGATGTGAAGAAAAGGGAACCCTTGTACACTGTTGGTGAGGATATAAATTGGTACAGCCGCTGTGGAAAACAATATGGAGGTTTCTCAAAAAACTAAAAATAGAACTACCATAAGACCCAGCAATTCCACTCCTGGGTAAACATCAGATAAAAAAGAAAACACTAATTTGAAAATTACCCCAATGTTCATGTGGGTGAGTGGGCTCAATTGTATCTGATTCATTGAGACCCCATGGACTGTAGCCTGCCAGGCTCCTCTGTTCATGGAATTTAGCAGGCAAGAATACTGCAGTGGGCTGCCATTTCCTACTCTGGGGATCTTCCCGACCCAGGGAACAAACCTGCATTTCTTGAGTCTCTTGCATTGGTAGGTGTATTCTTTACCCTGAGCCACCTGGGAAGCCCTCCAATGTTCACAGCAGCATTATTTTCAATTCCCATATTATGGAAGCAATTACGGAAGTGTCCATCAATAGATGAATGTATAAAGAAGATGTGGTTTTTAATATATATGTATGTATGTTAAGTGTTTATTACAATGGAATAAAATTTAAAAATAATCAAAGTTTGCCATTTTCGATAACAATGGACTTGGAAGGTATCAAGTCAGTCAGACACACAAAGACAAATACTGTATGACACCATTTATATGTACAATCTAAAAAATAAAACTAATGAACAGACTCACAGAGAACAAAGTAGCAGTTACCAGTGGGAAGAGAAAAGAAGGGAAGGGCAAAATAGGGACAGGGGATTAAGAGGTACAAGCTACTGTGCATAAAGTAAATAAGCTACAAGGGTACGTCGTACAACACAGGGAATGCAGCCAGTGTTTTTTAATAACTATAAGTGGAATATGGCCTTTAAAAATTGTAAATCACTATGCTGTACTCTTGAAACTTATATAATATTATACATGAACTGTACCTCAATTAAAAATTTTTTTTAACAATTGTAAAACAAAATGGATTACATACGCCAATCAAAAAGCAGAGGTTATCAAAGTGAATAAAAAACTTATATCCTGTCTACAAAAGACACACTTAAGATTCAAAAACAAAAACAGGTTAAAAGTGGAAGGATGGGAAATGATATACAGCTTACAACTAACCATAAGAAAGCTGGAGTCGCTGTGTAAGTATCAGATAAAACAGACTTTAAGATAAAAGAACTGAGATTCTTGGCAAAAAGTCTTAAAGAAATGTTCCCCTCCTCGGCTCTGGTAACTTGAAAGGAAAGAGACAAACCTAATAACTGTCCCTCCCTCACAGGAGAAGGAAATGGCAGCCCACTCCAGTATTCTTAGCTGGGAAATTCCATGGACAGAGGACCCTGACGGGCTACTGTCTACGGAGTCACCAAAGAGTCAGACATGACTTAGCAACTAAACCACCACCACCTCCTCTATTATCCATTTCTATGCTTTTTTATTGTGGTAAAATGTACATAACATGAAAATTACCATTTTACGTGTACAGAGTTCTGCACCTTTAAGTACATTCATTGTTGTGCAACCCTCACTACCATCCGCTGACAAAACTCCCATGTTTAAAATAATACATTCTATAAGAATATGAGTACCTGGCCTTCTCTGGTGGTCTAGTGGTTAAAAATAAACCTGCCAGTGCAGGGGACACAGGTTCAATCCCTGATCGGGGAAGATCCCACATGATGTGGAGCAACAAAGCCCACGAGCTGCAACTACTGAGCCCACGTGCCGCAACTACTGAAGTCCATACGGTTAGAGCCCACGCTCCACAAGTGCAGCCACTGCAATTAGAAGCCCATGCGCCGCAACGAAGAGCAGCCCCCGCTCGCTCCAACTAGAGAAAGCCTGGTTGTAGCAACAAAGACCCAGCACAGCTGGGGGGAAGAAAAGTAAATTAAAAAAAGTAATAATAAAAATATGAGTAACCAGATTCTTAAGAGTTTTGACCTTTCCTTAAGCACACTCCAAGGGTAAATCAGGGTGCTTGGCGGGGGAGGGGGGGAATGCAGAACCAGTAATATACATGTTACAAAACTAATCTTTTACTGAAATCAGCACTCTTTTCTTTTTTCTGATAGTGCAATAAAAACCTAAAGCCAATTCTCAGATAATGACAGCAGCAGCTAGTATTAAATAAACAAGATGTACTTAAAGTCCATAACACACATCATTTAAGATCCTAACACTTTCATCTTAGGATGGACAGAAGGTTCAGAGATGTTAACTGCCCAAGGGCACTCAATTAGTAGGTAGTGTAAAACCAGGAATGAATTCATGTTCATAGTTCAAGTGTTCTTAGAGTACATTACTACATTAAACATTATCTCCCCCAAAATTAGTAGAAGCTCTAAAAAAAAATGAAAGTCCATGGTACATAAGTAGTACCATGTAGTGCATGGTACTATACATAGTACCTCAGTACTTATGTAGTACCTCAGTAGTAAGTTGTTTTGTCCTTCTGCCACAACGTCCTCTGCTCCAGTCTGCCTCCAGTTCCCTTCCACCAACACTAGGCTGGGAAAGACTGTCCCAGATGTTTAGATCAAATGGGAGAGAAGTCTAGCTTGAGAGGAATACTTAAAACACTATGCCAGACCTATTAGCTAAAGCTCAAAAAGGAAATGAGATATGGGTCAGGTCTTCGGCTGGTGGATTAGCAGTAGCGAGCCCTATACAGAGACTGATGGAGAGAGAGAAACAAAATGTAATGTCAGGGCAAGGGTAGGAGATAACAATAGTAAACAGCAGTAACTATGAATTAAAACAACAAAATGTCTCTGCGGACTCCGGCAGAGAATACAGAATTTTTAGCAATACTGATATCAAAAAACTGCTAAGATATCTCTGAAACCAGACGATACTCAGTTTCCTAACATAATAAAAAGGTCCTATCAAGAAAATATAGGACTCTGGTTGGTTGGATTGAGAAAATCTATCTACTCTTAATGAAGAACGGGATGTGTATGAAGTCAGTTACACCTAGAGTTTGGCACAGGGGTAACAGTGACCAGATTATGAGTGACCACTAACCAGAAACAGTGGGATAGGACCAAAAGGTAAAAATCAAAACAAAATCTCATGTCAAAAAGCGCTGAGTGCACTGGTCATGCATTCATATATGAGCCATCCTGTATATTTGAGGCCAGTATCAACTACAGTCAACTAGACAAATCATACAAGTCAATGTCAATGCCAAGGAAACTGGACACAGAGATGTCTGATAATTCCAATCTTAAACTTTAAATAGCCCAATATAGCAAATGGCTATTGTATTAAAGCTGTTTTGGACAAAAATATCAGAAGTTCTACAGGAAAGTAAATCAAAGAACATACTCATTCTAAATAATCCACTGAAGTATATTCATAACGGATGTCCTACTTCAACCTATAAAGTTTTTCTTAATTTTATTCATTTGATCAGATTCTATATAATTATAATCCTTCTAAAATACTGTTAGCTTTGACATTATTGAAGCTCTGGGTACCATATGTTTGATACATATTTTTATGGGCTTCATAATTGGATTTTTAAAAATCTATTCTGTCACAAATCAATGTAGGAGTTTTCAAAAGATTGTTTTTGTTCATTTTGAATGAATGCCTTGTTAAGGTTCAGGTTTCTTCTCAAAACAGAAATAAAACAATATCATGTGACATTAGAAGAAACTGTATAGTTATACATTCACTGCTTGAAATCCTTAAATATATTTTAGACTTTGAAGCCTAGAATCACCAGTTGCAAAGGTCAAAACACTTTTCTCTTAAGGTGTGCAGTGAATGGAAGATACTAGTGTTTTTAAGACTAGGCTTGAAATTATGGAGGGTCAAAGACCTTACAATAGAGTAAGAAATTTTTTCTAAGTTAAATTTTAATCAAGAGCTAGTAAACTAAGATATTCATCACCCAAAACATTACTTGTCCAGTCTCAGAAGTTAGCACTCTCTTATACAAAGGCACTAGATCACAACAGCAAGGGCAAACAATTGAATCAAAGATTATGTGGTTCTTTCTCTTTTACTCAATCTTTTTAAAAAATACACTAGTCATGCAGCATTAATTTTGACTTACACATGAATAGCCAAAGCAACAGTCTTTTAGTAATTTTCTCTATAATTTGGAAAAATAATCCTCTACAGGCGATTAAAGTAACACATTCAACTTTTTCCATGAGAAAAAGTGTTTTTCTATGCCTTTGGTAAAACATCTTGGCAGCATAGAAGACAAGGGATAATGAGAGCTGATGGTGCTAGATTCTGATGGAGACAAGAAAGATAAGGCTGTGTGGCCTATAACCAAGGCTCAGAATCAGGCTGAGCCCAGTCCCCACTGACTCTCATTCTCTTGGAGTGAGTCTATTGTGTTTCCTTCTGTTGGAAATTATCTGTAAGACAGGGCCATGTCATTGTTATTAGTTTCCCACTGCTGCTTTAACAAATTACCACAAGCTTAGTAGCTTAAAACAACACTTATTTATTATCTTACAGTTCTGGAGGTCAGAAGTTTGAAATGAGTCTCACTGGGACAAATCAAGATGTCACTAGGGCTGCATTTCTTCTGGAGGGTCTAGGGGATGTGTGTCCTTGTCTTACCTAGCCTCTGGAGGCTACTCGCATTCTTCAGCCCACGGTCCTTTCTTCCGTCTTCACAGTCAGCGATTAGATCACTCCAAACTCTGCTTCCACTGTCACATCTCCTGTGACTAACTCTCCCACCTGTTTCACTTATAAGGGCCCTTGTGATTATACTGGATCCACCCAGATAATCCGGGACAACCTCTCCATCTCATGATCCTTAATCTGATCATATCTCCAAAGGTAACATTCTCATATGTTAATACATTCAGATTCTAGTTATTAGGAAGCAGAAATCTTTGGGGAGTTATTATTTCTGCACCCACAATGACCCAAGCCACAGGTGCCACCAATTATGACATTTGGAGATTCCTAACAAGTAATGTATGGTAGATAAATGTTGCCACAAATTCTTTGAAGCTACTTTCATCTGAGAGGTGGAGTTTATTTCCCCACCTCTGAATCTAGACTAGCCTATGACTTGCTTTGAGCAAGTGAATGTGGTAGAAGTGACAAGCAATTTTCTAAGCCTAAAACTCAAGAGGTCTTGCAACTTTCTATCTTCATTCTCTTGGAATGCTATTCTAAGACTGCCATATAAGAAAGTCAGTAGAGCTTACTGGAGAATGAGGCCATGTGGAAGAGAATGAGGTGCGCCAGGAGATAAGCAGCCAGACATGCCAGCTCTCCAGCTCAAAACAGTTGCACAAATGAGCACACAGAAACTGCCCAGCCAGACCACAGAATGGTAGGAAATAAATCACTGTTGTATGCCATTAAGTTGGGGTAGTTAGTTATGCAACTGAGGTCATATTGGTTACTGGGAAAAACCAGTCTACAATGTTTACATATGTGGATGAGCTTTTGGCAGGAGGAATAAAGAAGGTCATTTGACTTAGATGGGAGAGGAGAACAGCAGGTAGACTTTCATGGCTGTATCACAAAGCATGATCAGGCTGATACAGGAAATGACTGTTAAATAAGAATGACCCTGGCTATTTCTATGATCTGTTCTAATTGGAAATAAGAGCCCTTATAGTTTCTAAGAAGAGGCAGATAACTAAAACTATATCAAAGAAAACATAGAAGTGCCTACCATACTAGCTGAGACACAGCAACTGCCCAAGACATGCTTAAAATAAAACAAACCATAAATAAAAAGGTAAGGAAAGACATTTGAGCCAGACAGTAACAACAGGTCCCAGGGCATAAAGTGGTCAAAATCCAGTATTAATACTGTGTGACTTTGGCAGGTCATTGACAATGGAAAAGACAGCTGTTCTCTCTGCCCTTACACCCCGGGTCCCTCATGCAGGCTTGGGTTCCTACTGCACATTATGACTATTTTCACCAAGTAGTATCATTAAGTTGAACCGAATGGATTCAAACTGACCTACCTCCCTACATCCAGTCTATAAGCTTCTTGCCTTTAAGGGCAAGCCATACATTAGCACAGCGACTGGCATGTACTAGGTGGTTCATAATTGTTCATTTATTGAACAGTTTTAGGGAAAACTGATCAAAGAAAACATCCAGTCCTGTTTCAGGTTGGTGTGAACTTCTAAATGCAGCAACCACATCTTTTTAAACTTAGCAGTCCAGTTCAGTTCAGTCGCTCAGTCGGGTCCGACTCTTTGCAACCCCATGAACCGCAGCATGCCAGGCCTCCCTGTCTATCACCAACTCCCGGAGTTCACCCAAACCCATATCCATTGAGTCGGTAATGCCATCCAACCATAGCATTCCAAGTGCTCAATAACACAACTGGCCCACAGGAGCCACTCAAACGTTAAGTTGAATCTAAAAAGAAATGTAGTTAGGAAAAAACTGATTAGAGTCTTAAGAGAATAAAACTGGGCAAATACACAGATTACAGATAATAACCATATCTAACATCTAAGTGAAAATCTCTACAATTTATTTCAGCTTAAGTATATCAACATCATCTGCTGTTTTAAACTAAGATAAAAATTCTATCAATTTAATATATATATCCCTTTTGAGAACGAATATCACAGTTCCTCAGTTTTCAACTTGACCCCTTTCTACAATTCACACATTAAACTTAGCCACATCAGTAGTTCAACTAGTACCAATTTAATCATTTAATAATGGCACACTGCTATAACATGTAGAGAATGACCATGTAAGAACACAAAACATTAAATGATGATATGGTATGAAAAAATTAATTCTGAGCTAGAAAATATCTAAGCCCCAATCCTGGCTAGAACAGACTATAGTTTTGTCAGGCACCACCTTCAGCTCTGTCACTAGTTTATCAACTGAAACTAAACCACCACGAACTAGCTACGTAACAGTTTTTATCAGCCCCAACTCTCTTTAGATATTCAAAGTTTACAAAAGGCTTCAAGCCTTCAAGTGAGAAAACTAGTTTTACAAACTGAAACTCTTTGTGGTTGTACGGTAGATGTAATGACTCACAAGGTCAGATGGTGTCTTTGCAAAAACCCGACCTTCAGAAGGAAAAAAATGGCGTCTACGATTTCATTCAGCACCTAATAAGAGGACCACGCTTTACAATCAAATAAGATTCTCCAAGTGCTTTGCTTTCCACTACTCCAAAGCTACATAAAATATAGACCAGTGATTGGCCAACTTTGTCTCAAATGGCAGGACAGTAAATATTTTAGGCTGCTGAAACTACTCAACGCTGTCCTTTCAGTACAAAAGTGGTCGTAAATACTATGTAAACAAAATATTAAAAGATATGCTGTTCTAATAAAACATTAAATAGGGAAGCCCATAGCTGCCGATCCCTGTTCTATAGTGATCAGTGTTTTAAGACTGTTCTCCATTATATAATATGGAGGAAATCTTTTGAGTGTAAATTTAAACAAAGGTCTGGTGATACACAGAAGTACGCCTAGCCAACAAGACTTTTATCTTCGTTTCCACATGAAAATGATCTGTAATGTCATGGCAAAAGAGGAGATATTGAGAACTAGACATAAGAAAAGGAACTTGGAGGCTCCTTTGTTCCTCTAAATGAATTAAAATTTCCAAATTTACTATAGAACAGAGAAGCTCATCCCACAAGGACAGGAAGGGGGAAAAACAGAAAGTAAACAAGCTATAGGTGGCAGATGTGGAATCATTTTAGGAAAGTCAAGGAAACAGAGATGCGACATCATTTATAAAAGTCTAGAGAGCAAAGAATTAGAAAGTGATCATTCTACTATTGTTAGGCAGTAAGTCTAATTTTATTCAAGTTATTTTGTCTTCCTATGATTCCCTGGTAAGAGACACTGACCTCACTCATTTAGGTGGTTCAAACAACATACTCCATTATTCAATGTTATCAACTAAAACGCTGGTCCTAAGAAAAACCTCCTACATAGTTCTAAACAGTCGCTGAAGGCAAAAAAAAAAAAAAAAAAAAGTTAATCATGTATTTTCCACACTTCTAACCCAAACTCGACTCCATGATATACTTCTATCGAACATGCTATGTCTTCATGCCTGCCTCCTTTTTCTACTCACCAAAATGTTCTCTGGAAGGGATCAAACTTATTTATATAAAAAAAAATAAAAATAAAAAAACAAAAACCCAACTTACATTCAAGGATATCAAAACTAACAGGAACTCAAATTTTATTTCTTACAAATCAAATAAACCTTCTCTAAACTTTGAAATCTCAGTCATCAGCAAACAAAGAAAAAAAAAAAGACAAGATGAGAATGTTGCCAGTGCCACACCCTGGAAGAGGGACCCCACTCACTTCTTCGCCGCTGCGTGGAAGCAGAGAACAGTGTCTGTTCCTCCTTTCTTCACATGGTCGCCCAGCTAAACTAAATTCCGCAGCTTCCTTTGTAGCCAAATGTGGCAACGGTGCAGAAATGTGCCTTCGCCTCGCCTAGAATGTGGATGTGATACCGGGAAGCTCATAGTCAAGTCACAATGCCAGCCCTGGACTGCTCAAGGCTTCTTCACACGAAAAAATAAACTCAGTTTTTGAGGTCTCTGTGAGAACAGTCCAAACTATACCTTAACTGACCATATGTCATATTTTACTATGCTGTCCAATTTCACAGGTTCTAAGTTAAATATTTCTTTAAAAGAACACTTTATTTGGCTGAAAGCTTTAAATCATTTAACTAAGCAATCCATAAACAGCAGTACCAGGATTACAGTATTGATCTTCTTGGACACCATCTTTCTTATCTGATAGTCAAAAAACTGCTGGCTCTGCTTACATGGAAGCAGCATAGTATGGTACAAACATAAAAGTATCTAAAAATAACATTTCAATCCTTTTTTTTTTGGTAAGTATGATTCTGAAGGTGAGATGAAAAAATCTCATAGAATCACTAAAATATCTGAAAATTAAGCACTAGTAGATTTTCCACTTTAAAGGTATAGAGCGGCAATACTACTAAAATACAAAGATTTCTTAAATGGATATAAATTTTGTCTCTTCCTGATTTCTGGTTTACTTTCATGATTATTACACAGGGATACAGACATGGATGGTATAAGACAGGGATGAAAAGATCTGGCTTGGCTGAATGTAGTAAATGCTTCCCCTTCTTCCCCAAAGCTAAGTTGTTGGCATGCTTTGATATAGTATCTAAACTGTCTCCCCTTTAAAAATAGTTTTCATCTTTGGCCAATATCACTGGTTTTCCTCTCTGCTACATGTAAGGATCTGCTTCTTTTTCTCTCTTCCCTCCCCTCACCACCCTAGAATTTGCCTTCCCCCACCACCCTAGAATTTGCCTTTTTAAAAATCCTATCGAGGCTACCAACCACTGTGGCTCCATTTTTTTTCAAACTTCTTTGTTGCCTGTTATATCTGAAGAGACACAGAGCCTGGTGCCACCAGGTATAATCCTTGCTGCACATCAGTAAGGTGCCCTTGCTGGAGTGCTTTTTAAATTACCACTTCCCAAATCCCACCCTAACCCAATTAAAAAAGAATCTAAAGGATTTCAAAAATGCCCCAGATGATAACGAATGCTCAGTGAGGGTGAAAGAAAAAATATGGCCTCTCAAGATCAGAGAATCTATATTCAAATCCCAGTTTTGCCATTTAATAGCTGTGATTTTAGACAAGTTACTTAACCTTCCTAAACTTCATTTATTCCTAAGTATCCACTACATGTCAAGCACAATGTCAGATGTTGAGTTACGGTGATCATGACAGTCCCCGTCCTCTAGAAGGTTATAGAAGAAACAGGGATTAAAGGGAAAAAAGTGAAAGTTGCTCAGCCATGTCCAATTCTTTGCAACCCCCACGGGCTGGAGCCCACCACACTCCTTTGTCCATGGAATTCTCCAAGCAAGAATACTGGAGTGGGTAGCCATTCCTTTCCCCAGGGTATCTTCCTGACCCAGGGATTGAACCCGAGTCTCCTGCATTGCAGGATTACCATCTGAGCCATCAGGAAAGCCCATACAAGCAAACAAACATAATCCTAAGAGGGCCACAAGGACACACAGGGAACAAATCCAGTCTAGATTCCAGGGATCAGCAAAATCTCTAAAAAGGTAAAAATCAAGGCTGAGTTCTGCAGGACAAGTAATGACAACCAGATAAGGCTGCTAAAGCAACACTGTTCTTAACAGAGGAGGAAGTGTATGCAAAGGCCTGGATAGAAGTCAGCTTATTTGAGAGATATAAGTAGTTCAGGAGGACTAAAATAAGAATAAGGGAGGAACAAGAGATGAGGATCTACAATAACTTCAGCTTCCACATTTGCAAAACAAAGATAATATTTGCTCTGCTTGGTTACTCAAAGATCAAATTATATATATATAGCAAACTGTCTTGAATACAACAGGTACTCAGGTGATAAGTCCCCTCATTTTTCAGCTTATACATGAGAAGAAGCTTGCCTTTTAAAAGCATTTCGAGCCAGTCAACAACACACTTTTTCTTCGGGTGATTTCATCATAGCATAGAATCCAACAGTAAGTTCTTTTCAGCGGTTTGTTTTTGTGGGGTGCATCTTATCTACTGTGGATTAATGAAGAGTCAACTCTTAGGTCTCAAGGATGCTAACATTGAGACTTCCTTCTAAAGGTTCAGACACTTGAGGGTTCCCCAACACCAGGCTGTGGATAAAAAAGGTCTGAATGTATTGTTTAAATGAACTGAAGCTGTGAAGCAATACAGAATGAGGACCACAATACGTCAAATCCAACCCTGACTATGATACTCACATGAGTTTCGTGCTTAGTCGCTCAGTGGTGTCTGACTCTTTGCAACTCCATGGACTGTAGCCTGCCAGGCTCCTCTGTCCATGGGATTCTCCAGGCAAGAATACTGGAGTGGGTGGCCATTTTCTTCTCCAGGGGATCTCTCAGACCCAGGGACCAAATCCAGGTCTCCTTCATTGCACGCAGATTCTTTACTGTCTTGAGCCATCAGGGGAGCCCTGACTCTGACTCGAGTTAGATATCAATGATTTACTTTGGGTAAGAGATATCTTTCTGTGTCTTGGTTCCTTTATCTGCCAAAATGAACAATATAAAACAGGATCCCTTAACACAATATAACAGAGCTACTTTTTAACTGCCACTGCCTCACTCCGCCCACATTAAGGTATGGGTTAGGTAAGAACAGACTCCTCAAAGCTGTCTTTCCCTGATAGAGATCCTGGAGGTCAGCCATAGCTGGCAGCAAAGATATATATCAGACTTTTCATGGTCAACTGATAAACCTACCTAGATTCTGCAGATGTCCCTAGGTTCCAAAATGCTTTGATTCTTTTAAATACTATTTTGGCCCTTTAAGAACTCATTCACATAAACCCTAAAAACACATCTAAAAATTAATTTATTTCTGATGAGAATATTAATGACTCAATTTAAAATGAGAGGACTCATCCAGAGAAGAATCACCAATACAAGTTTAGAATGGCAAATACTATCAAGATGCTACTTTCATTATCTTTCCTGGTACAAAGTTTATCAGTAAACTTTACTATTCTGTTTTATGTTTCAATATGTCTCAACTTAAAAAAGTTACTTTTAGAAGCATGTGAGGTGATAATGTTAACTAAAATTGCTGTGGTAATCATTTATGTATATGTATATAGCAATCATTATGCTGTATACCTTAAATACAATTTTATATGTCAATTAGATCTCAAACTGAAAAAAAAATATCAATACTAGCACAATCACAGGAAACATACTACCTTAAAATATGTCTGTGTGTGCTTAAGTGCTTACTTGCTCAGTTGTGTCTGACTCTTTGTGACCCCATGGACTGTAGCCCACCAGACTCCTCTGCTCATGGAATTTCCAGGCAAGAATGCTGGACTGGGGTGCCATTTCCTATTCCAAGGGATCTTCCCGACCCAGGAATTGAACCTGAGTCTCTTGGGTCTCCTACACTGGCAGGCAGATTCTTTACCACTAGCACCATGTGGGAAGCCCTCACCTTAAAATATGGAGACTTCTATTAAATATTTTTGGTCTTAAGTGTGAAATTTACTACATTCTGAATGGCATCACAACTTTCCACATGGAATGACACAAAACATATTAGATTTCTTGATAAGAAAATCCAATGATTTTAGTAGCTCACCTGCACATTAACATAGAGAATGTAGTCAGCTGATCAATGACTTTTAATTTAGAAGTAGCTGTATGTAGAAAGAAGTAACTTTTGAGTGCCTATTATAGCACTCAATCACTTTAGCACCAATTACTGTCCTAAAGAGATTTATGTGCATTATGTCATTTAGTCCTCTGAGGTAAGTACAGTCATCTCTCAGTATCCATGGGAGATCTGGTTCCAGGACACACACACTTCCATATTAAAATCTGCAGATGCTCAAGTTCCTTATATAAAACGGTTTAGTATTTGCACATAACCTACGCACATCCTCTCTTTCACTTTAAACCATCTCTAGGTTACTTATAATACCTAACACACAATGCATATGTTATATATATAGAGCTGCTGGTGTGCAGCAAATTCAAATTTTGCTTTTTGGGACTTTCTGGAATTTTTTTCCAACTACTTTAAATCTGTGGTTGGTTGAGTACTCATATGCAGAACCAGCATCCTCAAATACAAAGAACCAACTGTACTATTATTAGCACACCTTACAGAAGGGAAGTGGACCTTAGATTTTGCACTTTACTCAGTTATTCTTTGAACTCAGAGCTCAAGAAAGATCCTTAAACTCATTCTGGTTCAAAGCAGTTTTCTTTAGGTACAATACACCTTAATTAACTTAAAATCTTCAGAAAATTAAAGCCACATTATAGCACAAACTTCATAAACAGTGACTGAATTTCCCCTTCAGCTTTCTCTTTAATATGCCAAAATAATTCTAGAACCTGAACTTTCCAAATCCTTTAATCATTTATGGTGCTCTCTGCTATGCCTACCATTAGAATGATTTTAAAAAACATTAATACTGTATCAGTTATTTTCAAAAGCACAAAGATAATCAAGAGATCCTAATAGTCTTAAACACTACCCTCAAACCAAAAGATAAATGGAGATTGGGAAACTTGCATTCTAAAGTGCCACCATCCAGATAAAATTACTCTGTGAATTAGAGTAATTTCAATCAGATCCTATAAAATGGAACATTTTTCTCAAGACTAAAATTAGAGTATAACCATAGGACAGTTTAAGGGCCCAAACTTTGGAACATAAAATGGTCTGCCATGTGTCAAATTCAACAGCAGAAGGCAAGCAGCAGGGGCTAGGGAGAGAAGGAACAGTTTAGAAAAGTAGTAATAAATGACAAAATGACTCACCTATTCATCTCACTGGCAGAGGTACCTTAATTACTCTCAAAAATCACATGCTGCTAAAATAAGCCCTAATATCTTACTATATGGTGTCCTGCATTTTAAGTTAACACATTACATTATTAAGAAAATCCCCAATGGCATTTCATAAGCATTAGAAACTCAATTATATTTTTTTAGAAGGCACAAGCACTTATGACTTAACAGTTATTAACACACAACAAACTGGTGTACATAATCTAACAAACCAGTGTAGGTGTGTATACTCTGTCATTACTCACTCTTAAAAAGGATTACTTTCTTCAAAATACAAATAACAATACCATAAGCACAATTTAAAGTGTCACATAAGCTATTTGGTAATAAAAATCAGATGAGTTTTTTTTTTTTAGGTTGTTATTATACTTAAAGTCCATTTACTATGTAAGAACTCAGCATGACAAACACAAAGTTATTAAATGAGGAAATGTAGGCAGGAGATTCCACTTCAGTTGTGTGACAGGAAGTACTAGCTCTAGAAGTTTAGAAACAGGAATACCAAGCTCTGCTGTAGCACAAGAAATAAAGGAAAATATGCTGGTGGATGAGAGTAAAAGAAGTTCTTTTCAGTTAACAACCTGCGATATATTAAAGACAATCCAAAACCATTCCAAAAGTTAAGGGAAAAAAAATGCCTCATTTTTTTTCACTAGGCTTACGTGACAATATGCTTCCTTAGGTACACTGGAATTCAGACTCTGCAGTTTCACTGTAACAAGACTGCTTGTGACATGTTTTACACATCCTTAGAGAGACAAGGGTGATTTGTAACATTTAACAAGATAGTTTCATATATTAAGTTGGATGATTATTACATTTTTTATAGCAACACATAAGTAAATAATTTTTAAGTATCTAAGTTTCACAACAGTGAATAAACTGAACGTTACTAAACTGTACAGTTAAAAATGGTTAAGATGGTATATTCTGTTATATCTTACCACACAAGAAATGATAAAGTTAATGAGAAATTACTCCACTTAAATGTTAATAGTAACTTGTTACATAAAATTTGATTACTCGAAAACCAAATTCTTAGGCTTAATTTTTAGTAATTTGTTACTGTCATTAGTAGCTGGATTCGTTTCACTGTAACTAATTTTTAAAGATACCTCCATACATGAGGAAATTCTTTAATTCTGAAGTAGAGTGAAAGTGAAGCACTATTCTCAATTAGCATCTTTCAAATCATCTGAATTACTTACTGCCAACAAATACCGGTTATGAAATTATAAACGTGGTTCTACTTCAGCTGATTCTTTCCTTCAGTACAGTGCAAATCTCGAAATTAGGAGAGCAAGATCCCCAAATGAACAGGCTTTTCTTAAAGCAGTGTTAGTCTTGATTGTGAGGCAGGCAAACACTTCCCACTCATCAGCCTTTAGCACGACGGTGGCCCAAAATACTACGGTAATCGTTTTCCATCACCGTTTTCTCACCTGGCTCAGCCCTACCAAATCTAACAGGCTTTTGTAAACTTTCTTGACGTTCTGTTCAGAAAAGCGTACAATCTAGGTGAGTTTGGTAGCACGGAAGGGCCTGAAAGGAGTCAGCTTGGCTTGGCCAACTCGGGGGTGGGGGGGTGGGGGGAATAGTCTCCAGGAAAAGAAAACCGGATTGGCTTCAACTTTGCGCAAACCCTCTTTCTCAGTCACAGATAGCTCCGTTCCCGATAAAGGGCTGTGTTCTCGAAAGATCTACCCCTTTCCAACTCAAATGTCATTCCCAGATCAGCTGCTTGAGGGGCCAGCGGCGCTCAACCCACGCCCTCTTTCCGAGTGCCTTCTTCAAGTGCCAGAGCTGGCCTCAGCTCACCCTACAAGCCCCCATCCAAGCTCTGCTCGGAAGCCCTAGACGAAGACGGGCCGAGGCCCGGACCCCGCCCGTGGACAAGTCTGCCCCACCGTGTCAGCAGGGGGCCCCGCCTGGGCGGCCGTGGCCGTCTGAGGGTCTGCGCTCCAGGGTCCGCGGCGGACAGCCGGGACCACAGAAGGAGTCTCTCCGTAGGGGGAAAAGACGGCCTCACCTTGACCCTAATCTCGTAGGTGGTGAAGCGGCCCCGGCCGACCCCCACTGTCTGCGGGTTGCTCACATCGATCTCGAGGAAGTTGCTGGGAGGCCCGTAGGCGTCATTCAGGTTCTGCGGCTTGGTGATCAGCCGCCGGGTGTCCGCCACGGTCTCCGCCATTTCGCTGCTGCAGCCGCCGCCGCCGCCGCCGCCGCCGCCGCGGACTCCCTCCGCCCCCTCCGCGTTCTACCTACACCTCCGCCGCCGCTACTGCTGCCCGCCGCGGGGACACCGGACTCGCGCGCAGCGGTCGCAAGGCGAACGAGCACGTAGAGCGGGCGTTCACCCCCGCGCGCGTAGCTCCTCCCCGCGCCCCTCCGGCTTCCGCCTCCAGTACCCTGGAGGGAAACAGCTGACCTGTCGGAACTTCGCGCCCGGGACCCGGGAGACCCAGCGGAAGCCGCGGAAGGGGACTGGGTCTAGGCAGAGGAGGGGAAGCGCACTCCTGGAACTTGTAAGTGCGGACAGTTCCGGCCGGACTACAGAGCCCACAATGCACCGGGCGAGCGCGCCCCCGGCTGGCCGAGGCCGAGGTGCTGCGGGATCAGGTTCCGTGTCGGCCTCGGCCTGGAGCAGTAGAAACAGCACTAGAGGAGATCTTCGCGGCCTTGGGAGAAGAGGGGACAAAAGTTAAATGGCCAGCTAGGGGAGGTTTGCCCACAGTCAGAGCAAAATTCCCTACGCTAATTCAATGCCAACCTATCCACCGTCTTCTGTGAACCACTGAAAATGCCTTTCCAGATAACTTTGAAATAATGCCTCAAGTGATGATTTTTGACATCAATTTGAGAGTTTTACCGTACATGCGTCTGGCTTGGTAAACTGAATGTGGTAGAGTGGTCTAAAAACTACTTCACAAGATCATACCGTAAGGTCAAGCCGTTTGTGGAGACTGATCGGTCTTCGAAAACAAGATAACATAATATATGGGCTGAAACTTGCCTTGAATTTCAGATGGTTGAGTGATCTGCAGTTTTTCCCCTTCTGTTCCCATAAAGTTTCAGTAAAAAAAAAAAAAAAAAAAGTGGTAAAGATATTGCTGCAGCATTTGAAATGGAATTCAGAAAACCTTTATCAGAAACGAAAAACGACAAGACAATTAGGTAGATCGTAGTTAATCTCCGACGAACGCAAACTTTGAGCATTAAGGTAGAAGGACAGATGTCTATCCCTGCCTGGGGAGTTATCTGTCTTGTTACAGTCTCATAACCCTTTCTGAGTTTTTTTATATGTTGAGTTTCAGAAAACCCATTCACTTGAAATAATCTGATTTGTCCCTTAAACTGAAAAATTATCTGGATCTTTAGCAACGCTCAGAAAAGTTGGTATAAAAAATTACTTAAGCATGATGTAGATCCTTTTCAGGAAAACTCAACATTCATTCATTAAGCAAGTATTTATTGAAAGCCTGCTAGGTGTTTTCAACTCTAGATATTAGAGGTGAAAGGGTGAGGAAGACATTAAAATTCCCTGATCGCATCAGGTTAATTGTTTTGTATTAATATATGGTCTATCTTGGGTAGACAAATAATAAACCAGTAACTAATACATCTACCAATATGATTAATGCTATAAAGAAGATAGTATTGGGTAATGTGAATGAAAGTGACCGAACAAGCTCATTAAGTTGGTCAGAGAAGTTCTCTGAATGTATCTCTCCAAGAGTGAGAGTAATATCAGAGTAAGTATGCCCAGACAGGACTCCCAGAGTAAGGGCATACTTACTCTGTTGCAAGAGACCAAAGGGAAACGTGACAGGTATGATTACAGCAGTGAGCTCAAGAATGTATTTAATGATTCTTTGAATTGAACTATGTGAGACCTGAGAGACCAAGAACCACTGTATTGTGTTGTCATCCATGACACTCGAACAAAGCAATCATGGGATATTCACTTAGAAAGCTTCTGTGTCATTGGAGGCCATGGCAGAGTAGCTTTGGGCAGCAGCAACAATTGCCTGCGGTGAAGTAGCATCTACAGAAAATAGCTGCACAATCTCACACAGCTAAAGAGCGTCCCAGGATAAACATCTGGAAAAAATCATCTTTATTTTTCAAGGAGATACGATTGTATTCCTAGAAAAACCTATAAAGAGTAAGGTGGTAGAGTTAGCAAGAGAATTTAGTGACTGAGTGAAGGTATCAAACTTAATTTATAGTTTTCCTCTGACTAAGCAATGTCTAGTTAGACTGGAGAGGGACAAAATATCGTATTCATAATAGAGACCAAAGTAAAAAAGAAAACAAAAATGGAAGGCACAAGAGCTATAGGAAACAAAACTATGCAATTTTAATAAAAGATATAAGCTAAAACTAAATAAAAAAGACTCCATGTTCCTGGATAGGAGGACTTAATATAAAAAAAGTCACTTAGTCTACTATTAATAATGCAAATAGAATCCCACGGTGGTTGGTTTTACCCTCCTCTTTGCCTTGGATGCATAGAGTAGTGGACAAGAATTTTTTTTAAGTTCATATGTTGGAGATTAACCAAGAAGACCATGAACATGAAAAGTGTGATTTACTTTACCAAGTGCTAAAACTTACTGTAAAGCTAACTGTGAGCAAGAGCATAGGGAATTCCCTGGCGGTCCAGTGGTTTGACTCCTTGCTTTCACTGCAAGGCTCCAGTTGGATCCCTGGTCTGGGAACTAACACCTCTGTGCTTCTCAAAACAGACCAAAAAAAAAAAAAAAAAAAGCCACAAGAGTATGGTTTTGACTGTGTATAAGATAGAGTGCAGTACAGAGGGAGCATTTCAAATCATTGGGGAACTATTGCTGGCACAGTTGAATGTCTAGGGAATAGGAAAACCACATGGCTAATCTCCTGCATTATGTGTGTCTGAGTCTTTATGACCTGGGGACTGTAGCCCGCCAGGTTCCTGTCTGTGGGATTTTCCAAGCAAGAATATTGTAGTGGGTTGCCATTCCTTTCTTCAGAGGATCTTCCCGACTCAGGAATTAAACCCATGTCTCTTGCATCATCTGCATTTTCAGGCAGATTCTTTACCACTGAGCCTCCTGGGAAGCCCACCCCTGCATTATACCATATATGAAAAAATTCCAGATAGAACTTATTTATTTATTTATTGTTGATGGTGGGTTTTTGTTTTGTTTTTGTTTTTTGGCCACACCACACGGCTTGTGGGATCTTAGTTCCCCAACCAGGGATTGAACCCAGGCCCTCAGCAATGAAAGCATGGAGTCCTAAACATTAGACCAGTGGGGAATTCTAAGATACAATTCAAATATTAATATGTGTGTGTGTGTGTTTAGAGAAAATTTAGGAGAAAAGTTGTACAACCTTGAGTAAAAAAGTACTTCCTAAGCAATATGGGAAACAAACTAGAAAGGAAAAGTAGTCATTTAAGTGCATAAATTTTTAGTAAAAATTGCTTATTAAAAAGCATTATAATAAAAGAATTGAAGGAAGTTTATTTGTAACAAGTAAGATAGTAAAAGGCTAATATTCCTAATGTGAAAAGAACGCCCCATAAATTGATAGGAAAAAAGACAATCCCATAGAAAAATGGGCAAAGAATGTAGATAGGCCCTATTTTATACTTTTTCAGATAATGAATTTTTCAAATCCTCATAATAACCCTAAAAGTGTGTACTATTATTGTCCACATTTTAAAAATGGGAAAACTGAGGCACAAAGGCAAAATAACTTGAGTACAGAATAGCAGAACTAGCTCCAGTATCTACATATGTAACCACTATTTTTTGCTCTCTCTTAGGAAAAGAAATTCAAATGGACCATAAATGAGAAAAATATGCTCAATCTCATTAAATAAATGTGCATGAGTGCTAAGTCGCTTCAGTAATGGCTGACTCTTTGGGACCCCTTGAACTGTAGCCCATCAGGCTCCCCTGACAATGGGATTCTCCAGGCAAGAATACTGGAGTGGGTTGCCATGCAAGATCCAGGGGATCTTCCCAACCCAGGAATCAAACGCTCATCTAAGCAAATATGAAATACTGTTTTCTGTCTAGCATATTGGCAAAAATAAAGAATGACAGAAACAAGGACTTCCCTGGTGGTCCAGTGGTTAAGACTCTGCACTCCAAACGCAGGGGGCCCTGGTTGGAACCCTGATAGGGGAACTAGATCCTGCATGCTGCAACTAAGACCTCATAAGCTGAAACTAAGGATCCTGCAGGCCACAACTGAGATCTAGTGCAGCCAAATAAATAACTAAAAAAAAAAAGAAAAGAAACAAGAACACAAACAGTGTTATGGAGACTATAGGGAAATAGACAATTTGCTCATATTTATCAAAATTAAAGATATTTGGAAAAAAATATTTAGGATGCTTTGATCCCCAAATCCAACTTTTTCTGCAAGAGACTATAGTACTTAAGAATGTAACCACAAGAATGCTTATTGCATCTTTATTTGTAGTGGTGAAAACTGAAGACAGCCTGAATTTGAAATGCTTGGATTATAGTATATTCAAACTATGGGAAATTATATAATATTTTATGTAATTTACATGTAATATATAAATTAAATAATAGAGTAAATGAAATAGTTCTACTTTTATTTAAGATGTTAGAGTATATCTATTTTAAGTTATTAGAATTAGAAGAGGAGGGACTTCTCTGGTGGTCCAGTGGCTGAGACTTTGCACTCTTAGTGCAAAGTCCCTGGGTTTCATCCCTGGTCAGGGATGCTGCAACTAAGACCCAGCAGAGCCAAATAAATAAAAAATGTTCAAAGAATTAGAAGAGGAATATTGATGATATTTTGGAAAGTCGATCAAAGAATAATATGTGCAGTATGATCCCATTTGGGTAAACAAAAGTCTGTCAGTCTACATATGAAATCACTGTTAACTCAAAAAAGGGTGGTAATTGAAGTGAGAGGTAGGGATGAAAAGACAGAAACATAATCTAAGCATGGGCTAGATTACAGAAAACTATAACCAATTTTATGTTTTCCTAATGGTCCATATCTAGACAAATTATCTCAATTTGCCTGTATTACCGTTGGTACCTGGAGAGTTGTGTTCCTTGAGTAGTGTATTAGCTTATCATAGCTAGGTAGTTCTGGTCACTAAGATCATCCATTCCTGTTTATTCAGAGATCACTGAACAGTCAGCTGATCATAGTTTCATTTTTGTGAGGACTTTCTTTTTTTTAATTTCTTTGAATTGAAATATAATTGATTTATAATGTGTTAGTTTCAGGTGTTCAGCAAAGTAATTGCATTATATATTATGTATATGTATATATATATGTGTTTACATATATTCTTTTTCAGAGTCTCTTCCATTTAAATTATTATAAGATATTAAATATAGTTCCCTGTGCTACATAGTAAATCCTTGTTGTTTATTTATTTTGTATATAATAGTGTGTATCTGTTAATTTATCCCTCTCCCCCACCCTTTACCTTTTGTTTTTCTGTGTCTGTGAGTGTTTCTGTTTTGTAAGTTCATTTGTATCATTTTTTTTTGATTCCACATATAAGTGATATCATGTGGTGTTTGTCTTTCTCTGACTTACATATATGATACTCTCTAGGTCCATCCATATTGCTGCAAATGACAAAATTTAATGCTTTTATGGTTGAGTAATATTCCGTTTTATATACAAACCACATCTTCTTTATCCATTCATCTCTTGCTGGACGCTTAGATTGCTTCCACATCTTGACTGTTATAAACAATGCTTCTATGAACATTGGAGTGCATGTATCTTTTAAAGTTAGAGTTTTCAGCTTTTCCTGATAAATACCCAGGAGTGGGATTATTAGATCATATGGTAGCTCTGTTTTCAATTTTTAAAGGAACTTCAGTACTTTTTTCTATAGTGGCTGCCCCAAATTATATTCCCACTAATAGTATAGAAAATTTCCCTTTTCTCCACACCCTTTCCAGAATTTATTATTTGTAGACTTTTTGATGATAGCCATTCTGACTGTGTGAGGTAATACTTCATTGTAGTTTTGACTTGCATTTCTTTAAGAATCAGCAATGTTGAGCATCTTCTCGTGTTTATTGGCCATCTGTACGTCTGCTTTTGAGAAATGTCTATTTAAGTCCTCTGCCCAGTTTTTGATTGGGTTGTTTTCTTTTGATATTGAGTTGGATGAGTTTTTTGTATATATTGGAAATTAAGTACTTATCCATTGCATTGTTCAGAGAAGGCAGTGGCAAGCCACTCCAGTACTCTTGCCTAGAAAATCCCATGGACGGAGGAGCCTGGTAGGCTGCAGTCCATGGGATCGCTACGAGTCGGACATGACTGAACGACTTCTCTTTTACTTTTCACTTTCACACATTGGAGAAGGACATGGTAACCCACTCCAGTGTTCTTGCCTGGAGAATCCCAGGGATGGGGTAGCCTGGTGGGTTGCCGTCTGTGGGGTCGCACAGAGTCGGACACGACTGAAGCGACTTAGCAGCAGCATTGCATTGCATTGTTTGCATATATTTTCTCCTATTCCATAGGTTTGTCCTTTTGTTTTATTAATGGTTTCCTTTGCTGTGCAAAAGCTTGTAAATTTGATTAGGTCCTATTTGTTTATGTTAACTTTTATTTCTTTTGCCTTGGGAGATTGATCTAAAAAGTATTGCTGCAATTTACATCAGAGAATGTTTTGCCTGTGTTCTCTTCTAGGAGCTTTTTGGTGTTACGTCTTATGTTTAAGTCATTTTCAGTTTATTTTTGTGTATGGTGTGAGGGCATGTTCTAACGTCACTGATTTACATGGGACTGTCCAACTTTCCCAACACCACTTGCTGAAGAGACTGTCTTTTCTCCATTGTATATTTTTGCCTTTCTTGTCAAAGATTAATTGACCAAATGTGTTTGGGCTTATTTCTGGACTCTATTCTGTTCCGCTCATCCTTTTGTCTGTTTTTGTGCCAGTACTACTCTGTTTTGATTATTGTAGCTTTGAAATATTGTTTGAAATCTGAAAGGGTTATGCCTCCAGCTTTGTCCTCTTTTTCTCAGCATTGCTTTGGTAATTCTGGGTCTTTTGTGGTTCCATATACATTTTAGGATGATTTATTATGAGGACTTTCTTGCAGGCAAAAGGAAATTCTGCCTTGTGGGTGCAGCTAGTTTATATTTTCACTTTAAACGTGTAAATTAAGGTTCTGTCTTATCAGCCAGCATCTTGAGAGCTTAACTTGCATCACTACCCCAAGCCTGATCGCCTCTGAGGAAAATGATAAAACAGAGTAGCTGGACCTCCAGGGTATCAGACTCTGAATTTGTGGCAAACCTAATAAAGTCCTGGAAACTTCTCAAGGGCCATCCTGGCCACTCTTATGTCATTTTTCTAGTTCACACCCTGACCCACCTCCAAATGTCTGCTCCCAGGCCGCTGAGAATTCCTGAAGAAAATCCTAAGCTGACTGGCACCTTTGCAGATTTATGGTTTCCAATCTCAGCTGACCCTTCAACATGCTTCAGCAATCCCTTATTTTATCTGCTTCTCAGATAAAATGTTTTGCAACCCTCTTCCTAAAACTCTCAGCATGTAACCTCACTTCATGCAGCACACGGAAAAGTAGAAGCCACAAAGCTCAGTACTTCCTTCCTCCCCACTGAAGACTACTTACAACATGAGTCACCCTCAGAACTTCTGAGAGCGTAAGGCATGCCCAGACCACTGCCAGCCAGCTTTTGAGAATGTGGGCATTTTCAGATTTAGTATTGAGGGAATTTATAAACACTATGATTTGTTTGTTCATTTTAAATAAAATATTTTCATGATTCAGAAGTCGAAGTGCACTTAAGAGCATTCATTGAAACACCTGCCTCCAGTCCCTATCTGCAACCATCTACTTCCCCTTTGTACTGACAGTCACAGTTATCAGTTTCTTGCTGCATATCTTTGTGTCCTTCCAGAAATAGTCTAGCATGTAAAATGTGTGTGTTTATATACATAGGTATTATATAACAGAAATGGCATCATAGAATACACACACTTTTGCACTTTCTTTTACTTAACAACATATCTTGGAGCTAGATCCACACTTAATATAGCAGTAAAGTATTTCATTACATGATTTTCTATAATTTATTCAACTGGTCCCTGAAAGGAAGCAGAATGTGTGACCCAAAATATGCCACTTTGGCATGCAGACTATCTTGAATGGAGGACAATCAAGATGCAACTGACTTCAGAAAAACTTGTACCACTTTCCTCTCTATTTAAAAGAAAGATGGGGGCCTGGCCCAGAGAGAGCTATTACCAAAGATAGATTTTGTCTGAATGACCTATCTCTGTGGCAAGGCAAACATCCTAATTGCCAGACATCAGCTTTTCTTACTGTTCTTTGAATTACTGCCCTTCCCTTTGGAAGCCCCAGACCCCTATCCCACTCCCTAGCTCAGGATGGCTCATAAGCTTTAACTGCCCAACTTGCTCTAGTCATTTGGTTCTATGGGACTCTGTACAAACAAAATTAAGTTTGTTTCTCTTGTGTTACTCTGTTTTTTTTTTTTTTTTTTTATTTTTTTTTTTATTTTATTTTTTTAATATTATTTTATTAGTTGGAGGCCAATCACTTTACAACATTTCAGTGGGTTTTGTCATACATTGACATGAATCAGCCATATAGTTACACGTATTCCCCATCCCGATCCCCCCTCCCACCTCCCTCCCCACCCGAATCCTCAGGGTCCTCCCAGTGCACCAGGCCCGAGCACCTGACTCATGTATCCCACCTGGGCTGGTGGTCCGTTTCACCATAGATAATATACATGCTGTTCTTTCAAAACATCCCACCCTCACGTTCTCCCCCAGAGTTCAATAGTCTGTTCTGTACTTCTGTGTCTCTTTTTCTGTTTTGCATATAGGGTTATCGCCACCATCTATCTAAATTCCGTATATATGTGTTAGTATACTGTAATGTTCTTTATCTTTCTGGCTTACTTCACTCTGTATAATGGGCTCCAGTTTCATCCATCTCATTAGAACTGATTCAAATGAATTCTTTTTAACGGCTGAGTAATATTCCATGGTGTATATGTACCACAGCTTCGACAAAGGAGGCAAGGATATACAATGGAAAAAAGACAATCTCTTTAACAAGTGGTGCTGGGAAAACTGGTCAACCACTTGTAAAAGAATGAAACTAGAACACTTTCTAACACCATACACAAAAATAAACTCAAAATGGATTAAAGATCTAAATGTAAGACCAGAAACTATAAAACTCCTAGAGGAGAACATAGGCAAAACACTCTCCGACATAAATCACAGCAAGATCTTCTATGACCCACCTCCCAGAATATTGGAAATAAAAGCAAAAATAAACAAATGGGACCTAATGAAAATTAAAAGCTTTAGCACAACAAAGGAAACTATAAGTAAGGTCAAAAGACAGCCCTCAGATTGGGAGAAAATAATCACAAATGAGGAAACAGACAAAGGATTAATCTCAAAAATATACAAGCAACTCCTGAAGCTCAATACCAGAAAAATAAATGACCCAATCAAAAAATGGGCCAAAGAACTAAACAGACATTTCTCCAAAGAAGACATACAGATGGCTAACAAACACATGAAAAGATGCTCAACATCACTCATCATCAGAGAAGTGTTACTCTGTTTTATGTCCATTTGGTTATTATCTACTCTAGAAGCAAGTCCACAAATTTTTAGTTTTCCCAATGCATACAAATATGTTTACACTACACTGTAGTCTGTTTACAATGATATGTCTCCAAAAACAATGTACAAGCCTTAATTAAAAAATAATGCTGTGGGAAAGATAGCGCTGATAGACCTGCTCCACAATGAGTTGCCGCAAACCTTGAATTTGTAAGAAGTGCCGTATCCGCGAAGCACAGTAAGGCGAAGCACATTAAAACTTTCAACCGCACCCCCTGGCTCCTGGGAGCGTGGCAGACAGGAGAAGGCAAGGAAGGGCCTTGCGCCCCGCCCCCCACACTTTGCCCTGTCCACCTCTTCCACTTGGCTATTCCTGAGCTGTAATCCTGCAAATAAGCTTAAACATAAAGTGTTTTTTTTCTTTTCTGTGTTCTGTGAGTCAAATTATCAAAACTTAGGGGAAAGAGGGCCGTGAAAGTCCTCAAATTCGTAACCAATTAGACACCTGGTGGCTCAGATGGTAAGGAATCTGCCCACATTGTGAGAGACCCAGGTTCAATCCCTGGGTCAGGAAGAGCCCCTGGAGAAGGAAATGGCAATCCACTTCAGTATTCTTGCCTAGAGAATTCCACAGACAGAGGAGCCTGGTGGGCTATAGTCCATGGATTCGCAAAGAATCAGACAAGACTGAGCGACTAACACTTTCACTTTTCAGGCAGGAGGTAGAAGCGGGTAGCTTAGGTACCGAATTTAAGGCTGGTGTCTGCAGTCTTGTGGGTCTAAGTCTTTAACCTGCAGGGTCTGTGTTAACTCTAGGTAGTGAGTGTCAGAATTGAATTGTTGCACACCCAGCTGGGGTTGGAGAATCAGAAACTTTGGAGATGATGTTAAGCCCTTCTAGGAACATATCAGATAGTCTCTATCCTTCTCTTAAAGGTTTTTTTCTACTTCCACGATCAGGGAGGGGTAAGTGCAGGTTTGCTCCCTGGACTAAGAGTTTAGGGTATTGGGGAGGCTAATACTTTAGTTGAACATATCTTCACACTGATCTTTTTGGTATATTTGTTCATGATTTCATTTAAAGTAACTTTCCTGACAGTTCAGTGGTTAAGACTCTGCAGTTCCACTGCAAGAGGTATGGTTTGATCCACAGTTGGGGAACTAAGAGCCCCCACGTGTGTCACGTGACCAAAAAAAAAAAAAAAGAAGAAGAAGAAGAAGGGGCAAGACCTGGAGTGAGCCACTCAGTAAAATAAGCCTAGTAGCCTAGTAAATGGGACTCACAGAAGGCAGGTTAGTGAGCACCTGCTGATCTGTTGTGTTTTGGGCATACCCTTTGAGGGATATTACTCCCCATCCTGAGACAAAGTTTTGTCCAACACACAATTCTCCATTTTGTTACGTGTGTGTGTGTGTGATTTAGTGTCTCTTCTGTATTGGTAAACCAGACAGTATCCAAATAGTTGTAGCAACATCAGAACCCCTCTCTCTTGCTGTTTTCAAGTTCTTCTCCACCAATTAAGCCATTTTCCCTATAACTTGTCTTTACCCTTTGTGATAGCCATAAGAATGTGCCTCTCTGATCTCTAGTCTCAGGAAACATAATTAACCTATGACCTCAGCTGCTGTGTGCTGAAATTTCATTACTGCATTTGATCTGAGTCCACATTTCCCATGGTTGCTCCCCAGCCAAATGCTGAGTACACCAACCAATAGTTGAGGACTGCTCAGACATCAGGAATGTTAAGACCCACTACTGGGTGAGGAGGGACTCTCCTCTTATAGATGACTTTGGATCCAATGTCTGGAAGAGTCAAAAGCAGCCATGACAATGAGTGATTTCTGTCCCTGGTCAAGTGATTGACTTCTGAAAAAAATAAAAAGGCACAGGATTCCTTTTGAAATTGAAAGCCTGTGATATCATACAGTGTGACTGAGTTCAACCATGTAAGGTCAGGCAAGGTTAGTGTAAACCTGAATTGGAGTGAAAATACGCAAGTCCTTAGCTGCAGGAACAGTGGGAACTGGGTATTTGTATTCCTTCTCTCAAGAAAATGGATTATGAACTTTCTGACTAAAGAGCCACCAATACTCAGAGCAGTGTTCCTCAATCATTAATATGCCTACAGCTCACCTGGGGATTGGGTAGAACTACAGTTCTGATACAGGAGTTCTAGGATGAGGCCTGAGAGTTTGCATGTCTGGCAAGTTCCAGAAAATGCCATTGTTTCTGGTCTCCAGACCATAGCAGATAGGAAGGATCTAGAGAATCTCAAGAATGCTATATGTATTGATTTATTGGTGGGGCAGGGAGAGGGTCATTTCCAGAACCAACGGCATTATGTGGTCCCCTTAGCTGAACAGATATGTCCCCCTTAGGACTCTTAAAATTCTTCTAACCATTCACGTGACAAATAGTTGCTGAGCAAGTGCTATAAACCAAGTGCTGTGCTAGGAGCTTGCGGGCGGAGAGGAGGGAAGCTGGTGAACAAGATGCAGTGTTTACTTACAGGATCTTTCAGTCTGGTCATAGGGACATGCCAGTAGAGTGTGATGAGAGCCACACAGCCTAGTCTCGAGGGGAGTAGGGAAAAAATTCCAAAAGGGAGCAACAGTAAACATGGGGCTTGAAGCTGGTGTCTGACACACAAAGCTTCTGTGCTTTGGGTGTGCCTCTGTGTGGGAGGTGCATTCCAGAGACAGAGGTAAACATGTGCCGAGGCCCAGAGGAAAGTACTGCTGGGGCAATACAGGCAGTTAGTACCACTGGATGAAAGGGCAAAACGACAAGGACTAAGGTCAGAATGTTTACGGTTCTGGACATTATCTAAAGACATCCTAAAGGAAACCTCTGAATGAGAGAGACTTGATTTTTTGTTTAGAAAGATCACTCTGGCAGAACTAAGACGGCAGCAGTGGGAATGTAGAGAAGAGAATGGACTTGAGAAATAGCTGCCTCTGTATGGATGTGAGAGTTGGACTATAAAGAAAACTGAGCGCCAAAGAATTGATGCTTTTGAACTGTGGTGTTGGAGAAGACTCTTGAGAGTCCCTTGGACTGCAAGGAGATTCAACCAGTCCATCCTAAAGGAAATCAATCCTGAGCGTTCATTGGAAGGACTGGTACTGAAGCTGAAACGCCAATACTTCAGCCACCTGATGTGAAGAACTGACTCGTTGGAAAAGACCCTGATGCTGGGAAAGATTGAAAGCAGGAGAAGGAGGATCATCACCAACTCAATGGACATGAGTTTGAGTAAACTCCATGAGTTGGTGATAGACAGGGAAGCCTGGTGTGCTGAGTCCATGGGGTCGCAAAGGACATGACGGAGCGACTGAACTGAACTGAACTGCCCCTGTTTCTTTGGTTTGACCTAAAGAAGGTACTGCATTAAGCAATGGAGGACTGTCCAGATTGGATATCTGTGAGATGCCAAATCTCAGGATGCAAACAGTACCATAACTGCTATAGGGAGGAGAAGGGCCTGGTAAATCTATGTGAATTGTCGTCAGCGTTCTAGTGAAAGGCCTTGCCACCAGAATATACACTCCAGGCATACCAGCTTTGGTTCCTAGTTGTGTTTGCAAAGGAAGTAAGTTCTCCTAACTACATTTAGGACCGTATCTTCATAGAAGGTGGATTCCGCCAGAACCTGTGGATTGTGGTGTTTTTTTTTTTTTTTTAATTTTGTCAGGTTTTCTGTTTGTTTCTTTGTTTTATTTTGGTCGCGCTGGGTCTTTGTTGCTGCACAGGCTTTTATCTAGTGTGACGAGCGTGGTCTACTCTCCAGTTGTATGCATGGGCTTCTCATTTCAGAGGCTTCTTTTCTTGTGGAGCATGAGCTCCAGGCCGCATGGGCTTCAGTAGTTGCGGAGCCTGGGCTTAGGAATTGCCCCTCCTGGGCTCTGGAGCACAGGTGCACAGGCATGTCAAATCTTCACAGACCAGGGACCAAACCCATGTCTCCTGCCCTGGCCGGTGGATTCTTAACCCCTAGGCCAGCAGGGAAGTCTTGTGGATTGGTTTTGATAGAGAGATTGACCAGTCCTGCTGCAACAAGGCTTGATCCACTCAGCTGTTTAATGCTCCCAGATCTATACTTACCTCAACCTAGAGTACGGGCATATTACTACAGTGTTTGCCACCCCGACCCCCACACACACTCACCCAGGCACCCATGTGCTATTTCTGTTTGTTGTCCTATTGACTAAATCAAACTCTGTCTAAGTCAGTCTCATCCCACTTATTCTTAAGCAATACTTCTGATATTTACATCCTTTCTGCTGTAAATCACTTGGACTTATAACAGTGAGTCATCTTTTTTCTCTCCTTTCTCATCTACTCTTCACCCCCCCGCCCCCCGCCATATCTTAGTTTGGTTAGACTGCAGAATTCTCCATATTGCCTTACTTTCTCTAATCTCTTCTATCCATTATGCAGAATACTAGCATGATTTACACATCACCATTCTGATATGTTTTTGTATTAGAAATATTTCTCATTTAGAAATTTATATTTTACATAAACATGTCTGACTTGAAGACAGTACTATGAGCAAATCATATTCTATTAAGTCAGGGTTTGGTAGAGGACATGGACAAAATCCTTAGTAGATGAGCAACCCTAGAAACGTTACTTTGCCTGCCTGTGCCTGTGTTTCTTCATGTATAAAATGGGGACAACAATGGTGTCTACCTTACCAGGTGGTAATGAGCATTGAGAATTAATATTTGTAAAGCACCGAGAACAGCACCAGACACGTGGTAAGCCCTGAAATGCCTACAATCTGTGAAGGAGATTGGAAATGACCTTATCTAGGAAGAAAGAATGTGCTTGGAAAATCATAGGAAGGAGCCTTGAAGCTATGATTAGAAATGACTGGAGGTGTACGGCTAGGTCTGTGAGCAGATGATATTCAATCAATGTTGTAACTAAATGAATCAAGTACTCAAAAGCTTGATCCTCTTGACCAGAAAGCTAAGCTTAAATCTACTGACAGAATGTTTCAAAGCCTTGATTTATTTACTGTCATTTTAGATTCAAACATTAGGTTTTCATAGGCATTTCTGTCTAAGGTAATGTCAGTTAATTAGATCCCAAGTAAAACATCTGCCATGGGAGATTTACATTACCATAGCCTGCATATGCGAAAGTCAAAAATTTCAAAATATCGTTAGTTCCAGAGTATATTTTTGAAAAACCAGCTTGAATACTGTCTTGGGGATAACAAGGTTAAATAAAGGTTCTAATAAGACAAACAACGACAATTTAAATAAATCAGATGTTTTTGTCAAAGATTACTCTGTGATTTTCTCCAATTATTCATGACATTTCACCCATTCATATTGTGATCTGCTTTAATAGTGGAAGAAAAAAAAAACCTTGTCTCCTTGTTTATTCTTTGTTCTCAAGGAGATAAGCTGTTTATAAAGACACGTTATTTGTTATTTAAATCACTTTTACTGAAGTTGTTTATTTCCTTGTTTCAGTTTCTAAAAATATTGCAACAATTGTAATGCTTCTTAGAGATGTCTATTCAATTCAGAGTGATTTGTACTGAAATTCTTTGCTAAATGGGCACAGGTGCTATGTGTATAACATGCTAGAGTGAGTCAAAACTAATAAGTGCTAAACAACAATAAAAAAGACAATAGGAGTATACTTGTATCAATTTTCAAAATCTGTGATTAAAAACATTTTAGACCTAACATCTCAGATATTTGTAAATGTCAAACTCTATACTTGTCATTTTATAACTATTTAATAATAGTAATAATATAATAATAACTTAGATAACATCAAAACTATAAGCAGAAAAATTATGTAATTTAAGTCCAGAAATCTGTTTCTTAGAAAATGCCCTTTAATCATTTTTCAGACTTTCAAGGTTGCTATTATATAAAAGTAATTAAATAAAAAGATAATTTACCTGATATTAAAGTATCAAATTAAAGCTGAAAAACAGTACCTATAAACAGAATTATATTTAAAAAAAATTGTTGAACAGCAAACACAGGAAGTCATAACTCTTGCTTCTCTCTTTGCTATGCATAAAATCATTTCCAGGATAAATTTTAGTAATTTAATACTATAAAACTACATAGTAGTATAGCACGCAACTTTAAAATACATGTCTTACATATCAATCTATAAACTCAAACTATGGCTTGTCTTGAGTAATCAACAGGATTGATATGTGAAATAAAGCCAAGTGGATTTGATATTTTAAGGGACAGTTGATTATTTCCAAGAACAAAAGCTTCAAAATCCAGCTGGGTTGATTTGGACTAAAGAATGAAGCCTGGTATCATGAATTATAGTATGTATTCCTGCTGAGTAAGCCCTGGATATGGCAAACTCAGATCTGTGGATGCACATCACTCCCTTTGAAGTTGATGAGAATTACTTGGCCTAAGTGAGATACATGCTGGGAAAATTGGACCCTTATAATTGGTGTATATAGACATCAGCGGTCTCATGATCCTTTCCTCATCTGGTGCCTTAGTTTTCTCTAGTCTTGGTTTTGGCAGAAGACACCCTTCCTGAGTTAGATATGTCCCATGACCAAAAGGTATTCAAGTTTTATCATCTAGAGAGTCTAACTTGAGAAATTCTCTATTATCAGTAAAGTTGGGTAATTATTTATCCAAGTAATCTTCCCAAGATGTCCATTTGAAAATAAAACACCAGCTGATTCCTTTGAAGTCGAGGCCAAATCATGGTTAATTCTGAGTACAGTCACCTGGTGTAAGAACTAACACTTATAAACAAATGAGTTCATAAAGCTTTATGATTGCATCTTTGAGTCTTGATGAAGAGCTGCAATTTAATTCAGTTCCTCTGAAAAAAACAATCTATATCTATAGAACTGAAAAACATTGAGTCTATTTGATTGTCTGGATATGCATTGCATCAAAATTTAACTAACCAGACAACAAAACTAGATTGATTATGACCATCACTATGTGACAATCAAAATTCTTATAGCTCAGTATACTTTTTGCCCATATATAGGTCTCATTTAAAGACCATTTGAAGAACTAATTAAATAAATAAGTTTTCAGTTTCTTTTACTGTTCAGTTAATTTCAAGAAGGAGCGGTATCTGTGTTATCTTGCGTAAATTATTCTCTCTTAGGATCATTGAGTCTCAATATGTAAAATTCAGTTCAGTTCAGTCACTCAATAGTGTCCGACTCTTTGCGACCTCATGGACTGCAGCACGCCAGGCTTCTTTGTCCATCACCAACTCCCAGAGCTTACTCAAACTCATGTCCATTTTGGGAATATGTAAAATTGCAGGGTTAAAATCAGATCTTTAAGATAACTTTAAGATTTAGAAGTTACCTGACTTCCCTGATGACTCAGATGGTAAAGAATCTGCCTGCAATGCAGAAGACCCAGGTTTGATTCCTGAGTCGGGAAGATCCCTGGAGGAGGAAATGGCAACCCATTCCAGTACTCTTGCCTGGAGAATTCCATGGACGGGCTATAGGCGACATATAATCCATGGAGTTGCAAAGAGTTGGACACGACTGAGCGACTAACACACACACAAGATTTAAAAAGAACTTTTCTCATAAGTCTGGATATCCATATACATGGCATTTTTTGTTTTTGTAATGATAAATACTGAATACATATGCAGTATTAAACCTGGAACATTCTTGGAGTTGCCCTGGAAATATTCAATTACTAGTTTTCATGATTCTTTTTTTAAAATTGAAGTATGGTTGAACAAATATGTTAGTTTTTGGTATACAGCAAAATGATTCAGCTACACACATATACATATATATTCTTTTCCATTATGGTTTATTACAGGATATTGAATATAGTTCTCTGTGCTACATAGTAGGACTTGTTTATATAATGTATATATAGTAGTTTGTATCTGCTAATCCCAGTAGTTTTTTTTTCTAATTAAAAAAGTATCAGAACACACTTAGGAAATAAAGTTGGGGATAGGGAGTAGGAAGATGAGATCAGTTTTCCAGTTTTTTTGAAAATAATATATATGGAGATTCATGAAAACAAATGAGATACTAAATCACAGGGCTTCATTCATTCAATACGAGAAGACAGTAAGGTAGGTAAGAACCAGATCTTGATTTTTTAAAGATACATAATAAATTGTATTTCCTTCCATAGACTTTAGGGAGGCATTACAAGTTTAGAATCTGTGATGGAATGTAGTCAGATAGGTCATATTTTTGGGTTTTTGTTTATTTTTTAAGAATTATTGATTTATTTGACTAAGCCAGGTCTTAGTTGCAGTATGTGGGATCTAGTTCCCTGACCAGGGATGGAACCTAGGCCCCTTGTATTGGGAGTGTGGAGTCTTAGCCACTGGAACACCAGGGAAGTCCCTGGGATTGATGTTTTAAATAAAATAGTTTACAAACGCTACTTAATTATCATAATAAATTCTCTTGAATACAAAAAAATGTAATTTATTTCTAAGTTACCTTATATTTGTACACAATAAAGTTCATTTGCCATGTTTCTGTCCACGTGTATAGTCATGTGAAAATTTCCCGTAAGTCTTCCTAGAAGTTTGGCATTAAACTATATGTGAGTTCTTATTTCACTTCCATAATTATTAAACTTGGAATCTTTAATAAGAGGTAATTTCATTGTCCAAGACAAGCAGTAGTTTTCCAAGAGCAAATAAAATGATACTCAGACACTCTCTGAAAGTCTTGAGTGTGATAAATGTGTAAGTCAAGGAAGAAATAGTCCAATTTTTTTCAAAAGGTCTTTTACAAAGTGTCACACCAAAAATTAGTGATATTAAATGAAACAAACATGCAGGAATAGTTTGTCCTTTCAGATGTAATTAAAGATAGAAAAAAATAATTTGACAACATATTTTGCAAGACAATCAAAATAATTTTTCCATAAATGATTTGACAGTCAGTAGAGAAGTCTCCAAAATATTATACCATGCTGCATGCTCTCTTTTTCCTGTTTCTTTGGAATCTTCTATTGTAGAAGATTTTGTCAGAACTCTTCACTATGACTGGCCCCTCTTGGGTGGCCCTGCAGGGCCTGGCTCATGGCTGCATTGAGTTAGTCAAGTCCCTTCACCACACCACAAGGCTGTGATGGGTGAGGAGGTCTATTGTAGACCAACAACCTAACTTTCTAGAACTCTTTCTAGTGTAGTTTGAAACCTGGCTTTCTCCTTCCTGTAATCCGTATTTTCTTTCCTGCCTTAACTCACTCTATTCCTTGTTCTTGGAAGGTCTTCATTTCCTCTTGAAAGTAAAGCTTCTAGAAGGCCTTCCTGATTTCCCAGCCAAAGTGTTCTTTCATTGATTCCACAACACGTGGTTAAACCTTTTGTTTCGCCTTTATCCCTCCTACCCGATTGACTGACTCTTCAGGTCAGCAGTTTGTATTCCCAATGTATTTAACATAGTGACTCAAAACAGTTTTGATTTTGAAAATCAAATTAATCAAAAATTAATCACTTAGAAATTCTTCTTTAGATGCACTGTCCCACGGCCACTCTATTCACTCATTCATTTTGGGCCATTGGCTTTCCCATGTTACATACATTGCTCCATGTTCTTTAAAAACATTTGAGTGTACGCAACATCAAAAATAATTTATGCTATTAAAATACAGAAAGCAAAAGTGGTAGAAGCACATTTCAGATACTCTGCTGAAGATGAGCTGGATGCTGGAGGCAAATAAATTGGGGCTACAATTTATGGAAGGTAGCATCAATATTTCGTTAAAATATGAGCCAGTGCACTTTAGGTTTTGGAATCTTGGTCAGGTTCTCTAACCTAAAAGGCTCGGGGATGGCTGTTTGAATACAAGCCGTAGTCACGTTCTAACTCCTTGAAAGTGTTTTGGAATCCCCTGCTGCAACCTCTGGGTGGACAATTGTCCCTCTCACCAGGCTTGAGCTGCCCGCCCCGCCCTCGGTGCCGCCGCACTGCATGCTGGGAGTCGTAGTCCAGACTTGCTCTGTCAGGAAGGATCCAAAGGGCATCGGAGGCCAGCCCACCCCTACGCTACTAGAGGTCGAGTTCTTCCGCTGCTCATTCTCTCGGGCGGAGCCTTCCGTGAACCCGGCTACGTTTGTCTGTGCCACCGTCTCTCTTCTGGGTTTCAATAAAGTTTTCCTCTTCCTCCCCAGGTACGGAGCTCAAGATGGCGGCCTCATGGTCGCCCTTGGTTACCCTGCGCTTAACGCAGAGCCGGCTGAGAGGGAGATGTGTTGGGTGCAGGGCTTGGGCCGCTGCTCTCACCCCTTCGGCCATCGCCCCTGGAAACCCTCTTTGTAAAGGTTAGTGACTGTGTCTGGAGTAAGCCGGGCCCACTGCTTATGACCCAGGAAGCCTCGGGGCAGTCAGCCCTCCTCGAGCTCCATATACTGCCGCTTTGGTTCACAGTTTTCGAGAGGTTTCCTCCAGAGGGATTTCACCCTCTCGTGCTCTCCTGTTATTGCCTGCTCCAGGAAGAGCCCTAAGCACTGAGGGAGGTGGCCCAGGATGACTTTTCATTTGAGGGTCAGGGGTCGACTCAGGGTTTGTTGTCCCCCGGACCCTGGCTGTTAAGAGTTGGGACTTTATAAGCCCAGGTGTGGGAGTACCTGGCTTGAAGGGATTCAAGTGGGGGCTTGAGGTCTGGGAACGCTTCCAACCTGCGCAGTCGCAGCCCCGAGGTCTCCAGGCTGGTATCCCGGGACTGTAATGAAAAGCCAAGCCTCTGACAACTGCAGGCTCCGCGAGCTCTCTGGATTGCCGGGAATGCAAGTGTACAAGCATTCTCAGATTGAGGGATCGAGTTCTCGTGTACTTTTAAAGTTGCTAGAGGCTTCAGCGAAGTGTATTTTGTCACCAGGCTTGCACCATTCATTCATTCGAATTGTTATGTGTTCGTGAATGAATGAACCTTGCTTACATGTAAGCAAGCCCACCACAGGAGTGCTAATTTTTCTGCTCTGTTCATATACTTCCACTAAATTGCAGGTTACTCAAAGGCAAGGACCAGATGTCAGTTTCCTCAGCACTTAGCACAATGGTTGGCGCCTTATATATATATATATATATTTTTTTTTTTTTTGAGTGATGTTGTACTTATTGCTCCCTCATCCACATAACTTAAAAAAAAAAACAAAAAACTCCACTCCTGCCATAGATCTCAATAAATTGTTTCTCATTGGCTAATTTACCTAAAACTCTGTCAGTCTTTGATTATTATCAACAATAGAATTGAAATTAATACTGGAACTGTGATTAAGTCCCTTCAGGTTTTATTGTAAAGTTTAGCGTAATGCACTTCCTGTATTGGAGGAGATGGCAGCCCACTCCAGTATTCTTGCCTGGAGAATCCTATGGACAGAGCAACCTGGCGGACTACAGCCCATAGGGTGGCCCAGGGTAGAACAAGACTGAAGTGGCCTAGCACACTTACTATATAATGGAATATTTTGGTAGCATGCATGAGGTTTTTTCGATCATAATATAAACTTAGAATTTTTTTTTTTTTTTTTTTTTTTTTTGCGAAATAGACACTAGAAGTAAACAATACAAAATTCAAAAGGTACAAAAAGGAATTAGGTAAAATGTTGACTTTCTTCCACCCCGGTCCCACAGCCACTTAGTTTTTCTTCCCAGAAGCAGCTACTGATACTTGTTTCTTATGTATTCTTCCAGAGACATTCTCAGTGTGTATATATATCTCTGTGTGTGTGTGTACATATATATACACATATATATTTATAAATATCTGTGGTAAAGAAAAATAGAAGTGGTAATGTACTGTACATACTTTTCTGGCCTTTTTTCCCCCATGTATTGATACTATATCTTGGTAGTCATTCCACATCAATATGTGTAGAACTGCCTCACATTTTAAATGGTTAAAATAGAATTTCATTCTATGCATATACCAGAATTTATGAAAATTAGGATTTAAGGAACATCATAATAACATGAAACTCACTGAGTGTTTGTTCGGGGTCATACAGTATGCTAAGTGCTTCCTACATACCTTACCTTATTTAATTCTCATTATCCTTATTTTGGGGATGAGAAAACCAAGGTTGCAAAAGTTATATGGCTAGTTAAGTGGCAGAACTTGTGGATTCAAGTAAAGGCTGTATTTGGACTTACATCTAAACCTAAGGCCAATGCTATTAACCTGAACTCATACTGTCTCCTATACTCAAGATTTAGTCAGTTTTGAATGTGGACATTTGATGAAAATGCAGTTAAGGTAGAAGTCAATTTAACTGTAACTAAAATTGCTCCCTCCCCTTCTTTAAGTAAAAGAAAAAATTTAAGTTAAATGTTACTCAGTATTTGGAGTCTGATTTAAGTTTGTTTTCTATCCTTTTCTTGATTTTTTTTTTGGTGGAGTTATTTACTGTTTACATTTATATTTTAAAATTTTATATTTTATATTGGAATATAGTTGACTAACAACATTGTGTTTCAGGTATAAAGTGATTCAGTTGCACGTATACATATATTCATTCTTTTTCAGATTCTTTTCCCATATAAGTTATTACAGAATATTGAGTAGAGTTTCTTGTGCTATTTATGTAAAGTTGTTGTTATCTCTGTTTTGTAGATAAATAGTCTGACCACTCTAGTGGCATCTGAACCCAGGCATTTTTGCTCTAGAAGCACAAACTTAACCACTATGTTTTACTAGCTGTTTACCAAGACGATGGACATTAACACCATCATAATCTAGGCTCATCTGAAGTCTTGTAGAACTACACAAAAGAAAGCAGCTTTGCTTGGAAACAGAAGGGCTTTTAAGCAAAAGTGTAGAAGTGACTTGTGACTGGCACTTATTGGTGTACGTATAGTCCCTCAGGGGGAGTAGGTAGAGATGAAGCTTGGCAGGTGGGCCAGATTCTGGTTAGAAAAGTCCTATGTAGTTTGCAAACATGTGGGCTCAGGGTGATTTTGTTGACTATTTCTTGAGAAGTGATCAGGTCCACTTTAGCATAATTATCCTTGGGGCCACCTGAAAAACAGATCAGGAATGCCTGGATGGGGGAATATTGGAAGCATGGTGATTATCTAGGATAGTGACTTAGGGCCTGAATTACTGGTAAAAATGGTAAAATGGAGAGCAGGGCAGCAAAGGAGGGAGTTCAGAGATACTGTTTTGGTAAAATCATGCGGCTCTCAGGGAGACAAGGAAAGAGCAGAGTTAAGGTCAATTTGGGCTTCCTAGTTTGGGCAACTTAATGCCATCATATTTTATCTATGAAAGAAAACTAAACAAACAAAAAGTAAGGCCAGAAGTATTTTAGGGGAGGTTCCATTTTGGATATATTAAATTTGAGACATTAGTGATAATTCCAGATAAATAAATCTAATTAGTTGTGGGAAATATGAGATATGCATCTAAGAAAGGAGATAGGAGGTGCTGAGAGCCATGAGAATGGAAGAACTAGCTTGGTAATATTTGTAGAATGAAAAGGAGGAAAGACTAGGAATGACTTCTTAAGGAAAACTTATTTTATGAGC